>NW_016107406.1:3080562-3110647 GCF_001604975.1 Cebus imitator
GGGGAAATAGGGGAGGGAGGGTGGGCGGTGGGAAGCTGGGGAGAGATAGCAAGGGGAGAAATGCCAGATGTAGGTGATGGGGAGGAAGGCAGCAAATCACACTGCCATGTGTGTTCCTATGCAACAATTCTGCATGTTCTTCACATGTACACCAAAACCTAAAATGCAATAAAATAAATAAATGGGGAAAAAAAATATGGTCTGGGTGCAGTGGCTCACACCTGTAATCCCCAGAATCCCAGCCCTTTGGGAGGCTATGGTGGGAGGGTCACTTGAGCCCATGAGTTCAAGAACAGCCTGGGCAAGGTGGTGAAACCCTATCTTTACAAAAATTACAAAAATTAGCTGGGTGTGATGGCAGACGCCTGTAGTCCCAGCTACCTCGGAGGCTGAGGTGGGAGGATGGTTTGAGCCTAGGAGATCAAGGCTACAGTGAGCTGTGTTTGTGCCACTGCACTCCAGCTTGGATGACAGAGATAACTACCCCTGCTTCAAAAAACAAACAAAAAAATCCAGCCTCCCCCAAAATGGAAAGAGATGAAAGTAGAGTGAATGCTGGAGTATTGAATTAGAAGTAGAGGTGCTAGTGTGAACTTAACGTTTTCAGTATACATAGATGGATATGGAAGTGTGTGTGTCTGTGTGAGTGTGGAGTATATTTCTTAGGTCTGTCCACTGAAAGGGGCTAGGAACAGCAACACCCCAATAGCAGTAAGCATGTCTGGTATCCAGATCTTAGTTTCTAAACACCTTTCTTTCCTAACAGGAGCCGGGGCTCCTTGGAGAAATGGTTGGTTCCAGGCCCGAAGGAAGGAAAAATACAAGATAAACGTAGAATACTTTACTGTGCCAGAAAATGAAGAAATGCTGAAAGAATAATGTCTATTCTATCAAAGAGACAAAGAAACTAGCTTGAAGGAGCTCCCATTGGTCAAATCTGGGACAATTTAAGCATTGAAATAAAGATAGTAACAGATTATAACACATTAAATAAAATGGGAATCCATGAATCCATTTGATAAAAATAAATTAATCAATTCGAAATTCTATGAGTAATGGGATATTTACTTAGTTTCCAAGCATCTTGCCAAGGGTAAAAGTGCAACTTTACAGGGGAGAAGCTGGCAGATACTATCTTCATCAAATGATCGAGGTTAACATCACCAATGAAGAGACACAGCAGCCAAGTACAATGTGGGATCCTGGATTGGTTCAAGGAACTGAAAAAATACATTAGTGGGTCAGTTGGTGAAATTTGAATAAGATGTGCAGACTGTTTAGCAGTAATGTTTCAAAGTTAATTTCTTGTTTTGGTCATTAATTACATTGTGGTTGGTAGGAGAAAGTCCTACCAATTGCAATGCACTGAAGATTTATGTTGCCCCGACCCCCAAATTGATTTTTTGGAATCCTAACCCCCAATATGATGATATTGGAAAGCGGGGCCTTCGGGTGGCGAATGAGGTTACAATGAGAAGACAACTGACTATGAGGAATTGGGCCCTCAGCAGACAAGAAAGCTGCCAGGACCTTGATCTTGGACTTCCCAGCCTTCAGAATTTTGAGAAACACATTTCTGTTGTTCATAAGCTACACAGTTTATGCTATTTTGTTGTAGCAGCTTGAATGGACTAGGACATTTTTTGTTGTAGGAAATGCATTCTAAAAAATAAATGAATGATGAGGCAACTTATCCTCAAACAGGTTAAGCAAAAAAGTTCTTTGTACTATTTAAAAAAAAAAAAAAGGGAAAAAGCTATAATTATTCTGGACTTGGGAGAATGTTTATCTGAAGTACTGGTGCGTGAAGCAGGGAAGGTAGCACCACTTCCTGGAGGAATGAAGTCTTACCCAGAATAATGCTTTTACTGTAATCTGTGAAGGCTCCAACTGTGAATTCCTTTAAATAACACAGGATGGGGCCTATTCTAAATAAATGAATTTCTTTTCATTTATTTATTTAGAAATAGAAAAGAAATTATGACAAATTATAAATTCTATAAAGCCGTGCAAACATCACAAAATCTAGGGGGAAAACCCCTCTTTTATTAGTTAACTATTTAGCCTAACCCTCTATAATACTTTTTTTTTTTTTTTTGAAACAGGGTCTTACTCTTTTGCCCAGCCTGGAGTACAGAGGTGCCATAACAGATCACTGCAGGCTTGACTTTCTGGGCTCATGCAATTCTCTTATCCAATCCTCCTGAGTAGCTAGGACCACAGGTGTGCACCACCATACCTGGATAATTTTTAAAAATTTTTGTAGAGTCAGGGTCTCACTATGTTGCTCAGGCTGGTCTTCAACTCCTGGGCTCATGCAATACTCCTGCCTTGGCCTCCTAATATATTGGAATTACAGTCATGAGCCACTGTACCTGGTCTATAACACTTTTTTTAAAAACCACGTCTTGGCTTCATACTCTGTGATTACATCTTCATATGATATCAGTTTGGTAATAGCATCTTAGAATAGAAATATAATTCAGTCTTTCCACTAGCATGGGTGATCAAATTTCGTTTTCTAAAAATTATTATTCATAGCTTTAAAAAGTTTGTTTTGGGTTCAGAAACTCATGGATAATGTTACATAAATGTTTAAAATTTTATCTAGTTTGGGAAACCACTACCAAGTTTCTTCCATATATGAGCTCTATGACTTCACTATATAACCGAATATATTCCTGACAAGTAAGAAGTTCCATTTTTATGTATGAGAACTGAATTCTCCATATACAAGTTTACACACCCAATAATTAAAAGACTCTTCCACAGATAAGTGTCTGGTTCCACACATTTCAAACCTTGTTTACCTTCCTTACTTAGATAGTTCTGGTGCTGGGCATTGTAAGACATACCCATTTTGTGACACGACCTCTTATCCTACATTGCTGTGTGATGCTGGGGCAGGTGGCAAAGTGAGTAGGTGCTGATCATATCCCTAGAAGACACTCTCATACCAGTATGCCAAGCAATAATTAACTACACATAGGAACATTTGCAGAATATACAACTAGAGCTCACTGTATAGGTTGAATGGTGGCCTCCCAAAAAGATATATTTGTGTCCTAACCTGAAACTGCAAATGTGACCTTACTTAGTAAAAGGTTTTTGTGGATCTAATTATCTTGAGATATGATCATCCTGGATTTAGAGTGTGCACTAAATCTAGTGACAGTTGTCTTTGAAAATCTTATTTTAATTAAAAAAAATTCTTTTTTAGAGACAGGGTCTCGCTATGCAGCCCAGGCTGGAATGTAGGAATGCAGTGGCTATTCACAGGTGTGATCACAGTGCACTACAGCCTCGAACTCCCAGGCCCAAGCAGTCCTTCTGCCTCAGCCTCTTCAGTAGCTGGGACTACAGGCAAGCACACCGTGCCTGGGCTGCCAGGTGTCTTTATAAAGGCAGAGGGAGATTTGAGAGCCACAGAGGAGAAGGTGATGTGAAGACTGAAGCAGAGATTGGAGTGATGCATCTTCAAGCCAAGAAACACCAATCGTTGCTGACAGCCAGCAGGATCTAGGAGAGAGGCATGGAACAGATTTTCCCTCAGAGCTTCCAGAAAGAACTAACCCTGTCAATACTGTGATTCTGGACTGTGAGAGAGAAATTTCTGTTGTTTTAAGACATCGAGTTTCTGGTAATTTGTTATGGCAGCCGTAGGAAACTCATCACTGACTAAATCCAAATTAAATGTTATCCCAATTTTTGCTTGATCCCAGAAATGGCTGTAGCGTTTCAACACCCTCTAGCATAAGAAAATTGTAATAGGAGAAGCTGGGGTGGAAAGAGACAGCAATCTGAACCAGTTTGGATGAAAATACTGGCTTGCAAACTTTAGAAAAAGCACACAACCCTCTGAACACATGACTAGGGCCCCTTTCAGGACCTTAGAAGGGGCCCAGCCAAGGGAGAGTCCCTGACGCTTATGTCTAATACGTTTTACAGAAGAGCTGCCTTGGAAGCAGTGTAGTGTTACAAAGATAAGCTCCGGAGCCAGACACCCTGGGTTCAAATCCCAGTTTTGCAACTATCTAGCTGTTGACTTGAGAGGAGTTAGCCTTTCTGTGCCCCGGTTTCTTCCTCTGTAAAATGTAAATGGCAATAGCACTGTCTACCTCATAGGGTTGTTTAACCAGTGAAGTAACATGATACATATAAGGCACATGACATACATATGTAACACGCAGAGAACTCAAGATACCTTAACTGCTTTATTACTTACTCAACAAGTGTCTATGTGTCTCTTCTTCATGTCCACGTGTATTCAGTGTTTAGCTCCCACTTATAAGTGAGAACACGTGGCATTTAGCTTTCTATTTCTGTATAAATTCACTTAGGATAAAGCTTCCAGCTCCATCCATGCTGCTGCAAAGGACAGGATCCCATTTTTTATGGCTGCATAGTATTCCATGTTGTATATGTGCCACATTTTCTTTATCCAGTACACTTTTGATGGGCATTTAGGTTGATTCCATGTCTTTGACATTGTGAATGATGCTGCAATGAACATATGCATGGATGTATCTTTATAGAAGAACAACTTATATTTTTGGGGTATATGTTCAGTAATGGAATTGCTGGGTCCAATGGAAGCTCTGTTTTCAGTTCTTTGAGAAGTCTCCAAACTGCTTTCCATAGCGGCTGAATTAGTTTACATTCCCATCATTGTATAAACATTTCATTTCCTCCACAACATTATCAGCATCTATTATTTTTTGACTTTTATTTTTTTTGAGACGGGGTCTCACTATAACCTAGGCTGGAGTGCAATGGCATGATTGCAGCTCATTATAATCTCTGCCTTCCAGGTTCAAGTGATTCTTCCACCTCAGCCTCCCAAGTAGCTGGGACCACAGGTGCACACCACCATACCTAGCTAAGTTTTTAAAAAATTTTGTAGAGATAGGGTCTTACTGTGTTGCCTAGTCTGGTCTTGAACTCCTGGGCTGAAGAAATCCTCCCACTTCAATCCTCAAAGTGCTGGTATTACAGGCATGAGCCATTGTACCCAGGGACTTTTTAATAATAGCCATTCTGATGGATGTGAGATGGTATTTTATTATGATTTTGATTTGCATTTCTCTAGTGATAAGTGATGTTGAACACTTTTTCATGTGATTTTTCCACATGTATGTCTTCTTTTGAGAAGTGTCTGTTCATGTCCTTTGACCATTTTTAATGGCATTGTTTGTTTTTGCTTATTAAGTTCCTTATAGATTCTGGATATTATACCTTTGTGGATGTAGAGTTAGCATATATTTCTCCCATTTTCTAGGTTATCTGTTTACTCTGTTGATAGTTTCCTTTGCTGTACAGAAGCTCTTTAATTAGGTGCCATTTATCAATTTTTGATGTTGTTACAATTGTTTTTGGTGTCTTCTCATGAAATCTTTTTCAGGGCCTGTGCCCAGAATGGTATTTCCTAAGTTTTCTTCTAGAGTTTTGATAGTTTTAGATTTTACATTTAAGTCTTTTAGTCCGTCTTGAGTTGGTCTTTGTATCTAGTGAAAGGAAGGGATCCAGTTTCAATCTTTTGCATCTCTCAGGGCCTCTCCATGTGGTCTCTCTATTAGAGTGTTGGGTTTCTCACATGGTGTCTCAAGGTTCCAAGAGCGAGTGTTTCAAGAGACAGGAAATAGAAGATGCCAGTCTTCTAAGGCCTGGCCACAGAAACAGACATAGTGACACTTCTGAGGTATTTCCAGTAGAGATGGGGTTTCACCAGGTTGGCCAGGCTTGTCTCAAAATCCTGATCTTACGTGATCCATTCGCCTTGGCCTCCCAAAGTGCTGGGATTACAGATGTGAGCAATCGCAGCTCGACACTTATGCCATATTTCAGTGGTCAAAGAAGTCATGGAAGGGGAGATACCAAAATACCTTTCAATGGGAAGAGTGTCAAATAATTTGTGACTATCTTTAATCTGCCAATAGGCCCTTGTAGGTCATAGTGAAGACTTGGGCTTTTTCTCTATCAGAGATAGGATCCATTGAAGGGTGTTAAGAAGAGGAATGACATGATCTGGCTTTCATTTTAACAGGACCACTCTATCTGCCATTTTGAGAATGCACTGCAGGTAGGGAAGAAGTAGGAAGACCTGTTAGGGGGCTATTGCAATAAACCAAGCAAGAGATGACGGTGGCTTAGGCCAGGGCGGAGGCAGAGGGGGGAGTAAGCAGTGGTTGAATTCTGGATATACTTTGCAGGCAGAACCATCCAGATTCGCTGATACATTAAATATGGGTGTGAAATAAAAAGAGGAGTCAAAGATAACTCCAAAACACTCATCTGAGATTTAGTAAACTAGAATTACTGTTAATGGAGACTGGGGCAGGAGCAGGAGCAGTTGAGGAGGGAGTATCAAGAGATGGTTTTGGCCATGTTGAATGCCTATAATACATCCAAGTGGAGGTCTCAAGTAGGTCTGGTGTTTAAGGGAGAGATCCAGGTTGGAGATGTAAATTTGAATGTCGTCAACATATGGGTGAATTTCACGTAGAGAGTGGATATAGAGAGAAGAGCTCCAAGGACTGAGTCTGGAGCCTCTGACTCCATCTTTTCCTCTTGCCAATCCCCCTTGGTGTCTCTGGTCTCAGAAAAGTTGGTATTTCAGATGTTGCTTCCAGGCCACTGCTCTTCCAGTCTTTTGTGAAAGCCTAAACTAATTAAGAAGATCATGCTGGGGAAGTGAAAGCTGCAGAGGGTTTTGGAGAAGATAGAGGCAGGAGCTGTGACAGGTGAGGGGTGATATCACCAAGCCTAGGAGGGGCCAGAGGCTGGCTTGCTAAAGAGCATCAGGAGAGCAGCTCTAAATGAGCTGAGCGTGGTGGTGCATGCCTGTGGTCCAAGCTACTCAGGAAGCTAAGATGGGAGGATCACTGGAGCCCAGGAGTTTGAGGCTGTAGTGAGCCATGATTGCACCACTACTTTTCAGCCTGAGCAAGACTGTCTCCAAAGAGAGAGAGAGAGCAAGAGAGAGAGAGAGAGAGAGAGAGAGGCTCTGATCTGGGAAGAAGGCTACACAGAGTCACCCAGGCCAGACTTGATCCCTTGGGGTTCCCAGCCTTAGTAAAAAGTTCAGTACTGATTAGATAAATAGACAATTGTAAGAGAAAAGAGCTCAGAGACAGACCTACACGAATGTGGAAAATGTATTCATGACAGAGGTGGCACTGAAGATCAGTGGGAAGAAGGGCTAATCCATAAATGGTGCTGGGAAAAGAGGCTTTCTATCATTTAAGAAGGAAAAAAATCCCTATTTCACACCCAAATAAAAACACATAGCTTCAAGAAACAAATGTAAACCTTAAAACCTTTAAAAACCTTTCAAAGTTCTAGGTTTAGGAGAATATCGATTTCAAGTGAGGGAAGGACTTCTAAAATTAGATGCACAAACCTTAAAGGAAAAGATACATAGCACGTAAAAAACTTCCCCTCATCTGGGATGCCAACTATTCTTAAAAATTATAAAAAAAAAAGAAAAAAGAAAAAAAAACCCAAAACTTCCACTCATTAAAAGACACCATTAAAAAAAAAAAAGTGGCATGCAGCCTAAGAGAAGATATAAACTACATGTAATTAACAAGGGACTGGCATCCGGGATTTGTTAAAAAAAAAATTTCTACAAATGAAAAGAGAAGATAAACCAATTTATAGAAAATAAGCAAAAGAGACGTACAGGTAATTAATAAAAGAAGAAATCCCAGATGTTCAAAAAAGGAAAAAATCAACACAAAAAGATGCTCAATGCCAGCTGGGTGTGGTGTCTCATGCCTGTAATTCCAGCATTTTGGGAGGCCAAGGTGGGCAGATTACCTGAAGTCGGGAGTTAGAGACCAGCCTGATTAACATGGAGAAACCCCATCTCTACTAAAAAATAGCCAGGCATGGTGGCACATGTCTGTAATCCCAGCTACTAGGGAGGCTGAGGCAGGAGAATTGCTTGAACCAGGAGGCAGAGATTGCGGTGAGCCGAGATTACGCCACTTCACTCCAGCCTGGGCAACAAGAGCAAGACTTTGTAAAACAAAAAAATGCTCAATACCAGTAATAATTGGGAAATGTCTATCTTATCAAAGAGGCTTTCCCAGATACTATATGAAATAGAATGCTGCCTCCTCCACAGCATTTATTCCCTCAACAAGTATTCACTGAGTTCTGGCACTTAGAATACATTAATAGACAAAACAGACAAATATTCTGGATCTCATATTCTAGTATGTATGGTGGTCAAACAACAAACATAATAAATGAATAAAATTATCTAGTAGGTTAGCAGATCACAAAGTCCAGAGGAAAAAACTGGAGCAGGGGTCAGGAGATTGAGATGAGAGACTAGTGGGGCCAGGGGCAGGATGCGATTTGAAATAGTCTGTGTCTTAGTCAGCTCGGGCAGTCACAGCAAAATACTATAGACTGAGTAACCGAAATCATGTACATTTATTTCTCACAGTTGCGAATGCTAGAAGTCTGAGATCAGAATGACAGCATGGGAGGATTCTGGTGGGGACTCTCTTCTAGGTTTGCCTGCTTTGTGTGTGCCCACCTGGCAGACAGACAGCAAGCTCTCTTGAGACAGTAAACCCATCAGAGGGCTCCACCCTCAGAACCTCATCTACACCTAATTACCCACTAAAGGCCCCTTCTTCAAATACCATCACATTGGGTGTTAGGCCTCAACAAATGAATTTTGGGAGCCACAAATAGTTCACAGCAGACTGATTAGGGTAGACCTCATTAAGACATTGGCTTTTGACCAAAGAGTTGAATGAGATGAGGATGTAAGCCTTGCCTGTAACTGGGAGAGAGAGTTCCAGGCAGAGAAAGACAGCCAGTGCAAAGCCAAAATGGGGGGCCAGTGTGGTGGGGACAGAGTAAGGGGTGGGGCTGAAGTGGTAAAGGCAGAGGGAAGATCACTCTGGGTCTTGTAAGCCAGTGGAAAAGCCACATGCTATTAATATATTATATATAATACATTAATTATAATATTAATAATAATTCTTTTACATACTTATATCAATATATATAAATACATATTTTTTGGCCTTTCCGACTCTACAGGACAGAGACTTAGTCTATTTTGTTCACTGCCTGGCATGTAGTGGCACTTGATAAATATTTGTTGAATAAGTAAAATTTATATATCACTACAGTGAATTATTGTACATATATCAGAATGACCAATGTTTTAAATTTGATAGTATCACAAGTTGGTGGAGATATGGAGCCATAGAAACTTACACGCATAGGCTGGGCACCATGGCTCACGCCTGTAATTCCAGCACTTTGGGAGGCCAAGGCAGGTGGATCACATGAGGTCAGGAGTTCAAGACCAGCCTGGCCAACAAGGTGAAACCCCGTCTCTACTAAAAATAGAAAAAATTAGCTGGGTGTGGTGGTTCATGCCTGTAATCCCAGGTACTCCAGAGGCTGAGGCTCAGAATTTATTGAACATGGGAGGTGGAGGTTGCAGTGAGCAGAGATCGTACCACTGCACTCTAGCCTTGGCGACAAGAACAAAACTCAATTAAAAAAGAAAAAAAGAATCTGGCTGGGCGCAGTGGCTCACACCTATAATCCCAGCACTTTGGGAGGCCGAGGCCGGCGGATCATGAGGTCAAGAGATTGAGTGATATCCTGTGATATCAACATGGTGATATCCGATCTCTACTAAAATACAAACATTGGCTGGGCATGGTGCGTGCCTATTACCCTAGCTACTCGGGAGGCTGAGGCAGGAGAATTGCTTGAACCTAGGAGGTGGAGGTTGCAGTGAGCCAACATCACATCACTGCACTCCAGACTCAGTCTCAAAAAAAAAAAAGAAAGAAACTTGCATGTATTGCAGGTGGGGGGTGTAAGCTGGTACAACACCTTAGGAGAACAATTTAGCAAGATCTAGTAAAGTTGAATATGTATACCCAATAACCCAGCAACTTCAGACTGGGTATATTCCTAGATAAATAATTGTACATGTGCACCAGAGACATATAAAATCATATTTATAACACCATTGTTTGTAATAATAAAAAATTGAAAGCAACCTAATTATCACTCACCAAGAAAACAAATAAATAAAACTTACTACATTCATACAGTGAAATGTTATGCAGCAGGAAAAATCAACATCAACGAGGTTATCAGCAAAAGTAAGTCTTACAAACTTAATGTAAAGCAAAAAAGAAAAAAAGCAAGTATTAGAATAACATAGTATGGTCTCACTAACATACAGCATGAACAACTGACCAGGTATGGTGGCACATGCTTGTAATCCCAGCACTCTGGGTAGCTGAGGTGGGGGGATAGCCTGGCCCAGAAATTAAAGACCATGCTGGGCAACATAGAGACCCCATCTCTACAAAAATTTTAAAAATTAGCCAAGCATGGTGGCACACATCTGCGGTCCCAGCAACTTAGAGGCTTAGGCAGGAGGATTGCTTGAGTCCAGGAGATCAAGGCTGCAATGAGCCATGATGGCACCACTGCACTCCAGCCTGGGCAACAGAGACTGTGCCTCAAAAACAGCAGGCCAGGTGCAGTGGCTCACACCTGTAATCCCAGAACTTTGGGAGGCCGAGGCTGGTGGATCACCTGAGGTCAGGAGATTGTGACAAGCCTGGACAACAAGATGAAATCCCATCTCTACTAAAAATACAAAAATTACCTGGGTGTGGTGGTGAGCAACTGTAATCTCAGCTACTTGGGAGGCTGAGGCAGGAGAATCACTTGAACCTGGGAGGCGGAGTTTGCAGTGAGCTGAGATCAAGCCATGGCACTCCAGCCTGGGTGACAGAGCAAGACTCTGTCTAAAAATAAACAAACAAACAAAAGCAACAACAACAAAATGAAGAATTTTCTCCTGATTGATTGGTAAAGAGAGAGATACAGTGATAGCAGGAATTCTAAGATGGCCTCCATGTTTTTTTTTCACCCCCTTAAGGAAATTATTTTTCCTTTAAGGAAGGGTCCTTGGAATCTGATGAACTCCAAACACCAGCCACAGTTTGGACTGGAAGGTTTGCGATTCCAGTGAAAAAATAGGCCGTAGGATCAGTACCCAGGTTGTGGTCCACAGTGCCTCTTTCAGATTTGTCCCATAATTATGGGAGTTTTGATTTAATAGTGGAAGGTGGAGGGGAGTGGGCAGGATTTGCCAAGTTTTATACTCCCATAATTATGTTACATTATATGGCGAAAGAGACTGTTGCTGATGTAATTAAAGTGATTAATCAGTTGGCCTTAAAATAGGAAATTTTCTGGAAATATCCATTTTCTGGAAGTGTGTAATCTTTGGAGGGAGAACAAAGTCCCCATACCAACTAAGACTGAATATCCCTCCACCTGCAATAGGATTCATCAACAAGTCAGATTTAAGTAAAAAAAGTTAAAAGAAAGTTCCTCAGCCAGGGGCAGTAGCTCACTCCTGTAATCCCAGCACTTTGGGAGGCCAAGGTGGGCGGATCACAAGATCAAGAGTTCGAGACCAGCCTGGCTAATATGGAGAAACCCCGTCTTTACTAAAAATACAAAAATTAGTCGGACATGGTGGCGGGTGCCTATAGTCCCAGATACTTGGGAGGCTGAGACAGGGGAATCACTTGAACTCAGGAGGCAGAGGCTGCAGTGAGCCAAGATCGAGCCACTGCACTCCAGCCTGACAACAGAGTGAGACTCCATCTCAAAAAAAAGAAAGAAAGAAAGACAGAAAGTTCCTCGAACAAATTTGTATGGAGTAAATGAATGCATGGAGAAATAAAATGGTGAATTATGACTGGATGTCCACCACCCACTGAATTCCACCTAGTAGGATAGAAAAATATTGTCCCATTGCGGACTAATCCACAAACTACTTGAAAATAGACAGCCTTGGAGTTTTTTGTTAAAAGGCAGGTGTGAACCATGTTGTAATCAGGCAATTGTGGTTTGATCAGAGCCCCAACCAGTCCACACACAGGATCCTGGGGTCTTAGCCAACAAGAACTCTTGGGCAGCTTAAAGCTCAAACCCACCTCTGCCCCGTTTCCCCAGAGACACTGTGCTAATAGCCCTGACAATAACAAGCGGCTCTGTGCGGCTACAGCTGCCTATTACATTGGTTGTGGACAAATGTGGTTCAGAAGCATGGTGGAGGGTAAAGTATCAAATTTCTTATTTGAACAGGAAGCTGATACCTATGGAATGCAGCCTTGCAGCAGCCCCAGAAGACTTGATAATTGTGTAATCCTTAGGGAAATGATTTTTCCTTTAAGGAATGGTCTTTGGAACCTGTTGAACTCAAAAACCCAGCTATGGTTTGGACTGGGAGGTTTGAGATTCCAGCATAAAATAGGCTATAGGATCAGTACCCGGGTTGCGGTCCACAGTGCCTCTTCCAGATTTTGTCATTAACTGACAATCAGATATCAGGGACTGCCTTCCTCATTTATTCAGACCAAACATGTACATCTCTGAAGTTACAAATTTCCAGAAGGAAAATCTCCAGGCGGGAAGTTCCATTCATCAGGATATTTTTGCTTGCAAGAATTAGATTTGCAACTCAAATTACCTTAAGATTAGAAAAAAGGTCAGGGGTTGGGGCAGTGTGGATTTATGGGGTCATACAACGGTATCAGGTTTAGCTGGATCTAGGGGCTAAAATTATGTTAGGAATCTCTCCCCCCATCTGTTGACTCTGCTTTCCTGTGCATTACTTCAGGCGACTTTCCTCCTTGTGGGGACAAGAGAGTCACCAGCAACTCAAGGCTTTCATTCCACTAGCTCGACAACCTCAGAGGAAGGAAAGCTTTTCTTTCCCAACAGTTCCTGTAAAACTCAAAGAGTCTCACTGGCCTGGTTTGGGTTACCAGCCCCTCCCTGAACCATTGTCAGTAGGATGGGAGCTGGCTAAGTCTATGTCTTTAATCTATGTCTTGTGGTTTAGGGAGGGATTAGCCCCATGTAAGCCACATGGATTGAAAATGTGGGAGAAGTGGTTTCCCAGCAGGAAGTTAGGGTATTCTTACCACGGAGTGCTGAGGCCGCAAGCTTGGCCAGAGAGACAACAGTGGTGCTCTCCAGAAAGAACAGGTGGGACCAAGCCATTTCCCAGAGTTTTCTTCTCCCTTTTAATTTTTTTCTAACAGAGATTTCATCTTGAGCCCACCCAAAAAAATCATGATTCCAAAGGTCTGAGGTAGAGCCTGTAAATTATATGTTTACAAAATTCTCCCAGGTGGTTCTACTGGGCAGAGTAGTTTAGGACCCATTAATCTTGTGGATGACCTTACTTGCCTCTGCTCCCTACTCAAAATCAAAAGTGAGTATATGTGGGGCTCTAGCTTATAAATTAAGAATGCCTTTTTTACTCAAAGGAGGTCAACATAAAGCATCGTCTTTATATTTAGGAACCAGACAGAGGCAAGTGTAAATTAATGAACCTGCTTTGAAGCCCATCCCCAACCTGTCCCCAATCCTGGACAAATAGGAAGTCAGCAAAAACAGCTCCTGTCTAAGACATAGGAGCAGTAAGCAGACCTACCACGCTCTTCACACAGAAGTTACTCATTAACCCTCATCATGCATGGGGTAGGACCCTTTGTCATTGTGAGCAGGGGGTTGCTGAGGCCTGGTTCTACCTTGGGAACAGTGCTTATCATCACAGCCTGGGGTTGGACAAGGAAGGCCACGCACTGAAGCAAACAGAGTACCAGGTGGAGGAGCCAGACCCCAGTTAAAAATGGATTCTAACTCTGTGTGCATATGAATTTAGGACAAGCTGGAGATGGATTAGCTGCAATGGTGGAAGGTGGAGGGGGGTGGGCAGGATTAGCTGAGTCATCAAATCCCATTCTCTGTAACTGGCCATAGGACACATTACTTTACTGTCATTTCTCACTATTTTTCATATCTCTGCCACCTATGTTGTATATTCTTTGAAGGCTGGAGCCCTACCTCACACCTTTTTGTGCTCCCACCACCTAGCCCAGGACCTTGTAGGCTACAGTTTCTCAAATAGTATCTGCTCATGTGGTTTAATAATCTTATTAAACATTTTTCTCAAAGCCCCTGAGAAGCAGAACTGACTCTCCATAGACACTCTAGAGCTTTGGAGAGCCCATGGGGTATGGAATGAGTAGCCAGAGTACAGCTCCCAGAAAGCAGAGTCAGGAATTGGGGCCAGCATGGAACCTGGCCCAGAGTAGGTACTCAGAGCCTCATAAAATTAACGTGGCCTGCCGCAGGACCAGAAAAGAGGACCAGTGCCTGATATGCTGTCAGGTCTTCGTGACCCTGGGAAGCAAATCAAACCACTCCCTGGGAACAGTCTGAGTAGCAGTGGGCATGAGCACAGTAGCTGAGAGGAAGGCACAGCTGTAAATGCAGGTTTCAGAAGCCAAACAAAAAGAATTGATAGTACCACCCTGGCCCTTTAATGAAAATGTTCTAATGAGAAAAAAAAATGCTAATGGCACAGGTCAAGCAAACCTTTCCTGCTCTGTAAAAATAACGATGACAGTATAATTTGTTAACAATTAACATTTATGAACACCATGCACATGTAATATACAAGCATTGTTGAGCATTACATGACTAAATAAAATCTTACAACCTTATGATGATGGTCCACTTTATTTTTTTTTTTGACAGTTGGTAGAGCTATCTGAGGTTTTATTTTGAAAAAAATTGAATTGTTCTGTAACTGGAGGCATGGGCAAGGGGGGGTGCCCCAGGCAGTGAACTCCCCTGGGGGTCCTGAGGGTGAGGGCTGAGACTCAGGTGGGATTCCCGTTCCCTGTGCCCTCCTGCACAGCAGCCTCCCTCATGGGCTCTGGGGCAGCCCCAGGAGGGGCAGGCTGGGAGGGGCTGCTGTGGCTGTTCACTTGGGCAGGACGTCAGAGGACTCAGACACCAGCCTCCCATCGCAGGTGTTGATCTTTCTCACAGCCACGGCCCTGGTGGAGCTGGTGCGACTGAAGGAGCTGGAGCCTGTGCCAGAGCCAAAGCTGAAGTCCAGGCTATAGCTGAGGCCAGGGCTTGTGAGGCCCCCATAGGCCAAACTCAGACCACCTGCATAGCCACTGGTGGTCTTTGGATGGATACTTGTGTCTGCATCCCAGACCCCAGCCAGCTCTCCTCACCCTCCAGCAGCTTCCTATGGGGGGGTGATCTCTATGTCCAGGGCCATCTTGATGTTCATTATCTCCTGATGCTCACCCAGCTGCCGCTCCATGTCCTGCCTGGCCTGTTGCAGGGCAGCCTCCAGCTTGGACAGCTTGGTGTTAGCATCCTTAATAGTCAGCTCCCCACGCTGCCAGGCATCTGCAATGGTGGCCTCCAGGGAAGCCCTCTGCTGTTTGAGGCCCTCAGTCTTAGCATGGGTCATCCCCGTGCTTCCCAGCCAGTGTCTGCAGCTCCTTATACTTGATCTGGTACATGCTGTCAGCCTCAGACCGGCTGCGGGTTGGTGATCTCCTCCTACTACGCCTGGGATGGTACTCTTTCACAGACCTCCAAAGAATCGTGAAACTTGCCCCAAGGGCCCCAGGTCATAAATGGAGGGGCTGGATTTGAACATAGACGGAGTGACCTCAGAACCCGCATAGGATTCCCTACACTGTTGGTCCCTCTTAAGGTAACAAACATTTTTTTTGTATGATTTGTAGAGTGAGATTTCTTCTTTGCCCTTCCCTCTGCTGCTAAAGGCATCTGAGAGGGCCAGGTGCAGGAGCTCATGCCTATAATCCGAGCACTTTGAGGCTTAGGTGGGTGGGTTGCTTGAGCCCAGGAGTTTGAGATCAGCCTGGGCAGCATGGTAAAACTCCATCTCTACAAAAAGTACAAAAATTAACCAGGCCTGGTGATGCATGCCTGTGGTCCTAGCTGCTTGGGAGGCTGAGGTGGGAGGATCCCTTGAGCCCAGGAATGAGTGAGGATCATGCCACTGCACTCCAGGCTGGGCAAAAGAGTGAGACTTTGTCTCAAAAAGGGAGAGGGGTGGATCTGGGTCAGTGAGCCCCTTGTTCTGTCCCAAAGGAAGCCTGGACCCCAGGGATCAGCTGCTTTGAGGAGGCAGCTTCTGAAACTCTAGAGCCCCTGAGTGACTCCTCTAAATCAAGATAAGCAAGGCCTTCATGGTGGCAGCTACAGTCTAGGAACTGAGTGCCACGCAGGGGTTGTTGGGGGAAGATGAAAGAAGCGGGCCTTGGGGCAGAGAGGAGAGGGCTGTGGCAGCGCTAGGGAGCATCTGAGCTAGAGTTCTTGAAGGCCTTTCTTTTTCCCCAGAGCCTCCAGCAAGGTTTGCACACCTCGCTCGGGTTACGCTTGATGGGAAGAGGAAACCTTCCACCCAGAGCACAAGGGTGACAAGGCTTGACTCTCAGAGGGTCTGTGTTCACAGATGAAATCAAGACAGTGGAGGAAGGGACAGGGTAAGGGACATGGAACTAGATGAAGACCCAGTCACAGTGGCAGTTTCTGGCAGCCACCTGCCTGGTTGAGATGGAAACGCTGATTCCAGCTCCAGCCCCCAGACAGGCTAAGAATATCCCAGAAAAGCAACAGCTACCACCCCCGCCCTTCTTGATCTGCTCCTACATCTGTAGTGCTATGCTGGGCACCAGCGGGGCCTGGGAGGAGAAGGAGTGGGGGACGACAGGGAGGAGGCAGAAAAGGGGCTTGGTGGAGGCAGAAGGTGAACTGAGACTTAAAGCTTCTGGTGAGTGCTGGGAGGACTGGACAGAGAGAGCTGTTCTCAGGGGGCAGCAAAGGGAGGTGAAGGCAGGGGCCAGGGAGTTGGGGGGAGATCAAGACTGAGGATGGGAGAGGAAGAAATGGCCCCCCTTCCATCAAGGAAAGCAGCAGAGCTTATGGCAGGGAAAAGGAGTCTCCAGTTCACCCCATTCTCTCTGTCCCTGTCACCCTGGGCCCTCCAGCATCTCAGCATTGGTCCCTTCTCTCCCCACCCCAGAGCATAACATTCTTCATCTGTGCTCCCAACCCTATTCACTGTTCAAAAGAAACTATATTTGGGCTCCTTAATTAAGTCCTTCTAGCAAAGA
The DNA here is from genome assembly GCF_001604975.1 of Cebus imitator. Taxonomy (NCBI): domain Eukaryota; kingdom Metazoa; phylum Chordata; class Mammalia; order Primates; family Cebidae; genus Cebus; species Cebus imitator. The sequence goes on from NW_016107406.1 coordinate 3,097,602, forward strand.
GCTTGCAGGATGGGAAAGACATGAGAATTCAGGTCTCCCTTCTGACAGCTAGCAGCACCTCCTCTGTCAATTTCCTCTCTTCTCTCTTCCCCCTCTCCTCCCTCCACTATTACCTGTAGAGGGGTTCTGCTCCCCTCCTCTGTCTTCACCACCCACTGCTCCCCTGGGGTGAGGTCTTCAGGAGAGGGAGGAAGGCTAGGCTGGTGCATACCCACCCCCTCTGCACACCTCAGGAGCTGAGACTGATGGGTAAGAGAGTTGGGGGTGGACCAGAGGGTGGGCAGCAGGATGCAGGCATTCAGATGCCCAGGCTGTGTCTCTATCCTGACTGTTTTAAGAACCTGTGTTATCATTAGCTTCTTTATTAGGGGCCCCTTGGAGACAGGGAGGTGCAATGACCTTGGTTTCTGGGGCCTTGATGTTTACTGGGGATATCCTGGACCTCAGCCATCTTTCCCTCCTCTTCTTTGCCATCTCACCTTTCAGGGGCTCCTCTAAAGCTCAGAGGGACCTAGGAAGATTTACATTGCTGAGAACCTAAGCTCCCCTCCCCTTCATCTCGTGGGCTGAACTGCAGGAGTGCAGGCCTCACACGGATGCTGTGCACACAAAGACTGAGCCCATCAGACAGAAACAGATTAAAGAGAAGCAGACAGGGCTAGAGCTGGAGAGTGAAACAGATTCACAGGACAGATTTTGTTTAGAATCAGAACTGTGGAATTGCAAGAGGCTTTAGGAATCCTCTTCTAGTCCAATTCCTGAAACGTTATCTTATTCTTTTAATATTCATTTTTTATCTGATAATAAGAGTCAAATCCATAAAATCCCTGCATTTTAGTATGAATAACCTGAGTACCAGACAGCAGAAATGACTTCCCCAGGGTCATACAACTGGTAGCCATAGACTAGGACTCCTGTCTCCTGCCTCCCAGACTATGGCTTCTCAGGAGGGAGATAAGAAGAGCCAAAGGGAGGCAATGTGTGAGCGGCATTGTATGGGGATGTTCCCTTAAAAGATGGGGCCCACCTGTCCAGGTGGGGTGAGTGAGGGAAGCATCTATCGTGAATTTGATGGTGATACACTCATCAATAAGGCAAGATCCTATCCAGGCTAAAACCTCAGTCTAGGCCCTCCAGTTCTAGATCTGAGCCTGCAGTACTTGCCTTAAAGAGCCTTCAGGAACAACCAGTTATCTGAACAGGCACCGTTCTAGGTAACCTACAGAGAGATAAAGACACACAAGGAGCCTGGCCTCGGGGGCTTCCCCATTTAAGGGAGTCTGATACAATCAGCATTGCCCCAGAGGAACATAAGGGAGATGGACAGACAAGAAGCAGCATAGAGATACTATTATAATGAAGATAGATGAATCTCATAATATGAACCCAAACATAAGCTAACTAGAAGAGTACACTTGTAAATGTGGGAAAGCCACCACCCTCCTATGAAGCCCACCCCTTCCATGAAGCCTTTCTGGTTTCACTAGGCTTATTCACCTTCGTCTCTACCCCTATAGAAACATAATAACCCTCCGTCTCAGCTCTCAATGCCACTGGCTTATATACAACAGCAATGTTGTTATTCTTTCTGGATCTCTTTGATTAGCTTGCCTGCTTGTCTTTAAAATTCCATCCATATCCATCTTACACACCTGAGACCCAGAGCCCAATCCTTAACCAAGTTGTTATGCAGCCACTGTTGCTGAGGGGAAGACGTTGGAAAGGCTGAAGCCAGAAAGAGTATTAGATCCTTTTCAATCAATCAAAAAAGGCTTCTTGGAGGAGGTGAGATTTTAAGAACTTGACAGTCTGAGGGAGGGTTCTGGCCCAGTGGAAGATGCTCAGAGATTCCAGAGGGATAACCAGAGCAGGAGCATGGGGAGTATGTGAGCCAGAAAAGGGGTTGGAGGCAGAGCAAGGTGGAAAGTGAGGAGAGGGAGTAGGACCCTCTGAGTTCCTGAAGCAGAGGAGGAAATTCTTGGTTCTGACCAAGAGGACAATCAGAGGTCAGAGCTGGGCCAGGAGTAGGGTACCACAGTGGTGATACTCTGTGGGTGCTGCTTAGAAGATGTGGTCCTAAATGATCTATGTGATAGGCCTTATGCCAGTGAGGGACTCCTGGGAGCAGTGCTGGAAGGACCCACATGCCATTCAGATCCACGGGCCCAGTGTTTCCGCCAGTGCAACTCAGTCTCTATGGGGCCTATCCTTAACTACCAGTGAACTGACTATTCCTTGGGTGGCAGATAAAGGCTGACTCAGAAAGCCGTGTAGGAGGAAGTAGGGCCAATTACAGGAGCTGAAAAGAGGGAACACTTTCCCACAACTATGGGGAGAATGAGAGGTTGGGCAGGTCAGCTTGGGCTGCAAGAAAATAAAGATTAGATCCAAGGGAGCAGAGAGATCCTGTTGAGAAAGTGCACATTGGGTGCTGAGTTAGGGAGGAGGCACAAGACTGCATGTGCGTGGTAGTAAAGAGGAAGGGAATGGAGACAGGCAGTCCACAGGCCTCCAGGAGGGTGTGAGCGAGCAGGGGCTGTGGAATGGTTGGGAACTGCAGCCCAAGTGGATTCTAGAACAGGTTATCTGCAGTGACACACACGCATGTGTGCACAAACCAACCCTGACAGCAGTGGATCCTTGGAGCTATGTTGGTGGTCTGTGAGGAGCATGGAGGTGATTGTAGGGTCAATCCTAAGAATTTACTGAAATATACAGGCAGGGGTTTGTCTCCATATCAAACCCATATGCACTTCCAAGGTCCACTTACTTAAGAACCCAGAAGACTCTTGTGCTGGGGGAGCCACAGAGAGCAGGCTCCAAGAAAGGTGGACACGATCTAACAAGGGAGGTAGAACAGGTCCAGAAGCAGCTGGGTTCAAGACCTGCAGGTAAGGCATGGGAAGTCCAAAAGCCAGGACAAAGGGCTGATGGGGACTGAGGAGGGAACAGACAGACCCAGAGAGAAGTGGGTGGGACCCAGCCTAACAGCTTGCTCCTGGGAGTGGGAACAGCTGGGACCTGATCTGCAAGAAGCATTTAATGATGAAACCCACCTCAACCTGGCCCCAGGGCTGGGGTGAAGGTTGGTCCAACCCTCTCGGGCTTCCACCCACACAGGAGGCTCCATTTACTATCCAAGACTGGGGAGACCAAGTGATCCCATTTCCAGTGTTTCCCCAGGGATTAACCTTATCAATTACCCACCCAAGTGTGAGATCTGTGTGTGTTAGTGGGGACAACCAACCGAGAGGAGCTGCCCAGGGACCACAGCCAAGGGCCTGCCCCACAGACTCAGCGGCAGAGAATCAGGACCGCAGGCAGAGGCCTCAGGAGCATATCTGAAATCTTGCTGGTCCCAGTCTCCCCCTCAAGCTGGAACCCCAAGGAGGCAGGCTGTGACCTGCAAGAAGGCTCTGCCAGCACCCCCAGACAGGCAGGGCAGAAACGTGCCTGCTGCAGCCCTCCATAGTGATCTGGGGGGCGGAGGGGCAAAGAGGGGTGGCGAAGAGGAAACAGACCTGACAATCACATTGGAGGAGCCAGTGCAACGCGACCCAGCTGGGACCTGGGCATCCGGTGAGGGCACTCACTGCCCACACTGGCCCGCTACACAAATTCAAAGGCAGGGGGAAGGAGGACGATTCCCACGATTTCTCTGTTACCGCGACCCAGTGCATCAGAACAAGCTGGCCAAGGATCCGGAGGAGGAGGTAGAAGCAGCCATCCCGCCTCCTCAGCTCTGAACCTGAGGAGGCCACTTGAACGACGACCACCGCCTTCCCCTTCCCCCATTCTGAGGAAGGGAAAAGACACAGGGCAGAGGGTGGGGACTGGGGCGGGGGATTGAAATTGACATGTGAGATTCTATTGGTCAGAGGAGCTGCCGGTCAGGAGTGCAACTCGGGAGAGGATTGGCCGCGTGAGGCGGGGCCTGGCGCGGCGAAAGAAGGGGCCTAAGGGGTGGGGCTGACGCTGCAGCTGGCGCAGCTTAGGCTCAGAGCGTTCGAGCCGCCTAGCAGCCACCTTCCCCCGCCAGTCCGCGCGCCCGGGCCGGGGCTAGGCCCCCCACCGCCGGGTCCCCCGGGGCTGCAGCAGCGGCACCGCCCGCGGTTCCCCCTGGGGCCCGGGCGCCGGCCCCGCTCTGCAGGATGGGCACGGTGCTCTCTCTATCCCCTGCCTCCTCGGCCAAAGGCCGGAGGCCCGGCGGGCTGCCCGAGGAGAAGAAGAAGGTGCCGCCCGCGGGGGACGAGGCGCTGGGGGGCTACGGGGCGCCGCCAGTGGGCAAGGGCGGCAAAGGCGAAAGCCGACTCAAGCGGCCGTCAGTGCTCATCTCGGCGCTCACCTGGAAGCGCCTGGTGGCCGCGTCCGCCAAGAAGAAGAAAGGCGGCAAGAAGGTGACACCCAAGCCGGCATCCACGGGCCCCGACCCCCTTGTCCAGCAACGCAACCGCGAGAACCTTCTCCGCAAAGGCCGGGATCCCCCCGACGGCGGAGGCACCGCCAAGCCCCTAGCGGTGCCAGTGCCCACCGTGCCCGCGGCCGCCGCCACCTGCGAGCCACCGTCGGGGGGCAGCGCAGGCGCCCAGCCGCCGGGCTCTGGCGGCGGAAAGCCTCCGCCGCCGCCTCCCCCAGCCCCGCAGGCGGCGCCGCCGGTGCCTGGCGGCTCGCCGCGGCGGGTCATCGTGCAGGCGTCCACCGGCGAGCTGCTGCGCTGTCTGGGCGACTTCGTGTGCCGACGCTGCTACCGCCTCAAGGAGCTGAGCCCCGGAGAGCTGGTGGGCTGGTTCCGCGGTGTGGACCGCTCGCTGCTGCTGCAGGGCTGGCAAGACCAGGCCTTCATTACGCCCGCCAACCTGGTGTTCGTGTACCTGCTGTGCCGCGAGTCGCTGCGTGGGGACGAGCTGGCATCGGCCGCGGAGCTGCAGGCCGCCTTCCTCACCTGCCTCTACCTCGCCTACTCCTACATGGGCAACGAGATCTCCTACCCACTCAAGCCCTTCCTCGTGGAGCCCGACAAGGAGCGCTTCTGGCAGCGCTGCCTGCGCCTCATCCAGCGGCTCAGCCCGCAGATGCTGCGGCTCAACGCCGACCCCCACTTCTTCACGCAGGTCTTTCAAGACCTCAAGAACGAGGGCGAGGCCGCCGCCAGCGGCGGGGGTCCACCGAGCGGGGGCGCGCCCGCCGCCTCCTCGGCCGCCAGGGACAGCTGCGCGGCCGGAGCCAAGCACTGGACTATGAACCTGGACCGCTAGGGATACCCAGGGGCCGCGCCCAACCCCCGCCCCAGCCCCCGACACACACTCGGACCCCCCGGGACCACCAAGCCACCGCCGCTCCTACCGCCGCTCGGCGCCCGGGCTGGGCGGAGGAGGAGCCGCCCATGCCCCTCAGAGGAAAGTGGAGGCCGGGACACCAGAGGCCGCGGAGTCTGGATTTGCTGGGCGTGGAGTGGGGACGGAAGATGAGCGCGGGAAGGGCACTCCAACCTCACTCTTTCCGTCCGTCTGCGCCCCCATTTCTCCATTTCTGCCCGGGTCTTCCCCTTCCCTTCAGTTCATTTCCCCTCTATTTTGTCCATTTTCTTGCCTCTTTTCTGTGTCTTCACCTTTCCTCCTGTCTGCCTTCCTCTCTCTCTCTCCCTCTCTCCCCATCTCTCTCCTCTTCCTCTCACTCTTCCTCCCTCTCCCTGCCTTTCCATTTCCGTTCCTTGGGTGTGTATCTGCATCTCCATCTTACCCTTTGCCTGACTGTACCCGTTTCTCCTCCTGCACCCGTGTCCCCATCTCCCCTTCTTGTTGCTCCTGTCATGTGTCACCATCTTCCCTCCTGACGCCTTCCTCCTCCACTTGTGTCAGCTTGCATTTTTTATTCCTGACTGAGTCCCCACACCCTCCTCCCCAGATGAAAGGGAATGTTAGTTTTTAATTTGGATCGACTGAGGTGCCAGGAGAAACTGCAGCCCCAGGCACCCAGACAGCCACCAGAATGGTCCCTCGCCCCACCCCCACCGCTTCTCCCCACCTTTTCCAACGTGTTGCATGCTGGGAGCTTGGGGGGTGGGGGAAGGGGCTGCCGGCTTCTTTCAGGAGGCTGAGGTTTGGAGGCAAAATCAACCTGGGAGACCACCCCGGCCGTGGTGCCTCAGTGGACAGGTGGGAGGAGAAGAAAACTTCTTACCTAGGGGGAGGAACATCCCGCTTCCTTATCCTTAGCTTTTTTGTTCCCCCTCCACCCTGCCCCTTTTAATTTATTCGGATGTTTGCGAAGGGAGGGGGGAGGGGGGTTGGCTGGGCCGGGAACTGTCCGAGGTGCTGGGTTGGGGCGGGACCGGAATCCTCCCGGTAGAGTACCAGGGACTGGGTTGGGCTTGGGGCCGTGTCCAAGGTGCCAATGATGCGGACCGACAGAGCGGGCCGCACTGTCTGTCTGTCCGTCTGTCCCGGAAAGAACTATAAAGCGCTGGAAGCGCCTGCAGATGGTTTTGCGCCGGTCTTTCTTTGGGCCCCGGGAGGGAGGGAGCGGGAGTGGGAGTGGAACTGTCACGGTCAGGGCAGAAAGGCAAGAAATGGGGCTCTGGTAGGAAAAATCAAGTCCCTGATAACTTCTGCTCCTCCCCGTCCCCACCTCCGCCATCAGCTTCCATTTTACAGAGGGTAAAGAGTAAAGCGAGGTAGTTAAGGGTGAGGCCTAGTAATAAAGCTGAATCCATCCCCCCACTAACGCCTCCATCTTGTCTGACCTAGCTCCTCATTAATGCCCGGGCCACTTAGAGACCGAATGATGGGGACAGCGGGAGTTGTGGCCTTTCTATGATGTGACCCATTGAGGCAGAGCTAGCTAGTCCTTATTGCTACTTATCCCTTCCTCCCATCTTTCCCCACCATATGTCGGCCAAGAGTCAAGTCGGACCTGACTAAATCTGTGTGCACCACTCCCAAGTAGGACCTGTCTGCCACACTTCTCTCCTCACCCTCCAACCACCACGGGGCTGCTTCCAGGCTGCCCCGGTCGCATGCCCACCCAGGAGTCTTGGGAGGCCCATCCCTGCTTGAGACTCAGACCCTTGCCCTTTATCCCCAAGAAGGGGCAAACACGGGCAGCTGGGGAGAAGGAAGCCATTCTCCGGGATTGAAACAAGAGGGAAAATGCGCTGTTTAGCCTGAGTCCCTGCTCGGTCCCCGTTGCCTTCTTAGCCACGTGGCTAAGCGCCCCGTTCACTGTTTCATTGGCCCAAAGAGGCCTGGCTTCAACAGAGCGCTCGCGGCTCCGACCCTAGTGCAGCCATGGCCCAGAGGACCCGGAGAGAACCCGACGGGACCGGCCCAGAGGCGGCCCAGGTTCGCTGTCCGTGGTGCTGAAGGGCGCGCTCGGGCAGGGTCGGGGAGTGTAGGAGCAAGAGTGTTGCAGACTCGGCCTCAACTAGGTCTTCCGGATAATCTGGGAATAGGGTGTCATCTATTTTGGCGGTGAGTTAGAGAAGTCTGGCTCCAGAACCCAAGAATGTCGGTTCCCACTTGCCCTCCCGGGAGGACAGGACTCGACTCCCCTGGCCTCAGCCCTGCGCCCTTGTAACCGGCCTGGAGCCGGAAATCCCCAGTCCAGATTTGTGAATCGAGTTCCCGGGGGGAGGGGGAGAGCTGGCGGAAGGGAAGGCGGGAGCAGCCTCCCATTGGCTGGAATTTGGCGCAGTCAGCGCGGTGCCGTCATCTCTCTTGGTTTGGGAGGAGGGAGGGTGGATCACTTGGGTCATCCCGCGGCTGTCGCCATAGTAACCAGACTGAGCGGGCGGGGCAGCCGTTCTACTCTCCCAGCTCTGGCTGGGGAAACAATCCTTATTTGGAACTAGCTAGTGAAACTAGCTATTTTGATTAGAATTTCTGAGTTAGAGGAGCCTAAAGGGGATGGGAAAGAGAGCAGAGAGTCTACAGAGACGGCCCCCACAAACATCCTACCTTTGGATACTGCCCCTGAGCCCTTAGACACAGCACCCACCCTTTACTGCACACACACACACACACACACACCCCTTCAGGAACTTGAGGTCTGGAACTTAGAGACTTAAAATGAAAAAAAAGCCACAGTGAGTAACATTTAGTTAAATCGCACTTTTGACATGCCCCAAGGCATGAGACAGTGCCATAATCCGATTAGGAGGGGAGGGACCGGAGAAGGATCAACAGGAATACGTGGAAGAATTAGCCTCCTGGGTCAGACTTGTCAGAGTCCTGTTTTCTCAGGGATTGAGTGGGAGAAGTAGTAAGGAGAAGGGCCCAGAACGATCTTCTGAGAAGGCAAGTGGAGGAGGGAGTAAGTGCAGAAACATAATAAGGTACCTTCTTTCCTGCCCTGGAGTTAACCTGGGGAAAGTGAGTCCAAGCTGCTGATGAGGTGGTGAAGAAGGACCAGAGTTTTAGAGAGAAACCAGAAGGGAAGAGGAGTGGACTAAAGAAAAGATGGAGGTGGAGGGCAGGAGACAGAAACCCAGCTGGAGCAATGACTCAGCACTTCCCCTAGGCAAATGACTGGAATGAGTCTCCCAACACCGGGGCATCGGCAAGGGCAGAAAAGCAAATGGACAGATGGACAGGTAACCAGTAATTCACCCCTTCGCATGACACATGTTGATACATACATTGACACATAAACAAAGGCACACATTTTAACCCAGAAATGGGCACAAATGCATTTATACTGGTAAATCATAACATATACACACCTCCACTTCCTTCCTCCCTGTCCCCCTTCCTGGAACAGAGGACATTCTGTTTTGGAGCCATGCTCCCCTGTCCCTGGAATACCTTGCTACTTATTAGAAAAGCAGAAATACAAAAAAGTCACTGACATGTGGGGGGAGTTGTCATGGTAACTGCTTTGCCTGCCAGGCGAGGTGCCCAGCGACTGGAGCATCTAACAGTATTCAAGAGGACATCCTATGGTCTCCACTTACTGGGATGCCTACCCCAGGCAACCAGATGGGAACCTTTGGAAGATGTCTGCAACAGAGGCTACTGAAGAAGCCTTTTCACTCACATCATCATGATCAGGGACAGCTGGAAGACAGGTGTATGGGCCTGATCTTCTTTAGGTATCCCACTTTAAGTAGCACTCCTGGCCTCTTTAAATATAGACATTTGCTGTGAGTGACTTCAAGACAGCAATATTAACACTTCGAAGATCTTTATTTAAAAGCATAATCTGGCTGGGAGTAGTGGCTCACACCTGTAATCCCAGCACTTTGGGAGACCGAGGCAGGTGGATCACTTGAGGCCAGGAGTTTGAGGCCAGCCTGACCAACATGGTGGAACCCCGTCTCTGCTAAAAATACAAAACTTAGCCAAGCATAGTGGTGTGTGCCTGTACTCCCAGCTACTCAGAAGGGTGAGGCAGAAGAATCACTTGAACCTGGGAGGTACTGCAGTGAGCTGAGATCGAGTGAGCCACTGTACTCTAGCCTGGGAAACAGAGTGAGACCCTGTCTCAAAAAAAAAAAAAGCATGACCTTCCCTCTCATCACCTTACCAGAAACCCTAGAAAGAAGGTCGTGTCTACACACACAGGATAGCAGTGTGGATGAGGGGTAGAAAAGTTGCTTAGTTGGCCAGGTGTAATGGCTTACACCTGTAATCCCACCACTTCGGGAGGCCAAGGTAGGTGGATCACTTGAAGTCAGGAGTTTGAAGCCAGCTTGGCCAACATGGCGAAACCTCGTCTCTGCTAAAACTGTGAAAATTAGCCACGTGTGGTGGTGCATGACTGTAATCCCAGCTACTCCAGAGGCTGAGGCAGGAGAATCACTTGAACCCGTGAGGTGGAGGTTGCAGTGAGCCAAAATTGCATGACTGCACTCCAGCCTGGGCAACAGAGCAAGACTCTGTCTCAAAATAAATAAAAATAAAAAGCAAAAAATAAACAATTAGCTGAGCATAGTGGCACACATCTGTAGTCCTAACTACTTGGGAGGCTGAGTCAGGAGGATCATTTGAACCCAGAAATTTGAGGCTGTAGTGAGCTATGATCACACAACTGCACTCCAGGCTTAGTGACAGAGTGAGACCCTAACTCCAAAAAGAGTAGAAAACACCTGGAGAAAATATGAATTATTTATTGTTATTATTATATTGCATCTTGGGGTGTGTGGAGAATGTCTTTTTTGGGGTAAAAAGACTTTAAAGGAACAGATTGATTCATCTGAGACTCCATTTAAGCTTTTGAATGTCAGAGACATAGAGAAGAAAAAAGTTCATCACAAAACCCAATCTATTTTCTTCATAGCATTTGTTCCCACCTGATAATTTTTTGTTATTGATTTATTTTGTATCCTCTCAATATAAACAATGTTGAAACAGAGAGAATGTATTTGCAACACAATATATTTTTCAATAGAAAAATAGCAAAAACTGTAAACAGCTAATTCACAAAAAGAAACAAGCAGGCCAAGTGCAGTGGCTCATGCCTGTAATCCCAGCACTTTGAGAGGCCAAGGCAGGCAGATTATGAGGTCAGGAGTTCAAGGCCAGCCTGGCCAACATGGTGAAACCCTGGCTCTACTAAAAATACAAAAAATTAGCCGGGCGTTGTGCGTGGCATGTGTCTGTAATAATCCCAGCTACTTGGGAGGCTGAGGCAGAAGAATTGCTTGAACCCAGGAGGCAGAAGTTGCAGTAAACTTAGATTGCACCGCTGCACTCCAGCCTGGGTAACAAGAGCGAAACTCCGTCCCCCCAAAAAAAAAAACAAACAAAAAACAAAAAAACTTACCTTTACTATTGACCAAAGCAATTCAAGTCAAAACAGTATGGGATACTGCATCTCTTATACTGACATAGATTATCAAAATAGAAAATTCCGTAGGGAAAATATGGGAAAATGAGCATGTTAGTTCCGTCTTTTAGGGAGCTTGTCTGGATCAAAATGTGAAAGGCAGCATGCTGTTTCATCCAGCTACCACATTTCCAGAAATTTGTCCTAAGGAGATAGGTGGGAAAAGATCTGACGCATGGATGCTTGTCATACTATTGTTTATCATAACAAAAAATTGGATACAACCTGAATGAACATTAGCAAGAGATTAAGTAAATTTTGATAAATTGATATTCACTGGGATATTACAGATCATTAAAAATTATACATCAGGCTGGGTGTGGTGGCTCATGCCTGCAATCCCAGCACTTTCAGAGGCCAAGACAGGTAGATCACCTGAGCTCAGGAGGTCAAGACCAGCCTATGCAACATGGTGAAACCCTGTCTCTACTAAAAATACAAAAATTAGTCAGGCATAATGGCTGAACCTGTAGTCCCAGCTACTTGAGGGGCAGAGGCAGGAGGATTGCTTGAGCCCAGGAGGTAGAGATTGCAGTGAGCCGAGATCAAGCCACTACACTCCAGCCTAGGCAGCAGAGTGAGACTCTGTCACCAAAAAAAAAAAAAAAAAAAAAAAAAAAAAAAATATTAAACGACTTAAAAAAAAAAAAAAAAGAATTGTACATCAATATATATTTATCGACTTGAAAAAAATGGCATGATGAAGTGGAAATAGGAGATTGAAAACATTGTCATATTAACCCATTTCTGAGAAGGAGGGTGGGAGAGAGAGAGAGAGATTGATTCGGCAGCGATCTTGGCCAGGCGTGGTGGCTCACGCCTTTAACCGAGCACTTTGGGAGGCTGAATCGGGTGGATCATGAGGTCAGGAGTTCAAGACCAGCCTGGCTAAGATGGTGAAACTCCGTTTCTACTAAAACACACACACACACACACACACACACACACCCCAGCCAGGCATGGTGGCAGGTGTCTGTAATTCCAGCTACTTGAAAGGCTGAGGCAGAGAATTGCTTGAACCTGGGAGGTAAAGGTTGCAGTGAGCTGAGATCATGCCACTGCACTCCAGCCTGGGTGACAGAGCAAGACTCCTTCTGAAAGAAAGAAAAAGAAAGAAAGAAGAAAAAAAAAGAAAGAAAGAGAGAGAGAGAAAGGAAGAGAGAGAGAAAGGAAGGAAGGAAGAGAGAGAAAGGAAGAGAGAGGAAGGAAGGAAAGAAAGAAAAGAGGGAAAGAAAGAAAATAAACAGCGGCCTCCTTCTTGTCATTCAGATCCTGACTTAACAGCCTCCTCCTTATCATCATCATCTCCTGAATTCATCTCAGCCTGTCCCACAGTTACCCTCAATCACATGTCCCTAACTTATTTTCTTCCTAGCATTTGTCTCCCTGAAAATATATTATTATGATATAAAAAAGAAGAAAAGTATAAGGAAAGAAAGAAAAAGACAAAAGAGAGAGGAAGAGAGAGAGAGAGAAGCAAGGAGAAGGAAAAAACATGAGGCTGGACACTGTCTGGAAAAGGAGAAAGGCATGTCTGAAGCCATGCCCCCCACACCTCTCTCACACATCTTCAAAGTCCCTTTGCTCCTTCCACCAACGTCAAGCTGTTTCCAGTTTCCTAGGGTTTAACAATGCCCCTTGCTGGATAAGGGGGTTAAGCATCTATCCAGCCTGGCAGGCACATCTATATACATACAGAGCACATATAAGGTTCATGCCCACACACAGCATTAACACACATAGGTATACACCCTTACAAGGATCCATCCAAGAGCATTTAAAAAACACTTCTCCATCTTTTTCAAAAGTGCCGTAGAAGATCCACTGTCCCTTATTCAAATAATAAACCTAGGAGAAATTTTTCTCTTCACATTAATTTGTTCATATCCTTTGAACAATGAGAATTAGCACAGTGCCTGGGATATAGTCAGCTCTCAATAAATAAGAGCTAATGTTTATTCAGGTAATAGCCATTTTTTATTATGATACATGCTACGATAAGCATCTGTGTGTCAGGTCTTTGCCACTTATCTCCTTAGAGCAAATAAATAAATGAACTAAAAAGTGCGACAGTCTGCATGTTTGCCTTTGGTTGCCAATAAGTGTGCCACCAAATATACATTTTTAGAACACAACAATGGTAACTAAATTCCAGATGTTTTATATTTTCTTTTCTTTCTTTCTTTTTTTTTCCTTTCTTTTTTTTTTTTAGACCATGTTTT
>NW_016107406.1:3111345-3232125 GCF_001604975.1 Cebus imitator
TTGACATGGAGCCTAACTGTCACCCAGGCTGAACTGCAGTGGTGCAATCTCAGCTCAGTGCAACTTCCACCTCCCAGGTACACGCTATTGTCCTGCCTCAGCCTCCCAAATAGCTGGAACTACAGGCATGAACCACTGTGCCTGATTAATTTTTGTATTTTTAGTAAAGATGAGACTTCACCATGCTGGCCAGGCTGGTCTTGAACTCCTGACCTCAAGTGATCCGTTTGCCTCAGTCTCTCAAACGCTGGGATGTGAGCCACCATGCCCGGTCGTGTCTTGTCTATTCTTAATCATAGTACAGAAGAACTTGAGAACCAAGCCTGTCAAGTTCCATAAAATTCCTCTGTGACTTGAATTGGGACTGCATCACTTTTATAGATCAATTTGGAGATTTGGCAATTTTGCAATATTGAGTCATTCCACCCAGGAACATGCTCAGTCCCTTCATTTATTCAGATCTTTTTTTCCTTAGCAAATATTTATAGATTTCTTTATTTAGATGTTTTCCATGTTTTCATTAGATTGATCGTGGGGCATATTTGTATTGCTGTTGTAAGCCTGTAATTCCCAATTCCTTTTCTTCTTTTTACGGGGTTATAGGGGAGCCATAGATTTTTATTTTTGTATGTTTATCTTATACCTTACTGGAATTTCATTAGTTCTAACTGTGGTCTAGTTAAATCTCTTGGATTTCATAGGTAGGCAGTTATATCATCTGCAAACAAGGGCATTTTATTATCGTCCTTCTCAATATTTACACACAGTGTGTATCTTTTCCTGTCTTGTTGCATTGTATAGGATCTCCAGTACAATGTTCAGTGGTAGCAGTGATGACAAGATTAAAAGAGATGAAAAAGATTCTTCCTTTTCCCTAACTCCTATAAGAATGCTTCTCATATTTCGCCAAAGGCTTTTTAAACTTGTCTTTTAAAACTTGTCTTTTAAGTTTGAATATCTTCTTTTATGTACATTGTGATATGGTAAGTCATGTAAAATCATTTTCTGGAAGTTGATACAATTTTAATCAAAGTAATTATTCAAGTGACCTGTCCTGTATGGAGCACCAGCTGAGCCATATTGGATGACATGGTCCTGGGCGTGTGCAATTTGGGGATATAGGAGTAGGGTGGCTGAATGTTCCCCTGGGGATCTTTTCTCCTCCCTGACATTTAATGGTAGTGTGATGTGAGACACAGAACGAAAGACTATGAGTCAGAGGTTTCAGTCTCTCCTCTACCATGTATTAGCTACTAATCTAAGACAGAGATTCAACCTCTTAGAATTTCCGTTTTCTATCAGATCAGAACAAAGATCTTGGATTAGTGTGTATAATGTGCCTACAATAAGAATGACAATATGACTGTTGTTAGAGTAACAACTATTGCTATGGCAGTCAGCACTATTAATAACTACTAACAGGGACTAAATAATGACCGGGACAGAGACAGAGTCCAGAATGGGGCCCTGGGGTGCTCTAACCAGCTTTGCTGGCTCCTGAGGCAGTAAGGAGCCCTGAAGGCCTGGGACTCCCGTGAACTCTCCTGTGGCCTGGATGACTGTGTTTACTCCTTGCTGCCAGGGCTTGGTCCCAGTGTGACCCATGTGCCTCTCTCTGGAATGCCAGCCAGGGAACTTGCTTCAGCTGTCAGTGCGTAGATACTTTTGCCAGTCTGGCCTAGCATAGCAACATTCTTGAGTCTAGGTCTTTGGGCCAGCAGGCCAGGCCCCTTCTGGGACTCCCCACTCCAGAGATCCCCCAAGGCTGGTTGGAATCAACAGGGAAAAACAGCTGAGTCCTTCACTCACAATTCACCTGCTGATCAGGGGTGAGAGGAGATGCATCTTGGAACATTAGGCCCTAAGAATGGCATACACACATGTTGTTACTGCCTGCATCAAGGTGCAGTAGAACTATCCTGAGATTTGCAGCAATCTGGGGTCTGCTATTTCCTCACTGTGGGATATTGGGACGTTGTTTTCCTCATCTGTTATATAGGAATCACAATAATCTTCCCACTATTTTTTTTTTTTTTTTTGAGAAGGAAGGAGTCTCACTCTGTCACCCAGGCTGGAGTTCAGTGGCACGATCTGGTCTCACTGCAACCTCCACCTCCTAGGTTCAAGCAATTCCCCTGCCTCAGCCTCCCAAGTAGCTGGGATTACAGGCACCCACCACCATGCCCAGTTATTTTTTGTACTCTTAGTAGAAACAGGGTTTTGCCATGTTGGCCAGGCTGGTCTTGAACTTCTGACCTCAGGTTATCCACCCACTTTGGCCTCCCAGAGTGCTGGGATTACAGGCATGAACCACCATGCCTGGCCTTATCCCACTATTAATGAGGCTGTTGCAAGTATCATTTGAAATTGTGTCTATGATGTGATCTGTAAGTTGTAAAGCATAGAATAAATACAAGGTGGTCCTGAGTCTGGTCCTCATATTCATGGTCATAGACATGGCCATTCCACAGATGTGTGTGCAAGATGCCCTAGAACGGTGTGTCAAAAGTAGAAAACCAAGGGGAAAGGTTGGGGGATTGGGAAGGTGATCATAGGAAAGGAGGCTGAACCCAAGAGTTTATCATCAGAGTCTTGGATCTTTTGTCACTTTCCCATCCATCTCCCCATCTCACATTGCTCCAGATCTCTCCATGCTGCAGGATAAAAATGGACAGTGCTGCCTGAAGCCTCCCTGACAACCTCCTGCTGTGTTGCTAAGCAACTTGACTTCTTCTTTCAAAAAAGGGAACCTAATGCTCAAGGTTCTGGCCTTTCAGCCCCCTTCAGCTACTTCCTTCTTCTCTGACCTCAAGGAAGGAAGGAAACTCGAGGAAAGAGCATCTCTGACTCATGGAAGGAGAACTGGTTATGGAACTGGAGGATTAGGCTGGTGGGAAATGGGATGAACTTGCAAGGCAGGTCTTTGCTTCTGGGCTAATCACTATTGGGGATGACAGTCCTAGAACAGCTCTCTCTGCTGAACTCTCTAGGCACATGCTCTGTCCTTGCAGCAAACCAACAAGGTAGGTATGATCAGTGTTTCCATTTCATGAGGTCACTGAGGCTCACAGAGAGTAAGCAGCCTTCTCAGCCTCACAGGGAATAGGCAGAGGATGAGTCTGAAGCCACGCACATCTGGGTTCCTTCTACTCCATCATGCTGTTTGAGATATTTGCAAGGGTCACGGTAGACCACGAGACTTCCAAAGTGCATTTCTCACTTTGCTGTTTGTCTGGAACCCCTGGTAAATGCTGAAATAGAGCACCTGGCTTGAGGTTGAGCTGGGGTTTGGGCATATAGTTCTGCTAAATCCTTGGCCCCTCAGAATCTGCTTATTCTTCCAGTAGTGAAGATCAGGGAATAAGGGGAGGGTATAGAATGAAAGCCGTGCTGCCAGCGTTTGAAAGGCATCTCTACCACTCGGCAGCTCTGTGATCCCATGAGAGTTATTTAACATTTTGTGCCTCAGTTTTCCTATTTTATAGAATGGGAATAACACCAGAGCCAACTCCAGAGGGCTGTAAGAATTAAATAAATGTAAACCTCTTTGAATAGTGGCTGGTACATAAAAGTTCAATAAGTATCAGCCCTCATTATTATTACTTCTAGGAGGCTTTAGCATATAAACTTCTTTCATATCCCTAGTGGTTAAGAGAATTCACTGCCACTGAAATCAAACTAGATTCACATCCTGCACTGCTCTTTCTCACTGTGTGACTTACAAGTTTCTTAATCCTCCTGTGGCTCAGTTGTCTCACCTATAAAATGAAGAAAATAATAATGTCCACTTCAGAGCATTATTGTAAAGATCAAATGGGATATGGGTATTAGCTACAGTAATGTTAGTTGCTCTAATAGGAAAACTTCCTACTTCCAAATTTCATGTACTAGTCTACAAAAGAATCACAGGAAGTAAGCATTACTATTATCTACATTTTAGAGGAGAAAACAAGTGTCAGAACAGTGTAGCCATATTTCTAAAGTCACATAGCTAGTAGCTAGCTGAGATCTTATAATTTGAAATTCGATACATTCTTTTGTTACTTCATAAAGAAATGAGGGACGTTCTGGGTATAGGAGGCCAACCATATGATCATGGCTGCAGACCCATAGCCAGTCAAGAAGCTTGTTCTTGGTGAAGTTCACCATGTGGGCCCAGGACAAGGTCTGGGCTGGTGTGAAAGAGTAAGCCCAGGCTCCTTTCCAGGGCATGTGGAGGGCAGCTGATGGGGATGAGAGGGAGAGGAGGCACGTGCTTGCTTTGTTTTGGATTGTTTTGTCTGCTTGTTTAATAATAGAAAGCACTGATATAAGTAGCAAGGTACTTAAATCATTATTTAATCTTTACAGTAACTCTATGAGACAGGTTTAATGGATATTATACTATCATTTTACACATGAAGTCATTGAAACACAAAGAAGTAAAGTAACCTTGCTCTAGCATTGGTAATTGAATGATAGAGAAAAAATAAAATAAAATAAAAATAAATAAATAAAGAAGTAAGGTAACTTGAATGAGGTCACATAGCTTGTAAGTGACAGAGTCAGCATCCAAACCCTGGAAGTCCAGCCCAAAGTCTCTGCTGTTAACCACTGAGCTATGTTGCCTTTTGTTTTCAAAGAAGGGTATGCTAGGAAAAAAACAGCAAACAGCATCCCCTAGGAGAGAATTCTCAGAAATAGAAAAAGTCAGCTGGGGCCAGGCGCAGTGGCTCATGCCTGTAATCCCAGCACTTTAGGAGGCCAGGGCAGGCAGATCACTTGAGGTCAGGAGTTCAAGACAAGCCTGGCCAACATAGTGAAAACCCGTCTCTACTAAAAATACAAAAATTGGTCAGGTGTGGTGGCATGCACCTGTAATTCCAGCTACATGGGAGGCTGAGGCAAGAGAATCACTTGAATCCAGGAGGCAGAAGTTGCAGTGAGCCAAGATTGTGCCACTGTACCAGCCTGAACAAAAGAGCAAGGTTCTGCCTCAAAAAAAAAAAAAAAAAAAAAAAAAAGAAGAAGAAGAAGAAGAAAGAAAGAAAAATTCATCCGGGCACAGTGTCTCATGCCTGTGACCCAAGAACTTTCAGAGGCCAAGGTGGGAGAATCTTTTGCAGCCAGGAGTTTGAGACCAGTCTGGGCAACACAGAGAGACCCCCATCTCGACAAAAACAAAGTAAAATGAAAACTAGCTGGGCATGGTGGTGCATGCTTGTAGTCTCAGCTACTTGGGAGGCCAAGATGGGAAGATCTCTTGAGTCCAGGAGTTCAGGGCTGCAGTGGGCTATGATCAAGTCACTGCACTCCAGCCTGGGCTAAAGAGTGAGACCCTATCTCTAAAAAAAGAAAAGATAAGAAATAGGAAACATCGTAGTCAATGAGACATTGAACCATTTGCCTCTAGACATGACACATGCCACCCCAAGATGGAGGAGTGTCATGGAGAAATCCTATTGACCAAACCAAAGTAGGAAATAGCACTCAAGTCAATGTGTAGTCAGAGCCCCACCCACCTCAGAGAACAGTGATCTCCAAGCCTGAAGAGCCTCAGTTAGGAAAGTGAAAGCTTACAAAAGCATTGGGGCCAAAAAACAGTCTCTATTTCTTGTCAGGGACAAATGTACTTCCTTATCAAACAGAGGCCTAACCAAGGACACTCATAAGGCAAGCTGTCAATTTGTCCTTTATAACCAATTGTAGGTGGTGTGCGCCTGTAACAGGCAAGCAGCAGGTCATTTTTACATGAGCAAGAAGCTATCCAAGAAGGCTAGCAAGAGTGGGTCTGGTGGGATGGTAAGGATTTCAGTTGTCAGGTCATGGGCTGGCCCAGCCACTTCACTCCAAGCCTAGGTTCCCTCATTTGAAAATAGAGGTAGCCATCTCCATCTGGCAAGGTTGTGGCCAGGTCAAAGGAAACACCACCTGTAAAGCATTAGCATAGGGCAGGTCCTGGCAGAGTCATGTTCAGTGAGTGGCAAGGCATACTTTTATCATCAGCAGATCCACTTGACATGGATTATAAGTAGCTCAAGGAACAAGTTGAAGTGCATTTTGGTGCATTTCAAAGACACATTAAAGGAAAGGTGAAGCCCAGAAGAACAGAAGGCTCTGAGAGAAGTGCATCACAGTGGCCCATTGCGATGCCTGTCTATGGTCACATGCACTGGCGTATGAGAGTGCTCTGTGAGCCTCAGTGCCTTCAGTGGCATCATTGCACTGTGACTGTGCACGTCCCAAACAGTAGGAACACAAATGTCCTCAAGCTGCATGTTAGCAGGGCTTCTAAGTCCATCTGCAAGTGATAGCAAGTGGAGCTCAGTTGCACTGAGCACATGTTCCTGGAGAAGATATGGGTCTGTGTCATCCTGCATGGGAATGATCCTAAAACCAAAGTGATCAACGACTGCTCAGGACTGTGGAAAGTTCACTTGGAACCGTGGGAAAAAGTCTGGCAGAGGAATAAGAAGACACAGGTCTTGGAACCAGGCCTGGGACTTCAACCAAGTCATTTAACATCTGGAGCCTTGGTTTATTTATCCTCCTAGCAGATAAAGCAACACCTGCCCTGTCTGCTTAACCTTGGAGAGGTCAGTACAACAATGGCTGTGAAAGCGTTTTGTAAACTGTACTGCAAGCACATGACGGGGGGTGGGGAGTGAGCCGTCCTTTCACTGGCAACTTGAATAAGGGGATAGAGAAAAGGCTCAGAACTTCAGAAAAGGCAAGAGGGACTTGACCCTGGACTGGGAGAGGAAAGCAATGGTGGGATCCATACCTTGAAGGGCCAAGGACCAAGGGGTTAAGGGTCCATGAGGACAGGCTTGGATCATCAGGAAGCTGAGTGAGGTAAGAGTGTGGGTGCTTCAAGGACTGGGTGGACTATAGTCCTATCAAGGCCACAGTAACCCAGGCCTTGGAGATATCACAGAGGGAGGGGCTCCCAGAGCTGAGATAATCTGCAGAAGAGGATTCCCACTGACTGCATTCTGAGGCTGGGTTCAACCTTATACACCACCTTGGATAGACGTTTTCCAGCTCTTCTTTTTTTGGAACAGAGAGAACCTAGGTGACCCTTAAAGTTCCACAGAGCGGAGTTTGCAAATCTCTGGTTCAGCCTCGTTATTTTAATGAGATGAGAATGGAATCCCAGAAAAGAGATGTGATTATCTGAAGGTCACACAGCAAGTTAGTTGCCAAGCTGCAACTGGAACTCAGAATTTCTGGTCCCCGGTTCTGTATCTTAGCCTCCCAAACTGGCTATGTGGACAGAAAAGAACAGAGGCATGGGTGAACTTGAAGGATGTGATTTCATAGGTAAGAAGGTCCCTTAATCTAGCGATGGATTGTCAGCTGCCCAACAATGGCTAAAATCCCTCCTTTAGTGACTCCTTCACAGGATTCCAAGAGTCTCAAGGTTAGAGAAGTCACCTAGTCCACCTCTCCTCTCTGCTTCCCACAAAAGGGCCTGCTGAACATTCTGGTGACAGAGAACTCATCCAACATGTTCTATAGCAGAGGCTCTTCATTAGATCAAGGTGACATCCGTTTTACTGGAGCTTCCAACCACATGTCCCATTACTGCCCTTAGTCACATGCATCCAGATCCTCTTTCTCAGGACAACGTTTTGAGTAAATGAGGACAGCTCCCATTCCCCTTCCCCCAGTTGAAATTCCAGATACATCTCACATTGTTGTTGGCTTTCCACTGTTTTTCCTCTTCACTTCCTGGGTCATCTACACTGTGTGTCCTCCATTTGGTCTCCTCCTGAGAGTAATACTGTGCACAATGTTCCTGGGGGCAGACTTATTAAAGCAAGTGGATCACTTCCTTCATCTTAGGTGTCATACTCCATCAGTGCATCCTTGGATCACAATGATCTTTCTGCACTTCACCCTACAGACTCCCATTTAATGTTACATTGGCTAGGACATTACTCATTTGCACACAGGCTCTGCTGAGCCCTACCTTTGCCAAGACTCTGACTTCCTGTTGTTTTATTTAAAGACATAAGAGCAGGGCCTCACAGTCCTTCCTGAGGAATTTTACTTTGTGGCCAGGCGTGGTGGCTCACACCTGTAATCCTAGAACTTTGGGAGGCCAAAGGCAGGTGGATGACTTGATGTCAGGAGCTTGAGACCAGGCTGGTCAACATGATGAAACCCCATCTCTACTAAAAATACAAAAATTAGCTGGGTGTGGTGTCAAGAACCTATAATCCCAGCTACTTGGGAGGTTGAGGCAGGAGAATCACTTGAGCCTGGGAGGCAGAGGTTGCAGTGATCTGAGATTGTGCCACTGCACTCCAGCCTGGGTGACAGAGTGAGACTCCCTCTCAAAAAACAAACAAACAAACAAAAAACACAAATTTTACTTTGTTACATTCAGTCCACAATTTTTAGCAGCCCAGATCTTTTTGGATCCTGGCTGTATCTCCTTAGTATGTTTCTTCTTCCCCCCAGCTTCCTGACCCCTGCAAATAGGGCTGTAAAGGAACTCTCTGCAGAAAGTCACAGAGGACCCCACTAGGCCAGACTGACTCACCTGCTTGAGAATGCACCAGCCCACTCTTCTACCCCAGGAAGTGTGTAGGGCATAATGATGTGGAACATACTTAATCTCTATTCAGTTATGAAAGCGGGATATTATCAAATTTTAAAAGGCATTGGCCAGGCACCGTGGCACACGCCTGTAATCCCGGGCACTTTGGGAGGCTGAAGTGGGTGGATTGCTTGAGCTTAGGAGTTCAAGACCAGCCTTGGCAACATGACAAAACCCTGTCTCTACAAAACACACAAAAATTAGCTGGGCATGGTGGCACATGCCTGCAGTCTCAGTTTCTCAGGAAGTTGAGGTGGAAGGATCACTTGTGCCCGGGAGGTGGAGGTTGCAGTAAACTGAAATCTCACCACTGCGCTCCAGCCTGGCAGCCTGGGAAACAGAGTGAGACCCTATCTCAAAAATAAATAAAAGTCATTGAGAAAAGAAAGGGAGGATTTTGACAAAGAATTATCAATAGTAACAGTGGTGTCTGTGTAACAGGACTGTAGGTTTGGGTCTTTTTTTTCCTTCATGTTTCTTTACATGCTTCATCCAACCAATGTTTCATGGAGGAGATCTTAGGTGTACGCTTCCAAAATTTCTATGCTGAGTGTGTGTTCTTTGGAAAACTAGAAAAAATAAAGTGAAAAATAAAATGAAAGTGAATAAAGGCTTTTTTCCTAGCTAAATTCTTTGGGAAGCGGCGTCAGGCCCACCCCACACTCCCGACTGTCCCGCCTCCTGCCTGCATTGCCCCTTTCTGTGCCCAAGAAGAGGTGTGCCCGTGGGAAAGAACAGCCAGGACGGCGGGGGCGGAAAGGGGAGCCAGGGACTTGCCTTGAGGCACAGCTGCCTTGAGGTTGGGGTTGTCCCTTTAGGCACCTCCCCCAGGGTTGTTTTCCTCTAAGCCAAGGCGTTTAAGGTAGTTTTCCTGCCAAAAGGTTTTGGAAAATGTGCGAATAGAATTTAAGGGGCCGGGCAGGTGCAGTAGCTCACGCCGGTAATTCTAGCACTTTGGGAGGCCGAGGTGAGTGAATTGCCTGAGCACCGGAGTTTGAGATCAGCCTGGGCAACACAGTGAAACCCCGTCTCTACTAAAATACAAAAAATTAGCCTGGCTTGGCAGCGCGCACCTGGAATCCCAGCTACTCGGGAGGCTGAAGCAGTAGAATTGATTGAACCCTGGGGGCAGATGTTGCAGTGAGTCGAGATTGCACCTCTGTACTCCAGCCTGGGCGACAGAACAAGGCTCGGTCTCAAGACAAAAAAAATAATAATAATTTAAGGGCTGTGGCCCGGGTAGGCGGGCTCAGTATTCAGAAGGGCTTCTAGGTGGTGAGGAAAGAGGCCCAGTCAGGAGAATAATCCACCAGACCCACTTCCAGGGCTTCCAGAGGTCGGACCTGGGAGGCAGCGTTCCCTTTTTCACCCTCCTCTCTGAAGGCCAAAGGAGACTCGGAAACCACTGGGTCCCGCCGTGCTCAGTCTGGCCAGGCACCTGAGTTTACACCGCGGGGCGCACAAAATCCACCCGGGTTTAGGTACAACGCCCTCCCCGGCGTACCCTCCTCCGACCAGCAGAGGGCGCGCACCGCCCGCGAGAAGGAGGTGCAGCTGTGAGTGCCTGCGGGGAGGCTGCGAGCCCCTAGCGCTGGAGCCGGGAGGGAGAGAGACCCCTTCTTCTGCAAAGGAGGAAGCCGAGCCAGAAGAAAGTCGGCGGCAGATGCTGGGGGGAGGGGGCGGTTTGTGCGGGACGAGGAGAGAAAGTCGAAGTGAGAGCAGGATGAGGAGGGGAGGGTGGCTGGGGAAGTGGATGAAATAAAGTGGCTGAGGGAACGTTGAGGTAGGGTGAAGCTGAGCCTGGAGGGGTGAAGGTTGGGATGAGGTGGGGGCGGATGCAATGAGTGAGATGGGGAAGAGGTGTTGTGGGTGACTGTTGGGTTGAGGTGGGGTGAGGGGCGGGGCGGAAGGATGGGTGAGATGGAGGGGATGGGGTACGGGTGCCTATCGGGAAAAGGTAAAGTGAGGGGCTAGTGGGAGGTGGGTGAGATGGGGAGGGTGGGGTAGGGATGGGGTGTCTATCGAGATAAGGTGGGGTGAGGGACGAGTGGAAGGGTGAGTGAGATGGGGAGGGTGGGATGAGGTGTCTGTTGGGATAGGGTAGGGTGAGGGGTGGGTGGAAAGGTGGGTGAGATGGGGAGGTGGAAGGGGTTGGGGTGGAGTGTCTGTTGGGATGGTGGGGTGAGGGGAAGATGGAAGGGTGACTGAAATGGGGAGGGTGGGGTGCGGTGTCTGCTGAGATGGAAGTAGGGGTAGGGTGGGGTGCCCGGCAATTGAAAGACAGAGTGAGGTGAGCTGAGGCCGCCTGGCAGGGTGGGTGTGAGGCAAGGCAGCTCCCTCAGGCTGAACCCACCCTCCAGGCCGCTCATTCCCGGCAGGCGGCGCCCAAGCCTGAGCCACCCTCCTTCTCGGGATCTCTTTCTTGGCAGGTCTCTGCTCTGGCCCCAGATGAGCCTCTCCCTGCTTTTCCCTATCCACGGGTTCTGGTGCAGCAAAGAACAGAGAGAGGAGGCAGCGGGGCGCTCAGGAGCTTTAATGGGGCTGGAAGGGTCGGAAACACACTGGGCCTCCTGTGAGAGTGGGGACAGGAGGAAGGGGACCATGTGTCCTGGGGATGGTGGCTCTCACCAAACCTGCTCAAGTCCCAGGAATGAGGACCGTGACAGGCCTCCACGTGCTGGGGTGGGACCAGTTCAGTAGGGGAGAGCAAAAGTGGGAAAATATTTGGCACTGGATAAAAAGAAGTGATATTGAATGGGGCTTCTAAGAGCCAGGCGGAAATGCACTGGAGTGGTGGGGAGAACGAACTCGATCCCGGACCTGGAGACCGAAAAGAAAAAAAAGTCAAGCAGGGCGCACATGGCCCTCCTCAGGGGATTGTGGGGTGGGACAGGGGCAAATCTAGTGCCAGAGGAGGATTGAGGGGACTCTGTCTGGTCCCCGGTGCTGGGTGCGGCAGGTGGAGTAAACTCTGGGTTAGAGGACGGTTGGCTGAGGCTCCGGGGCCCCTCCTCGGGATGCGGATGGGATCGGGCGAGACTCTAGGCGTGCGGGCGAGGCCGCAGTCACCGGATCGCCCCGTCTAGTGGTAATGGCCCCCTAAGTGCGAGGCTGCAGCCACGGCCCCGAAGGGCCCGGGCGGGGGCTGCAAGCTGGGGCTGGGGTAGAGCGCGGCGGTGGCGGCAGCGGTGGCGGCTGGGCCCGGGCCCGGCCAGTAGGAGAAGCCAGCGGGCGCGACTCCGGCCGAGGCAGCCATGAGGTTGAGTTTGGAGAGGCCGGGGAAGGGCAGCGGGGCGAGGCCGGCGGGTAGCTTGTAGAGTGCCCCGTCCTGGGCGGCGGCGGCGGCGGCGGCGGCTGCAGCGGCGGCGTGGGCGTGCGCGGGCGGCGGCTGGCAGGCCTGTGCCAGGCCCTGGAAGTCGAAGCGGTAGGCGTAGCGCTTGCCGTGCACCTTGCTCATGATGTTCTTGTCGTAGTAGTAGCGCAGGGCGCGGCTCAGCTTGTCGTAGTTCATGTTGGGCTTACTCTTGCGCTCGCCCCATCGCCGCGCCACCTCGTCCGGGTCCGTGAGCTTGAACTCACCGTGGCCGCCCTCCCACGCGATGCAGCCGGCGTTCGCGCGGTCAGCCAGCAGCTCCAGCAGAAACTGCCACAGCTGGATCTGTCCGCTGCCTGTGGGGAGGGGGGCGGTCAGCCAGAGGCCGGAGCCGGGAGGTGGAAACTGGGGGAGAGTGCAGGCGGGAAACCGACCCACCCGGGGAGGAACCTGCCCTGGGGGAAAAAAGGGCACGTCCAGCTGTGAGCTGCTAGCGGGAGTAGCCGACCCGGGAGGGGCTGATCCGCAGAGTGGTCTTTAGCCTTTAAGGCGCTTTTGCACAATGGAAATGCGGCTTCCACCGAAGAGCACTTAGATTTCCTGATGCAAGGTTTTGTGGAACTTCGGGGGAGAAGGGGAAACATCGCCTCCCCTAGGTGGAAGCAGCCAGGGCACCAAGGCACTCGGCTTTCCAAAGCGAGGAAGATCAGATAACCGCCGCCACTCACCATCTCAGCCGGGCGCCCTTATTCATGGAAAAGCCCGCACAACTGTGCAGGGCGACCTTGGGCAGGTGGTTGTACTGCCACATCCCAGCTGGACCACCTCCAGAGATGGGAAGGGACAGACGTGCAGCGGGAGGACCCCAACCACTGCTGGACAAGATCCAGCCAGGCCCTGGTCCCCAAAGACATAGCTGGACAGGGTACTCCCAAGGTGGAGTGGTGGCTGGCTTCCTTGCGACACCGCATCGGACAGGAGTAGGAATAGTGGCCCTCTATACATGACAGGAGGGACAAGCTCTCAGAGGCTCCCTGTCCTAGCCACCCTCAGGTGCGCAGTCTCTGCGCCGGTCCTGAGAGTTTGGCCTCTTTTTTCGGAACAGGAGGGATTCCCTGTCCAGTATGATGCCATAGTTCTTGGGGGCCTGATGAACACCTCTGGGGAGGGGAACCGGACCCAGCAGCTGTTACGTTGGGCTACCGACCTCCTCCTGTCTTTGTGCATCTCCCTCCTTGCTGGAGGCAGCAAGGGGGTTTTTCCAGGATATGCGAGTGGTGAGAGAGTGGGGTCCCAGAATTCCTGCTCCTCTGTCTTGGAGCCTCAAGTAGACAGGCAGAGAAAAATCCTGATACAATCCCCCCCACTCCCTTTTAGAATAAAACGGATTTTCCTCGAAGTGGTCTGTTTACTGCCTCAAATAGAATCTAGTGAACCCCTCTTCCTTTTTCAGCCACTGGCTTAGAAACCAGACGCTGCCCTCCCCCAAAATTTAAATCCCAATCCTTTCAAGCCAGCCCAGCAAAGAGCCTCCTGGCTCCTGGCCCCAACGTTAAGTTTTAAGGTCAGAAGCAAGGGAAGGTTTTGGTACAAAGGTACACCTGGCACCAACAGCGGAGCAACCTCAGCTGCTTGGATGCGTGTTCCTGTTGGGCATCATTTCCTTCTGGGTAAAACAGTTGCCAACCTCGTTTGTGGTTCCTGTCTCTTGGTGAGATCTAGGGTAACGACTGGGATGGGAACTGGGGGAGACACTGCCGTCGAAAGGGTAATTTAGCGACTACCAGTGGAGCGTTGGTGGTGAACCTGGAAATCCATTGCTATCATCTGGCAGACTTGGCTGGCAAAGATCAGCCAGTGTGGGTCAGCGCGGGAGGGTGAGGCAGGCGGCAGTGGTCAGGGTCTAGTGATTGGCAAGCCCACCGTGTTTGGGGAGTAATTCCCCCGGTTTCATTGCCGGCTGGTGCTGTGGCCTTGAACTCCTACTACCAGCAGGGAAAAAACGCTAAGTGTCCCAGTCGCAGCCCCAAAGCCTGGAAAATCGTACACAACAGCAAAGGGGCCTGGACTGGGATCCTCTCCATCTGCCTTGCCCTGCAAGTCTTTTCCTGGTGCTCAGAAGATGCAGGAGCCAAAAACCATGTGAATGTCTTCCCAAGGCCTCCCCACAACCAGGCCAGGACTCCCAGAACCCTGGGTACACACTACTCCCACCTTCTGTCTGCCTGTGCCCTGACCCCAACTGCCCGCGTCTCCGCAGCCCAGAGGGCCAGCAAGCTCACCTTTCTGAACCGCGGGGCTCAGCGGCCCCCAGCTCGGGTTCTTCCCTTCCTTGAAGAGACCGTCTCCGACGGTATCTGCAGCAGCAGAATAAAAGAATCAGGCGAACCCCGGGCGGAAGTTGTGGGCTTGACAAAAGGGCCCCGGGCCAAGGCTCAAGGGGGGTGCCGTGGTTCCCAGGCGCGAGGCTGGGGGCCCGGGCCACCCGGCTCCTCCTCCCGGAGCCTGGTCCAGGCGCGCCGCGCGGAGCCCCTCCGTAGAGCCCAAGTCAGGAAACGCGTCCAGGAAAAAGGAAATCCGCTTTCCGAAGGGGCCGGTTGGAGCCTTATAAAGCCGAGCGGGGAACTGCTCCAGCCGAGCCGGAGCGCGGGGAGTCCATCCGAGAGAAGAGGAGGGCACCTGGAGGGCCGGGCCCGAACGCTCGTAGCAGGAAGGTGAGGAGCCATGAGGGCGCAGGGGCGTCGCCCGCGGGCCACAACCTCCCGGTACGGCTCGGCCACAGAGTCCTCCACCATGCCAGAGACCTCTGCTTCCCCTCTTAGGCTCTTGCAGGTCCCTGAGTCCCGGCTGTCGGCCCCCAGGCTCCCATTCTGCTCATTTCGACTCCTCTAGACCCTGCACTGAAACCCCAGAGCTCCACTTGCCTTTAGGTCCCCCCAGTGCCCTAAATTACAATCGGCCCTCCCTGCAACCCGAATCTCCGGACACCTTCCCTTCTCCTGGACCCCAGCACTCTCTTCCCGAGCCTGAACCTAGACTTCCCGCCCCAGGTTCCGGTGCCACTAGCCCCCGGCTGCTCCCTGGTACCTGGCAGGTACATGTTGATCAGCAGGGGCTGGGAGGCGCCGCTCTGTCTCATCGCAGCCGGGGACTGGGCGGTGGGAGATGGGGGGGACGGGGAAGGGGGGCGAGGCAGGCTTTGCGCTCCGGGGCACCGATCCCCTCCCGAAGCGACCGCGGGTGACAAGGAGGAGAAGACAGCGCCGGGTCCGGCAAGGCCTGGCGGGAGGGGGCAGCCAGGGCGTGGCGGGGGGGGGCAACGGGGGGGACAACTGGGGGAGGTCCTGGAGCAACACTCCCAGCTACGGGACCGCTTGGAACCCTCCGGCCTCCGCGCGGCCAGGGGCCGCAATTTCCGTTTTAATTAAAGCGCGGCCGCCTCGGCCCCCAGGACCCCGCCCCCGCCCCTCTTATCGTCCCATCGCAATAAAGTCTCCAACGCGCCGCGCCACAGCCAAGCGCACCCGGCAGCCCCCCCGCGCCCCGCAGCTGGGGAGACGCGCGGGGGATGGGCCCGGGCCAACCGCTCTGATGGGGGCCGGGAGCTCGTGTCTTTCCGCCTCCCTGACTCTCTGCAAACAGTGATGGGGGTGGTGTACCCGGCCACACCTCGGACCCTAGCGGCCATAGCCCCCTCCCCAGTGCCCTTCTTCCAGTCGACTCCCGCTCCTCTCGCCGCTCACTCTCCTCCCCCTACTTCTATCCCCACCCGGGTTCCCGTCTCCAGGCTGCGTTATCTGCATCTTCACTTTTAAATTTCCGCTTCCCTCCCTCTCGCCTGTCGCTGAGCTCCCGGCCCTGCAGCCGCTGCTCCCTTTATCTCTGCCCCCACCCTGGCTCCCTCCTCCTCTTCTCCCACTCTCTGCTCTTCCCTAGAGACCCGAACCCCTTCCCTGTCTCCCTCTTACTTTGGCACCTTTCTTGCCTTTCTGGGGCCCCTAAGCCTCAGGCTTGGTGCTGGGCCATCTCTCTTGGCACCTTATGCTGGGCAGCCCCCTCCTCGGTCCTCCCCACCCCCTTTCTAGGTCTCTCTTTCCCCTCTATTCTAGGCTGCTTTTCTCTCCCACTCCCATCTCCCCTCCAGCCGTCTCTCCATCTCATCCCTCTCCCTCCCTTCCTTTTCTTTTTCATCCAGTCCCCACAAATTAGTAGTGGCCTGGACTGCTGAAGGCCTCTATAGATGTTGAGAGTCTGTCTTGGCTTCTCCTGATGAGTTCCTGAGCCCCCTGCTACTTCCCTGTACAATCGTTTCTCTCTCATTCTTCCCCATCCCCTGTCCTCCCAGTCGGCCACCCACCCTCACCACAACTCCCATTCTGGGCACCCCAGAATCAGGCTGGAGAGGTGGAGGGATTAAGGCAGAGCTGTGCATTGTGCAAGGCTGAAATCCACTCCAAGAAAGGGATTCCTATTTCCAACTCATTCAAAGATGTTGATGTGGCTCCCATGTGGCCTAGAGTCTCTCTGGGTACCTATGGGTCATCCTGGCTCCGGAGAGGCAGGCTAAGTAGGGATGCTGGCTGCAGATGAGGCTCCAGCCCAGAAGCCCACCTTCTGAGCCTTGCAATATGGAATGGCTACTGTCAAAACTGGGATTCTCAAAGTCCTTCTCTCTCACTACTTGAGCCCAGGGGTGAAGGAGGCCTGGGAATGGCCAGGATTCCTACTAAGTACCTGGTCTTGGGGTGCCTGATTGAGGATGTATGGAAAGACGCCTGGGGTTCTGCAGGCCCCTGTCCACTCTCATTTGCCGTAGCTGGAGTGTTCATCTTTGCTGGAGTGTTCATTTCTGCTGGTGGAGGGTGCAAAGGAGCCAGGGAGAAGTGTGGGAGACAGTGTGGAGGGAAAATGAAGGATTCTAGGACCTCAGAGGATCCTAGTGGGACAAAAAAAAAAAAAAAAAAGCCTTCAGGATGTGGACCTGGAATCTGGTAGGAGCAAAGACTAGAAGTTAGAATGTTTCCTGTGGACCAAACTCAGGGCTCCAAAGAAGGGGAGGGCCTTGAAGGTGGGGTCAAGATCCCAATCCTTCTTCTCATTCCTCTTACTGCTTCCCCCACCCACTGTGGACAGAAAACAAGGAGCAGGAGGTAAGCACAGAAAATAGCAGGGGGCAGGAAGTAAGAGCTGGGGGAGCTGGGAGGCATCAGAATTCGCCCACTTAATGCTCTCAGTGGGAAGCTGAGGTGTAAGGAAGAGGCTCCTAGAGAGGAGGTCCCGAATATCCCAGCTCTGAACTGGGCAAGGATCAACAGTACAGGCTTTATGCCCCAGCCTTACCAAGAAGCCAGTTGCTGAAGGGGTGGGGCACCAGGAAAACTGTGCATGGGGGGAAGTTCCCTCTACCCCCCCCCACCCCCCCACGGTACCCATCTTGATCTCCATCCCCTCCTGCTGCAAGTGCAGCCAGGAAAGCCAACAGCAGCGTGCTGGGCAGTTTCCCCTTCATCCCCTTTCCGCCCTGCTGGGAGTTGGTCCCAAGTGGTTCTGCAGGTGGTCAGCCTGCTCAGAACGAACAAAGGACTGGAAGGTGAAAGCATTAGAGTTTACACTGTCCTCTGTGACCCCCACTTCTTAGCTGCAGACTGATATAGGGAGCAGAACATGAGCCCTGGGTCCAGAAAAACCTAGAAGGTCCAGGGTGGCAAAAGCTGCAGCAGATATGAGCTCCCCTGACTTCTGCATTGCACAGACGGGGAAACAGAGACCCAGAGACCTGTGCCGGGTTCAGAGTCACACTTCTCATTCCTGAAGCCATCTTGCTGATTCTTCCCAGCAACCACAGGTCCCCCATAAGGAGGTCAGCTCAGTCAAGGGCAGATTCCAGATCTCCCTTTGCTCATTGCCTGCTCCCCAAAGCAATCGGTGGGGAAATGGGCTGCTGGGCACTGGAGCCAGTTTGTTTGGTTCTAGGTTCAACTCCTAACTCCCCCATTTCCTGGTTTTGTGCCTTTGGGGGAACATAACCTCTGTACTATACTTGGGTCTCCTCATTTGTAAAATGGGTATGGACTGGGCACGGTGGCTCACGCCTATAATCTCAGCACTTTGGGAGGCTGAGGTGGGCAGATCAAGACCACCTGAGGTCAGCAATTCAAGACCAGCCTGGCCAACATGGTGAAACCCCATTTGTACAAAAATACAAAAATTAGCCGGGCATGATGTTGGGTGCCTGTAATCCCAGCTACTTGGGAGGCTGAGGCAGGAGAATTGCTTGAACCCAGGAGGTGGAGGTTGCAATGAGCCAGTATCGTGACATTGTGCTCCAGCCTGGGCAACAGAGTGAGGCTCCGTCTCAAAATAAAAATAAAATAAAATAAAATAAAATGGGTATGATAGTACCTGCCAAGCAGAATGATGAGTTTTATATGAGATAACGCATGTGAAGTGCTTAGAACAGATTCTATACATGCACCCATTGTAAATATAGCCATTCCACAGGGGGATGGGGAGGTGCCCGTGACCAGGAATCCCAGATTCTTCTGGGGCCCACAGAAGTTTGGGTCTATGCTGGGGCCTGAGGCTTTTGGCCACAGCTCAATTCAGCCTCCACCTAACAGCCTGGATTTAGGGCCAGGAGCCCTGTGTTCAAATCCTGGCTTTGTCACCAATTAATTGGGTTATATCATCAAAACTACTCCTTGGACCCCCAGTTTGGTAAAAATAGATGAAATTGGAGAGTATTAGGAGGATTGAATGCAACAAGGACCATGGACTCTGGGGCCCATTCAAGTGTAAGGCAAAATTTGTATCTCACCCACAGCTCTCTCCCTTGGTCCTCCAACCCAACCCTAGGATCCATAGGTGGAGGACGTAGGGGAAGGAGGCCCCTACACTGACTACCCCAATACTTTTCCATAACACCATAAGCATTTGCAGGGGTTTCTCATGGAATCTTCCCAACAGCCCCTGTGAGACAGGCAGGACAGGGGTCAATAGCGCCAGCTTACAAGGTGAGGGAATTGGGTCCCAGGAGTTCTGACTTATGGTGCACAGCTCTTCCCAAAGGAGCAGCCTGACTTTGCACAGCTGAACCTCTGGGGACTTCAGGCCCAAGTCTGACTGCCCCCTGGCATTGACCTGCCCTGCCTGGCCTGGAGCAATAATCAGAGCCACCCTTCCCCACTGATAGATCCACTGGGGACTTGAAAACACAAGAATCTGGCTGGGCATGGTGGCTCACACCTGTAATCCCAGCACTTTACGAGGCCAAGGCTGGGGGATCACGAGGTCAGGTGTTCAAGACCAGTCTGGCCAACATAGTGAAATCCCGTCTCTACTAAAAACACAAAAAAATTACCCAGGTGTGGTGGTGTGTGCCTGTAATCCCAGCTACTTGGGAGGATGAGGCAAGAGAATCACTTGAACCTGGGAAGCGGAGGTTACAGTGAACCGAGATCATGCCATTGCACTCCAGCCTGGGCAACAGTGCGAGACTCTGTTGAAAGAAAGAAAGAAAAAAGAAAGAAAGAGAGAGAGAGAGAAGGAGGGAGGGAGGGAGGGAGGGAGGAAGGAAGGGAGGGAGGGAGAGAGGGAGGAAGGAAGGAAGGAAGGAAGAAACACAAGAATCCCCACAGGATAGGATGAGGTGAGTCCCAAGAATCTTAAGAGGTTCTGCCTGTGTGGGGGTCGGGGGAGGGGCATCACTAACTGTACCAAAGAGGGAACTGGTAGAAAACTCACACTAGTGCCAGGGGCTCTAATGGCTGCGGCCATACTCAGCCCTGCCATGCCTGTGGGTGCCTGCCACTTGCCCCCAACCCAGGCTTACTGTGTCAGCCACTGAGGGGTGGCTTCTACAGCTCACCAGTCCTCTGAAGGGTAGGGAGGGAACGGAAGACTGAAGAGGGGGTGGTGTGAAGCGCTGAGAGGGGGGATATGAAGAGGCTTTGTAAATGCTGGAGTTCAATACCACTGCAAGGGACTGTCATTGTTCAAAGGGTCTGGGGGCTGGGCTCAGAGGGTGGAAGTCTCCCTTTTGAAGGCACTGAGAGGCAGTGGGATTTCCCACTACCACCCCTCCTACGGATGGAGGAAAGGGGACAAATGCAGGAGGCTCAGGCTTCCCTGGCTGGGCAGTGAGCTGGGTGAAGGTAAAGGCTGAAAATGCTCTGGGGTTACAGAGGAAGCCCAGGCCTTCCGCGTATGGTAAGGAAGTTCTGCCCTGCATCTTGGTGCCTGGGCCAGGGGTGTGTAGAAGCTGCAATCCAGCTATGAGCCCTGATGTGGGGGTGTGCCCGCCCTACCTGCAGGATGGCAGAGGTGCCATCTGAGCTAGCAGAACCCCTGGCTCATACATAGTGGTGGACCTTACCAAGGAGAGGTTTGGGACTGGTGACATTTAACAGAATTGCTAAGATTCTTACCAGCCCTTTGCTGTCAGCCCCACCAGAGCCTACCCACACACAACCTCAGCCAGCTGATGCTCAGTAGCCAAGGTCCTGGAGCCTGTGGGGGGAGGTCAGCTTGGCAGGGAGGGACCCTCAGAAAGATGAGGATGGAGATCACAAAGTAAGACACCAAGGAGGCCAGAGGGGCAGGAAGATTCAGGAACCTTTATTGAGGGTCCTCAGGGAAGGTGTCTGGGGCCGAGGAGCCTAGTGCTGGACTCTCCGGATGGACTGCAGCTGCCCGGTGTGGGCCTGTGTGCCGAACTCACTGTAGGTATGGAACTCGCCGCTGTGCTGGTCCCGCTCCAACACATACTGGTAGCCTCGGTAGCCTGGGTACTGGTAGGCTACCCACCTAGGCCAGTGAGGGCACAGGGGTAGAGAGTAAGCTCTGCCCTCACCCCCACCCTGTGTTTTCCACTAGCAGCCCCTCTTTTGTAGCTCCCAAGCCCCAGCTCCAAAATCACTGCTTCAACTTTCCCCACATGGCTCTCTCCCTCCCCCACCCAATGCTCCTAGTCTTCCTATCACCTGTCTCATCCTGTTTCCCAAACCCACCCTCCATTGCTTCCATCCCCTCATGTTCTCCAACCCTTCCTCTGTCCCCATATTGTCCTCTGCCCCCATTCTCCTAGGACCTCCTCCTTTCCTCCCTCCCAGTCTGACTCCATCATCTCACTTCCCCTCGCCTCCAAGTCCCCAGTATCTCTCTTAGTGTCCTCCCCACACCACTTTCCTCCACCCTCTCCCTCAGTCCCCATTGCTGCCCTGCTCTTCTGTCTTCCCGGTTCTAGTTCCAGGACTCACGCTCCGGAGCTGACTTTGAGGGAACCCACATCCTTGCTGGCCCAGCCCATGGAGGGCAGGGATGGGTAGTCATCACTGAGGTCGAACTTGCAGCCCTGGAAGTTGTCCCCCTCAAACAGTGTCACACGGCTGTCATTGTGGTTCTGAGGCCCAGGAAGGTTGGGACAGAAAGGTCAGGGCTTCTAAAGGGTGGTCAATGGATACATCCTCAGCCTCGCTTCCCACCCCTCACTGCCCCCACGAAAGCTGTGCAGCTGTCTAGGACCTACAGGCACTCCCAGACTCACCCCATCAGCTCCCTGGCAGTCTGGGAAACGGATCACTCAGAGGCTCCCTCGAACCTGGCCCCTCCCACGGCTTTGGGCTAAGGAGGTGATTGGGGGAATGGGGTTCCAGAGACCCTTTCAGGTAGGGACTAGCGAGCATCTTGTGACATGGACCTGTTTTGCAGGAGCAAAATCAGAGGTCCTTAGAGAAATCTGGCCTATTCACCAAGATAGTTCCCTGAGGGACTCACTGATTGACTACCCAATACCCTGCCCAGCCCCTCAGCACAGCCTCTCACAGATTAGCGCCCAGCTAAGGGGTAGTGGATAGCAGAATCAGAATAGACATGTCAGGGCATCAATACCGATTGCATCTTGGCCCCAGGGCCTTCCCACTGCATGGCTCTTCAGCCTCTTGCAACAGAGGAGCTGCACCGCCCTGGGCTGGGTCCTCTGCTTTCCACCCCTCATTCCTACTAGTACCCAGGTCAGCACAAATGGAAAGTAAGATCCTCTCTTCCGGTGTAGTTGATTCATTGCCGATATCCTCACACACACAATAACACACACAAACGCACTGAGACTGACTCTTTTCAGTGTCCCTGGGCAAGCCACTTTGTCCCTTTGAGCCCCATTTCCACACCTGTGTATGGGGCTAATAGCAGCCATCCTGACCTCACAGGGCTGTGTGAGGACAGAGTCGGTCCCTCACATGTGTGGTCGATTGGATGTGAGGGAGCCCTGGACGCTCAGGACTGGGATGGCCTTGGCGCTGTCCGTGGTGATGATTTCTGGACTCCTGGCCTACGTCCACAATCCCAACTTTCTTGGAGACACCCTACTGATTCTGAGAAATAACGCTATTACCACCCACCTTGGAGTTTGCTTACACACGCCCATGCAGGGTTTGGATGGCCTTTCTGGGACCCATGGTGAGGCCAGGGCATAGAGCTAGGAGGCAGAGGAGGAGAGGTGGCTGTGCTCACCGCGCAGAGTACTGGCCGGAAGGACAGCAGCTGGTTGCTGCTGTGGCTGCTGCTGCCACTCCAGGCGCTCCAGCGAGGATAGTCTCCTTTCTCTAGAATGAACTGCTGTCCCTGGAAGTCGGGGTACTCAAAGGCCACCCAACTGGAAAACAAGAGCTGGGAGGTAACTGCCCCAGGTGCACCCCCTCTGCCTCCCCCTTGCTTGGCATGATTGACAAGACTGAGAGGCACAGTATTTTTCTCCAGTCCCAGTCCCTTCCCCTGACATGCCCATCGCATGGCAGTCCAGCCCCTGTTGTGGCTAAACACCCCAAACCTGCTGCTATCGGGGGTTTGAGGAGCCCAGGCTTCCTGCTCAAGGACCCCAGGTTGGGAAAGAATTTTCCTGGTTATAAAGATCACCCCACCACCAAGTGCTTCTACCTCACGGGTTTAGGCCTTTGCATAGGGAAGCACTGGAGGACCCTTCTGAGTATTAAAGCAGGAACTGGGAGATAGGGGATGGAGGGTGAGGGACAGGGGTTGGGGGGTATGGCAGAAGACGGGGGAGGGTGGGAAAAACCGGGCTCTTGGAGACCAGGGTGGGGCCAGGGAAGGGGATTGGGTTTCTTTTGTTAAGCCAAGGACAGAGCCTTCTAATTTTGCACAGAGAAAAACTTTGGGAATGATGTACGTACACTAGGAACCCCTTCACTGTGGGGCCCCATGGGGACCCTTAAAGGGTCGCTTCTCGCTTGCATTTTTTTTTTGTTTGTTTGTTTTTGTTTTTTTGAGACAGTCTCCCTCTGCCGTCCAGGCTGGAGTGCAGTGGCACTATCTGGGCTCACTGTTTCCTCCACCTCCTGGGTTCAAGCGATTCTGCTGCCTCAGCCTCCTGAGTAGCTGGGATTACAGGCCTGCACCACCACGCCCGGCTAATTTTGGTATTTTTAGTAGAGGCAGGGTTTCACCATGTTGGTCAGGCTGGTCTCAAACTCCTGACCTTAGGTAATCCACCTGCCTCGGCCTCCCAAAGTGCTGGGATTACAGGCGTGAGCCACCCCGCCCGGCCTCGCCTGCCTCTTTAACTCGCACAAAAATACACGCTTTCCCATGATTTGTCTTGCAATGGGTGGGGAGTTTAGGGAGGCTATGGGGTTTCCGGTGTTGGCAGGTCTCTCCAGGGCTCACAGGAGAGGGGGCTGAGGTTCAGAGCCTGGGCCGGTGGAGCCCAGCGCCCCTCAACCGAGCCCAGCCGCGGCCAGGTGATCACTCACACGCCGTTTTCCACTTTGACCGAGCGCACCCTGCGCAGGCCTCCGCGTTCACAGATGTTCGCACAGTCGCTCAGCAGCCGAAAGCGACGGCCCTGGAAGTCCTCCTCGTCCCAGAGCGTGAGGCTGGCGGGCGCCGAACCCGGCGCGGGGGTGCTGCTCATGCCGCTGCGGACAGGAAGAGTGGAACCAGGCGCTCAGCGTCTCAAGAGCCCCATTCCGAAACACAGCCTGTCCAACCTGGGTTGGACTGGGGGCAGGACCCAGCCTGGCTCTGGACCCGGCTGCCAGGGCCTCGCTCTCTTCCCGCGCTCCCAGCCCGTCCCCGCCCCAGTAGCAGGCATTCACCGGGTGGGTGAGCTCGGCACACGAGGGAAATGGACAGGCTACCAGGCTGCGCGCGGCCGGGCGGGCCAGGCTTTATACTCTGGCCTTGTCCCCTACCCGTACCCTTTTCCTCCGGGGTGGGGGCGCTGAGTCAGCAGGCAGGCGGCGGTCGGCTCTGGTCTCCGCTGGGGAGCCGAGGCCTCGCCTGCAGCCGCCGCTGTGGCCCCAGCCCATAGGGAGGACAACAGAAAGTGCTGAGGCGCGCACCCCGCGCCCGCCGCAGCCCAGGCTGACTCCGCGCTTTCTTTCTTTCTAGCCTGAGCCAGGCGGGGCGCGCCAGGCCTCAGGACAGGACGCGCCCTCCCTGGCCCGGTCCTCGGAACGAAGGGATCTGGCCTCCGGGGGCCTCAGGCTAACACCGCGCTGCTGACTTTCGGAGGGGAAGTTCTTCCCCGGGTCTATCTACAGCCTTCCTTGGCCCTAGTCCCGGCCTCTCTTTTGGGCGACGCTAGGGCGGAATTAGAGAAAGCACTGCGCAAAGGACTCGCTTCACATGCTCAGTCCTCTTTTTCCTGGAGGATCGGTGCATCGCGGCCCCTTTCCTCCCAAGCGTGCGTTCCCAGATCCTGGGCCGCTCCCCTGGGGCCCGGGACGGAGAGGAGGCGGCGGCTAGGACACACCACGCCGCGGCTCCGGCTCCGGGCGCTGGAAACCACCTCCCGAGGGCCCCGCGGTTTACTCCGGGTTTAGGCTTAATGGCCACCCAGGGAGTGGCTCGCCGCGGGAGGTAGGAGGAATGTTGGGCCTTAGCTCTGCCCAGCTCGTGCCGCTGCGGGTCTCCCACAAAGATCCAGGCCTTCGGGGCTCCAGGCCCGACGTCTGCCCGAGAGTTAACCGCTGAGGTTGAAGCGCTTAGTTCAGGCCGACCTCTCTCCCCAGGCTTTCGGGTGCGTGAACTCCATTAACTCTAACACAGACCTGTGAGGAAGGTGCCGTTATTGTCCTGCATTTCCCAGCTGAGGAAGTGGAGGCCCCGAGGGCTTTGGAACGTAGTGCAGGCGTCACAGCTAAGAAATCTCCCAGGGCTGGGGACAGGACAGCGGCTCACGCCTGTGATCCCAGCACTTTGGGAGGATCTCTTGAACCCAGGAGTTTGAGACCAGCCCGGGCGACAAGGCAAAACCCCGTCTCCACAAAAGCAAACAAACAAATTAGCCGGGCGTGGTGGCATGTCCCTGTAGTCCCAGCTACTTGAGAGGCTGAGAAGGGAAAATTGCTTGAGCCCAGGAGGTGGAGGTTGCAGTTTGCCGAAATCAAGCCACTGCACTCCAGACTGGGCGACAGAGTGAGCTGGGGAAAGGCAGAGGGGGATGGGGGACGGGGCAGGAGGGTGGTAGGGGGAGAGGAGGAAGAGGAAAGTGTTGGGACCCCTAAGGGGTAGCTACAGGTAGGAAATTTCCTCACAGTGGAATTTTCTAGCCACAACAGCTGTTAATGAGACACAAAGACTTCTTGCAAAATCGTGAGTTTTCCTTAATGGTGGTGGGTGTGGGTGGGGATATTCCAGCAGAGGTGAGAGGGCAAGTGAGAAAGGAGCTAACATGTTGCTGCTCCCATGAGCCTTGTGCTCCGTTTACGGGTCCTCACAACAGTCCAGTGAATTAGGTTTGCATGTACAGATGTGGAAATGGAGGCTCAAAGAGGTCTAGGGCCTTGTCCAAACTCACACAGCGAGCCAGCTTCAGAACAAAAATCGACCTCGGACCTTTGGAAGCCACAGTCAGTGCTCTGCCGCTGTCCATCCAAGCTCCTGTGCCAAAAGTGCTCACAGGCCAGCTGCGGCCACCCTAGCTCCCAGAAGCCTTGCCTCACCAGCCTGCCTTCTAAGCCTTCTTCCCAGTGCTCCATGCTCAGCCCATCTCAGAACCTTTGCATTTGTGCTGCCGCCACCTGGAGTGTCTTGGTACAAGATCCTGGCATGGCTGGCTCCTGTGTCACCTCCTCGGTGATGCTGTTCCAGGCACTCTTCCATCCATCACATCAGCCCTTTTCTTTCTAGCATTGATCACTCTGTAAAGTTATCTTTTTCATCTTGTGTTTATGGGTGCACCAGCCTCTCCCTTACTAGAGTGTAAGCTCCAATGAAAGGGGCAGGGACTGTGTCTTGTTCTCAGTTGTTATCCTCGAACCTAGCACAGTGCTGGGTGCATAGTAGGCACTCAAATAAAACTTCTTGAACTAGTGAGTGAACAAGGCGGTCAGGTGTGGGCCAAATGTCCATGGGAAAAGGGGCGTAGAGGAAATTCTCCAATGGAAGCTGGAGGTGGGGGCTCGGCCTCCCACTTCTGAAGTTCCGGGTTGCTGAGAGCAGGCACTGGGGACAAACAGAGGCTCCCTTAGGCCTTTCCTTTCTCTGGTGAGGAGTTACTGTTGGAGCTCGCAGTGTGTATGAAGATGGGTGCCAAGAGTACAGGGCCCTAGAACTGGGCATGGAGGTAGAGTCCAAGTGAGGAGGATATGGGTCAGAGATGGGACAGCCTCAGGCCGGTTTGATTGGGGGTGAGGTCAGAACCATGTCCTGATTCCTACCCTTTGGGGGATTTGAACAAACACAAATAAGGTGTAATTTCCCCCAATATAAATTACAGAGTGGGGTGGGGCACAAGCCAGTTCTGGACCCTTGGTGTTCCAGTCTTTGTCGTCAGTGTCACCAGCCGAGGGAGGGGTGAGGGGGGAAGAATCAAGATTTCGCCTTCCCTCCTTCCCCCATCTCTATCCGACAATTCTGGATTCTGCCACCAGAGGGCGCGGGCAGGCCGCGCTGGCCCGAAAGCTGGCGCCGAGGGCGGGGTGGAAGGGGAGGTCGAGGTCGGGAGGGAGGCCGCGCGTGCGGGTGGCTAGTGCGTCAGGCTGTGCGTCTGCGCTGTCCCTGACGCGGGCGCCAAGTGTTGGTCAGAAGGTGTGGGGGTGTCTGTCGGAGACTGGACACTGCCCCGAGCGGGGCTGGGGTCTGGGTGTGCTCCCGAGGGTCGCGTGTGTTGGACGGCGGCATTCCGCAGGAAGGGTGTATGTGCGCGCGCTCCTTTTCCGGGGTTAGGGGAGGAGGAAAAGCGGGGAGGCCGTCCAGCCGAGATCCAGGTTAGAATTAGGAGTCCCGCCTGGAGTTGGGGAGGAGACCCCTTGTGTGAGAAGTGCCCCTGCTCCTCCTCCAGTGTGAAGCTCTGGCCTTCGCGACATCCAGCCTCTCCCCTTCTCTACCTCGTCCCTACTCGTGAAAATAGTACGGAGGTCCCACCTCCCACCCATGGGCTTTTAGTTCTAGCAATTGCCACCATCTCTCTCAGAAATGGGCATACCCAGCACCACCACCAGTAGTCACTGGCCCAGAGACCTCTAAACATCTCAGGGGTCCCCAATCCCCTCAGGCCCCTCCTGACTTTGGGCCTCACGGTCACCGCCAAAGAGAAGAACCGCTGAGGGGAAGGGGCTTCCGGGCAGCCTTGCCTGCTGTTCCAGCGGAGGACTCTGGGAT
This sequence comes from Cebus imitator, assembly GCF_001604975.1. NCBI lineage: Eukaryota > Metazoa > Chordata > Mammalia > Primates > Cebidae > Cebus > Cebus imitator. Next base: position 3,138,867 of record NW_016107406.1, read on the forward strand.
CGCTACCCGCCTTGGGTTCCACGGACCCCCTCCGGGTCTCCTTCTCCACCAGGCTGGTCCAGCTCTGCCTCTCTCCCCAGCTGCGGTGTCCCCACCCCTAGCAGCTGTTCCTGTTTGTTTTCCCAGATCAGTTGCGCCCAGAGCTTCCTGAAGGATGGGTGCCCAGGTGGCTTTGTTTGCCAGCTCAGCAGTCACCCCTACCCCCTCCACATCCACAGCCTGGCCTTGGGTCATGGAGCGGGGAGTTAGGTAGACAAAAATCAGCAACCCCAGTCGACACCTCAAAGAGCCCTCAAAATCTCATAGAGATCTGAGCACTCTCGGGGACCCCCACCCTGACCACATTCAGCTCTCCATCTCACAGCAGGACCTTTGCGTTCTACAGGGAAATCCTCAGGACTTCACCCCACCCCCAGTCACCATCCCCTGCCCTCTGATTTCACTGAAACGAAACTTCCATCCCATACAGACCCATAAGATCCCACAGAGAATCCCTCGAGCCTGGGTCCCCTCCATGAGGCCCTCAGATCCCACCCAGACCCCCAGCCCATGTGGTGACATGTAGGTCCTGCAAGGAAGCCCTCAAACCAGCACCTAAGCTCCCACCCAGATCTCCGTCCTAGGCAGAGGCCCCGAGAATCCCAGAGAAGTGGCACCTGTCTCACCTAGCGCCCCACCCCAGGAACAGCCTGTACTGCTCAGGACTGCTGGGCAGCAGAGAGTAGCTGGTGGCCAATGTCCTCTCCTTGAGCTGGTTGCCTCCCAGCCCTCGTCCCTCATTTTACTGGGAAATCATCCAGGGGTCCTGGGTACTGAAGATGCAAATTCAGGGAAGGGTGTCCTCCTGCACCCTGCCACCCTCACCAGCCCCTCCCTTCCACCCCTGCTTCTCTGGCCCTGGCCCCCACCCCAGTCTGGAGCCCAGAACCGGCAAATGAGCACCTTCCCTGAGGCTGTTCAGGACTGGTCTCCTGGGAGACAGAGATAACGGGTACAGAGACCAGCCCAGTTCGGCCCTGTTGGGAGCCCCACCCACACAGACCCATTGTTCTCTCCCACTAGAAACAGACCCCCTCTCCTCCGCCCCTCAGTGGGGTTGGAGAACTGGCTACCATCCAGGGAGATGGAAGGCAGCTTTCACAGTCACTCACACACCCGGACACAAAGCCACAGGGCTGGCACAGGGTGATAGGGAGAGGGCACACACAGACACATGTTCAGTCAGGTGGAGACAGAGTCATTCCAGGCACAGAGGTGTGCTCCCACAAGCTTCAAATGCGAATAGTCTCATTCTGGGATCTGATAGAAACCTCAATGTCAGATTCACGTATGGGCAGACGCTTGTTCACTCATTTCTCAAAGATTTAATACAATGTACTATGCGCCACGGACTGTGCTGGGTGCTGGACTCACACACGAATATGCCTCCTCGATGTCACGTGCACACACCCACTCTATGGTCACCCAGGGAGGCATCAGCTCAGCTACCCACCCAGGGTCACAGACACTGAAGGGTGAGGAGAGTGGGTTAAGAGGCTGTTGTGATGATTTAAATGCATGTAAAACAGATCTGGCCTGCAATGTACACCCAAACCAGTGCGCTGCTGCTGCTGTGGTTGTGGTTATAACTGGCTCTGAGACACGCGCTTCCCACCACCCCTGGGCTGAGCCTGGTCGGGGGAGTGATCAGGCCATAAGCATGGCTCTGGGAGCTGTACCCCCCTTCTCATCCTCATCCGGCAGAGGCCAGCCTAGTGCTCAGGACAGAGCGCCTTCCTGCCTTACCCTATTTAAACCACTTCTCAGCTCACGACCTCAGCTTGGGAAGCTTGAGAGGGTCAGAGGGGAGTGTGCCAATTTCCTTTGTTCTTGCTTAGTCCTCTGCTCTCTAGGAAAAGATGCTTGGAAATGGAGCCGACGACCTGGCTTCTAGTGTCAGTGCTTGTCGGGGTGCCATTTTCCTCAGTCCCCTCTTGAGGCTTCCATTTTTTTACCTGTAAATTAAACTGGCTGTGGGTCCTAGAGGGGGCCTCCCAGCCTTGATTCTTGTGATCCTGTGATGCCTCTGGAAGGTTCCTTCCCCTCCCTCTCCAGCCCCTGCCTGCCCCACCCGCCCACCCACCTGGCCTAGCCAGAATGAGGGGGCGAGTTGCCACCGTCTCCATGGGGACTAATCTCCAAGAAGGTCAGCGAGGCTCTGGTACTGCCTTGGCCGGATGGGGATTAGCACCTGGGTATGAGCCTCTCCCCACCCCACCCCACCACCCAGTGCCTCCGCTCCCAGGTCTCCCCACTCTCACACAGACCCTGGGGGGCCTCCAAGCTCAGAAATTCCAAGGCTAGGCCAGAATCAGTGGGGCGGGTGAGGGCAGGGTAGCTGCCATAGCTGTTGGCTTGTCCGGTTGTGGCCAAGAGGGAAATGGAGAGATGGTGTCAGATCTATGTCCCTCACTGCTCACAGCCTCCAGGGTCCAGCCCTGGCCTTGGCCGTGCCCCTGCCTCAGGTTCTGTCCTTTAATGGGAGGAGATGGTCTTCCAAGGTAGGGGTATCATGCTTCCCCACCTCCAAACCTGGCGGCCATCTAGAAGCCGCCTCTTTATGCTCTACTGGGGCTAATTCCTGCCCCAGTTTGGGGTGGGATGGGCTATTTTGAAGCTCTCCCCTTTCTCCATACACACTGTACCTGCCCCCTCTGGTCCCCCAAGCTGTAACCCTTGTCTCCACATGCCCCCATCTCAGCGTATATCTCTCGTTATCTCGAATTGTCTCTGTGTCTCTCTCTGTTTCATTTCCCTGCTTTCTCTCTGGTCATCTCTGCCTCTGGTCTCGATCTCACAGTCTGGGATCTGCCGCCTCTGGGGCCCCTGGGATCTCCTTTGTGTTCTCACACGCTTCTGTCCTTCTGCCTCTGTTGCTGGCCTCTTTCTCCTCCTTCTCCATTTCTCTTCTGCTGTTTCTCAGCTGCTGCACTCCAACTGCTCAGTCCCTTTTCCACTTCTCCCACTACCTGGTCCCTCCCCCACCCAGGGTGCTGACAGGGACGACAGGAAGCAGGCTCCAGCTTTGAGCAGGAGGGGGGAGGGGGCCTGCCTCGAACACCAGCTGCTTAGTGCCCCCCTTCCCTTGCAGCCCTGCACCTGCAAGCCTGCCAGGCACCAGGAGACTCCACCCCCAGCCCGGCAGTGGAGGAAAGACCTGGATGAGAGGCCAGATCCCTGGTAATGGCCAGCAAATTTGGTCTTAGGGATGGATGGGGGGCTGGGGGCCTAGGGAAATTAGATCCTGGGGTGAAGGGGCAGTAACTCTCAGGACACATCCCAGACCACTGGGTGGCCACCTCCTTCTCTCCACCCTCCCCTCAGGGCCTCGTGTGTGTGTGTGTGTGTGTGTGTGTGTGTGTGTGTGTGTGTCTGTTTGGGAAGGGGTCATTCCAGGCAGATTCCTCTTTGTTGTGCAGCCCCAGGATCTGGAATCCTGTCCCCAGCCATGGTTGGGGAGGGAAGAGGAAGCCCTTAAAGACACAGGGAAGATGTGCCAGGACCATGCCAGGCGCTGACAGGCCAATCTTTCAGTGACAGGCAAAGAGCAAAGGGCTGGCCCAGAGAGGGCTGCGCACATCCTTCCCCCCGCCCCTAGGGCTGCTCCGTGAAGCCCTCCTGCAGCCCACCCTCTCCCCAGATCTGCCTGGGATCTGTCCAACAATATCTTGCCCCATCCCTGCTCCTCTCTCTGTGCCATGGTCTCAGGCTCAGCAGATCCTTTGGGGCCTCTGGATAGTTGGGTAAGGTAGGGGCACTAGAGCAGGTGGTGGTGGAGGGGACAAGCTGGCACCTCTAGGAACAAGCAGTTTGGAGGGACTTCTGACCCTGGTTCCCATCTCCCAGGGCTGCCTCTGCCTGAGCTGAGGGCTACCTACCTACCCCGCCCCAGCTGATGGAAACCAGGATGTGGAATTCTGAGTTTGAGGAAGGTGGTGACTGGCGGTGCCTGGGGCCCTATCGGGCAAGGGTCCCGTGCTTGTCCTTCTCAGTCATTCTGAGTGACTCAGACAAGGTTAGACAGAAAGAGGGACCAGGGGGGTGTCAGGGAGTGACATCTCAGGATGTCAGCAGCACCGGAGAGATCCAACAAGTGGATCTGAGGCTCCATGGTGGCCCTCAGCTTCCCCCGCCCAGATTTTCCACACCTCAGCCTCGGCTCCTACCCCATGAGGGCGTCCATCTTCCCGGCATGACCAGGAGCCCAGGAACCAGGACAGGAGGCGGGGGAGGTCCTAACCCCTGCTGGAGGACGGAGCAGCCCTTCACTGTGCAAACGGGAAAACCAAGAGGCCGGGAAATGACTTGCCCAAGGCCACAGAAGTCGCGGGGAGAGAGGTGGACTAGAATCCAGGTTTCCACCTCCAGAAGGACTTCGGTTCTGGGTCAAGGCCTCCTTCGCCACCCGCTGGAACCGGCTCAGCCCGTATCACGACGCGGAATCTAGCCGGGCAGCCCAGAAGCTGCGGGCAGGGCAAGGCAGGGCGGGTGGGACCGGATGGGAGCCGGATCTCCACTGGAGCGGCGCACTGCCTCTCCTCTCCCACCCGTATGGTGGCGGTGGCGGTGGCGGTGGCGGTGGCGGCGGGAGGTGCCTGCGTGGCGATCAGGCCGGGCCCCCGGGCTGGTGCTGAGAGGCCGCCCCTGCCTCACGCGAGCCGAACGAACAAAACGTTCAGGTCCGGTTTGTGCGAGGGGCTCGTCGCGGGGCGGGAGCGGAGGGCCCGGGGCCTGGCGGTCGCCCTCGGTGATCTCCTGGTCCTGGTCTTCCGCGAGCGCAGTGCAGCACAGCGCCCGCTAGCCTCCGCCCTCACCTGAGCGCATCTGCGGCTGCTGACACGTCGGCGGCCGCGGCGGCCACCGCAGGTGCGCACCTGGCCCGCCCCTCCCTTCCCAGCCACCCTCCGCTAGGCTTTCCTGGCCCCTCTGCCCGGCCCAGCCTAGCTTGGCTTTGTCCGCAGCCCACGCCTTGGAGCTTGTCCGGGAGCCCGGGCTCAGAGTACTCTTATACTGCCTGTTCAGTCCCCGCCCCCAGACACACACTCACACCTGTCCGGGCGCCCGTTTGCTCGGGGCAAATATTGACTCATGGAGGCGGAGCGCCCCCTCCCTCCCCCGCCAGGGCTCTGAGGCCGGAGCTTCTCCGAGGCCTTGGTGGCGGGGGTGGAGGGGAGGGTGTTGGGGACCTGGGCGCCTCTGGAACAACACCAGATGTCACTTTTCCACCCACCTGCCTCTGGGAGGGAGGAGCGGAGAAGCAGAGGACAGAAGTTCCCTGGCGGGCGGGGGTTAGGAGGAACCGAGAGGTGGGTATCCCCTGGTCTAAGGACTGACTCACAGTGGGAGTCGCCTAGCAGGGTCTGTGGCCCGAGATCTGGCGGTGACCTCGACCCGCCCCAGCGTCTAGTTTCTGGCCCTCCGCGGCGTGCCTCAGTTCTCCTTCCTCCCCAGCCTCGTGGGTACCCGGAGCCGGAAAAATGCTAAGGGGCTGGCCCTGGGGGTGCTGAGTCCCGGGGCAGACGCGGCGCGTAAAGTTGAGGGGTGGCCGCCCGGCCCCGTGGTCACCTGCTTCGCTGGCCAGGCCTGGCGCTGTTACTGTGCGCTAAACTAAGCTGGGGCAGAGGCCAGCCAGGCCCCGCCCGGAGCGCCCTCCACTGGCCAGACTCGGTCCAGCGGCCGGCAGAGAGCGGCGAGGTCTCAGGCCAGCTGCAGTGTGGACGGAGAGGTGCATCCTCCCGGGCCCTAACTCCCCGCCGCGCCGCTGCAGTCAGCCCAGACTGCTCTGGCCATCCTTCCCTCTCAGAGCGCGCGCGCGCCTTTCCCCCTCGTCGGGGAAATAAAGTCAAGGCAGATATAGAAAAAAGACTAGATGCTTTTACTGGCTGGGCGGTGGAGAGGGGCCCAGGCGGGACCTAGAGCGGCTTGTCGGAGAGGCTGGGCGCGGGCATCTACAGAAGGTCGGTGGGAAGTGGCCCCACCGGGTGGAGTGCCTCTGCTTGCTGCATCGGCAGCAGCATGTCCGGGGTCAGAATCCTAGAAGACAGAAAGTCCCAGGTAGGCGTGGGGGCGAGGCTTCGGGCAGAGCCTGCCTGCCCCCGTCGCCCCTCTGGCGCGGTCTGCGCAGCTGCTGGCCCCGGGGCCCCTACCTGGGCATGCCAAGCGGCGGCAGGGTGATGACGCGCGGCCGCGAGGTGAGCACCACCTCCCCCCGGCTCGCCTCCACCAGGATGTTCTGGATCATGTTCTCCAGCAGCGCCTCCTGTAGGTTGGCGAAGGCCGGGAGCCTGCGAGGGGGCGGGGGCTAGCGTGAGCGCGGCCGCAGTGCCCGCGCGCCTCCTTGCTCGCCTGTCAGGGCAGTGCGGTGTGCCGCGAGCTCTTCGGAGATTCCCATTCGACTCCCCCCATCCACTACACTGTGGGGCATCCTTGTTTCAATGTTACAGACTTTCCAAGTGTGGCTAAAAGATTCCAAGTTGTCAAATAGGCTGTTGATTTAAGGAGTGGGATTCAAACCCAGGCGGTTTGTCCGCATCTCAGGGCCAAGTTTGGAGAAAGGTAGGGAGGTGGTGTGAGGGTGCAGAAGGGACTGGGCGGAGCCTGGGGAAATCTGCAAGAACATAAATCATCTGCAGGGCAGCCCCAGTGGGAAGCCCCACCTGCAAGACAGGTGGTCCTTTTCTGGCTCTAGAAGGCCATTTCAGAGACTTTGAAGACTATAACAATTCTCCTGGTAGTCATGTGCTGGTAAATGTCAACAACCAGCTCTCAGAGAAAAAAGAATGAAGTTCAGTGTTGTTACCAGGCTGCTACTCCCAGAGGCCTTAAGTTACCAACATGACCTCACTAAGCCCTGAGCGAGGATGAGATGTGCACACAGGCGGCGCCAGCCTCAGCATCCATTGCCTCCTAGCAACCTTCTACACGCGTGCCTCCCTCCCATCCTCACCAGGGCCTGGCTGCCCACCTTCTGATGGCCTCCTTCTCGTCCTGTTCTTGCTCCTCCTTCATCATGATTTTCAGCTGCTGTTGCCACTGCCATTGCATGGACTCCTGGGACTCAGGCTGCGGTGTGGGCCCGATCCCTGTCCAGCTCACTTCCTCTTCCTTCTCATCCCTCTCCTCCTTCTCCTCCTTTATCTCCTCCTTGCTCAATTCCTCCTCCTCTTCTGTCGCCTCCTCTTCCTCCTCCTCCTCCTCCAACTCCTCTTCTTCCTCCTCACCCTTCTCCTCCTCCTCCTCCTCCTCCCCCTCTTCCTTCTTCCCCAACCCTGGCGTGTGTTCAGGTCTGTCCTCCAGCTGCTTGCCCTTCCCATCCTCCCAGCTGCTGGAGGGCAGGATTGGTGTTAAGTACAGACTGTTTTTCTGGTCCATGAACTTAGTCGACTGCTTATTCCAGAACTGGCAGAAGTAGGGCACCTGCTCCACCAGGGTTTGGTCCACAGCCTCATGGAAGTTCTTGTCTTCCAGCAGACCCCTAGACGACAGCAACGGGGGAGAAAGCCTTGCTGAGGGGCCCTGCAGCCCCTGGGAGCCCTGGCTTCAGGGCTAGGTGCTAGGTGGAAAAGGGGGGTGCTAGGTGGGGAGAGGGGAGCCCTTGGTCAGTTGTTCCTCCTATCCCTTCTTTCAAGGAAGACATCTTGGAAGCGAACATGGTGTGGTGGAGGCACAGCAGGTCAGAATCACACAGCTGATGGGCAGGAGCCCTGGGGAGATATTGAACTGGCTCCAGACTCATCTACTAGCCCAGAAATGGGGCAGAACTCAGGACCCAGACCTGAGAATCCCTCCAGCCAGCTCCATCAGAGCTCTACTATCCTGGGGTGGGTGGGGTGGGGGACAGTGGAGGGATCTTGCAAAGATGTTCTGTTTCTTTTTTTCTTTTCTTTCTTTCCCCCCCTCCTTCCCCCCCCGTCTCTCCCTCTGTCTCTCTCTCTCTCTTTCTTCCTTTCTTTCTCTGTTTCTATCTTTTTTTTGAGCCAATGTCTCACTCTGTCTCCCACGCTGGAGTACAGTGGTATGATCATGGCTCACTGCAACCTCAACCTCCCAGTTAATTAAGCTAATTAATGGTCTCAAACAATCCCCGCACCTCAGCCTCCCAAGTAGCTGAGACTACAGGCATGCACCACCATGTCAAGCTAATTTTTGTACTTTTTGTAGAGATGGGGTCTTGCTATGTTGCCCAGGCTTGACTCAAACTCCTGGGCTCAAGCCATCCTCAAACCTCTGCCTCCCAAAGTGTTGGAATTACAGGCAAGAACCTCCAGGCCCCCGCCAAGTCCTATTTCTTTTTTTTTTTTTTTTTTTTTTTTTGAGACGGAGTTTCGCTCTTGTTACCCAGGCTGGAGTGCAATGGCGCGATCTCGGCTCACTGCAACCTCCGCCTCCTGGGTTCAGGCAATTCTCCTGCCTCAGCCTCCTGAGTAGCTGGGACTACAGGCACGCGCCACCATGCCCAGCTAATGTTTTGTAGTTTTAGTAGAGACGGGGTTTCACCATGTTGACCAGGATGGTCTTGATCTCTTGACCTCGTGATCCACCCGCCTCAGCCTCCCAAAGTGCTGGGATTACAGGCTTGAGCCACCGTGCCCGGCCCCGCCAAGTCCTATTTCTTAAGAAAGGAAGAGTGCTGGAATGTAAGGGGCTCTGGCTGAATGAGCTGGCAGGATGGGGAGGTGGCAGTGAGAGCCCAGGGTGTGGGCTAGTACCTGATGATGGTGGTGAGAATGTCAACCAGGAGCTGCTGCTGCTGCTTGGAGACAGGGCCCCTCTTGGTAGGGGATTCTTCCTTGGAAGTCTCTGACTGTTCCCTGGAGGCCTTCCTCTTTGGCAGCTCCCTGTGGCAGCCATGACACCCTGAGTGGCCTGAGCAAACCACCATGCTGGGGTTGGGTGCATAAGTGGTGGTAGCTGCCCAGTGATGAGGGCACAGATGAGTTTGAGGCACTCCCAGACTTCACCCAACTGTAGTGCTACTGGGTTCAGAGAACCAAACTCAAACCCTCAGAATCAGCACAGGAGCCAGAGAAACCCCCAGTTGGAAAAAGAAAGAACAAAGATGGGCAGGGGATGCCTAGTTGTATTCCCCAGGGGGCTCTGGCTTCTTGGTTCCCCTCTCACAAGGGCCTAAGCAGCAATGGGGGCATCGTGGGCCCAGTGGCGCTCAATGAGTCCCACTGCCGCTGCCCATGCTCCATGCCCCACTGGGCAGCCCCTGCCCTGGAGTCACAGAGAGGACAGAGAGAAGAGGAGGGAGACCCCTGCCTTCCCAAGAGCTTACCGGTGCAAAAAGTAGCAGGGAAACTCTGAGAAGAAGTTAGCCAGAAAGTAGTCAGTGGCATGGGCTCGGGCGGTGAGGCCCAGGCACAGCATGCCTGGTGAGGGTGGCTGGGGAAGGGACCAGGACATCTCCTCCTTTGGGGTCTGCAGTTTCCAGCTGGCAGGCTGGCTGACAGACTGCTGGTTCTTGATGGGAGGTAGCGTCTTTGGGAAAGGAGAGACATGGATGACAAGGGTTTGGGGACCACACTCACATCATCAATGGGGTCCCTTGACTTAGTTCCCCATCAGGCCCTTTGGGCCACCTAAGCATGTGACCCCACTCATTGCCACTTTCATCCCTCCTTTCTGGGAGGCTGGTCCAGGAGTTGGGGGAGCAAACAAGGACCCTCCCAAGTTGTCCCAAGAAGTTGGGCCTGGGGCTTGTGCCTCACCTTGTACTTCCTTGCAGGTTCACATGCTGTGCAGCATGTTCTCCTCTGTGAAAGAATAGAGACCCTTGCTTGAGATGTGAAAGGCCCAGCCGGTTGCAGTGGTTCATGTCTGTAATCTCAGCACTTTTGGAGGCCAAGTCAGGTGGATCACCTGAGGTCAGGAGTTCGAGACAGGCCTAGCCAACATGGCGAAACCCAATCTCTACTAAAAATACAAGAATTAGCCAGTTGCAGTGGCACGTGCCTGTGGTCCCAGCTATTCAGGAGGCTGAGGCTGGAGAATCGCCTGAACCTAGGAGGCAGAGGTTGCAACAAGCCAAGATCTCAGCACTGCACTCCAGCCTGGGCCACAGAGACTCTCAAAAAAAAAAAAAAAAAAGATGCGAGAAGTCCAAAGAGACTTCCCTTTCTGACCACCTTGCTGCCCACTTGATCCTGCCCAATTCCCAGTCACGCTTTCTTCTAGAACCTTCCCTAGGGAAGTGCTGCCTGCAGACCAGGAAATTCTGGTTTCCTGAGTGAAGGAAATGCCATCAAATGCAGGCAGGCAGCTCCAAGCGTGCTTGCCCTGGTGCCCTGGAGCTTTGTGGTTTGCTGAGATAAGAATGGTTTGGTAAGATGAGAAAACAGTCTCCCTTATTAAGATTTAATTCAGAAATTCCTTTTCTCATGCCCCCAGGAAGAAATTTTTCAGTTTTTTTTGACGGGATCTCACTCTGTCGCATCCATTTCAGCAAACTTGTTAGCAGGGCATGTACCAGTGCTAGGCTTTTGAGTGAGATTGTGTGAGTTTGGCTCTGCCTAATATATTACTACCTGTGGGATCGTTGGGAGACTATATCCTCTTTGAGATTAATTTCTTCTATAAAATGAGCCTAATGTTACCGTACTCAAATTTAAGGGTTATTGTGAAGATAAATGAAATAGTAAAGGACTGCTAAGGACCAAGCAAATATGAATTCTTTTTTGCCGCGGAGAAACAAGCACCCGGGGAGAATATACGACCTAAGGTTTCTGTAGTTTATGACATAACCAGGCCCAGAATTTACTTTTTCAGATTCTAGAAGTGTGTTTTTCTGTTGTGCCAAAAAGCAGCACACCTCAGAGAAGGGAAAAGGTGTGAACTATGGGTATACTGGGGTTATCAGTGTGCTTCTGAGGGAAGACAGGCATCTATTCCCAGAGATGCCCCTGGAAATGTTATGGAAGATGCTGAAGAATCCAACATGACGATGGAATGAGGCATTTGTAGTAATGCTGAAAACAGAAAACTGGGCTAAGTGGAAAATTTATAAGCATGTCTTTGTAGATATGTTACATGAACAAACTACCTAGTTTATTTTTAGTTCAATACAATAATTGTTTTAAGAACATATGAAATAACGACTCAATATAAAGTGCATTTTTAAGCTCCTGTAAATCACTCAAAACTTTATTCCTTTTATAACGGTCACTAGTTGAGTCACCAATACAAGTACACCCTATTTCTGAGCCATCTTCTCTATTCATTAAAAAAATCTAATTTTAATTAGATTCTATTGATTCGTTATTTTCTCCTATGTGCCTTATTTGGGAAATACTGTTAGTATACCTTGCTATTGAGTCTCTTTCCCTGAAAAAAATGTCAGTTTTAAGACTCAGGAAAGCTTTTATTTTCACAATCACATATGAAGAAGGAACTGAACACTTAACTTGGAATGAGGGATTCAGGACATTTTCCTTAACTCACTTAATCCTCACAACAATGCTACAAAGCAGATATCTCATTCTAATTAAAAAATATGTTTAGACTTTTATTTATTTATTTTTTCGAGACAGAGTCCTGCTCTGTCACCAGGCTGGAGTGCAATGGGATAATCTCAGCTCACTGCAACCTCCACCTCCTGGGTTCAAGCAATTCTCATGCCTCAGCCTCCCAAGTAGCTGGGATTACAGGACCCTGCCACTATGCCCAGCTAATTTTTGTATTTTTAGTAGAGATGGGATTTCACCATGTTGGCCAGGCTGGTCTCGAACTCCTGACCTCAGGTGATCTACCAGCCTTGGCCTCCCAAAGTGCTGGGGTTACAGGAGTGAGCCACTGCACCCAGCCTAGACTTTTATCTTTTTAATATGGAAAATTACAAATGTATCTAAAAGTGGAGAGGATGGTACAAAGAACCCTCCATTGCCCATTGCTGAGCTTCAACAACTAGCAACTCATAGCCAGTCTGGTCCAAGCTGTGCCTCACCTCTGGATTATATTGAAGCAAATGCCAGATGTCACAGTACCCACCTCCACTTCTCACAGCTGAAGGAACTGAGACGTTCCGTAGGTTGACTGAGATCACAGAGCTAGATCATTAACTCCAGGAATGAAACCTGGGCAATCTGTTTCCAGACCCTTCCCCTGTAGCCACAGTGTCTTCTATCAGGTGAACTCCAGGCTGGGCGTGGTGGCTCACACCTGTAATCCCAGCACCTTGGGAGGCCAAGGTGGTCGGATCACCTGAGGTCAGGAGTTTGAGACAAGCTTGGCCAACATGGTGAAACCCTATCTCTACTAAAAATACAAAAATTAGCTGGATGTGGTGGCAGGCGCCTGTAGTCCCAGCTGCTTGAGGGGCTGAGGCAGGAAAATTGCTTGAACCCGAGAGGCGGAGGTTGCAGTGAGCCGAGATCGCGCCACTGCACTCCAGCCTGGGTGACAGAGACAGACTCTGTCTCAAAAACAACAACAACAAAAAAAAAAACAAGGTGAACTCTGCATTGTCTCCCCTGTATCCGCAGTGTGCAGCACATAGTAGCCACTCATTAAATGCTAGCTACATGAAGCAGGGAATGAACAGACAGCCTTCTCTACCCAGAGAGCCTCTCTGGATGGCTGTGGAGATGCTAAGCTGAGTCCAGTGAATGGAATCTAGTCTCTTAGGGCAGGCTGGCTGGTTTGTCCTGGAGGGCCACCTTGGCCCACTACCTGTGTCCCCTCTGGTAAGACCAGTCAGAAAGATCTGGGTGTTTGAGGCCTACTCAGTCCTCCTCACCTTCACTTTCCTGTCGGTGATGGTGAACTCCACTTCCTGCCTCGCCTTCTCATCCTTCCACTCCTGCAGCTCCTTGTGATACTGCCGCATGAGCTGCTGCGGGTACAGCTTTGGCCAGGACAGAGAGAGAAGACCAAGGTCTGGAGCTTGCTCTGGGCCTATGCTGTGGGCCTTTCCCTTCCAAGGGCTGACTCCTGCCTTTTGCTGGTGTCTGGGGATCTCACGGCCCATCTCACCCCACCCCAGCACTGGGAGCTGGGCCTCTATCCCACCTTACCTTTGTGGCTGGTTCCTACCTTGCATACGAGGTCTACACTGTAGAAGCTGGCGTGCACAGAGGCCCTCAAGGTCACCACAAATGGGACCATCTCTTCAGGAGCCAGCACCCCTATCATGGGACTCACAGACACCTGTTGATTTGGGGAAGGAGTCTCTGGAGATTCACAGGGTGGAATTGGATAGGATGGGATGGGATGGGGTGGGGTGGGGTGGGGTGGGGTGGGGTGGGATGGGGTGTGATGGGATTGGATGGAGTTCGGTGGAATGGGATGTGGCAGGGTGGGGTTGGTTGAGTCTGAAGCTCTGATGGAGGTTCCAATTCTGTGGGCTCAGGGTACTCTCACCTCCCCAAAATCTAGAGGACTTGGCTGCCAGGCAAAGACAATTTCCTCATTCTTAGAGATGTTATTGAGGAAGAGCAGGCGGCTGCACTTGCTCTGCACAGGGATGTTTCCCAGGGAAATGTGAGACTGGGACAGGAAGACATTCTGTGGGTGGAGAGGGAGGTGAAGAAAGAAGAACCACACAGCTACTGCTGGTTACAGAGCGCCGTTCCCAGGCCAGGTACCGTGTTAGGTGCTTCCCATGCATGTGAGCCCCATGATGGCCCTGTGACATAGCTACCACTACTGCCCCATTTTACAATGTGCTGCTAAGGTTCAGAGAGGACAAGTAAATTGTCCAACAATCTCCCACACCTGTAGCTGGGAAAAACCACAGTCACACTCTAGTGCCCATGATTTCAAACGTTAAAATAGGCTGGAAGGGCTGAACCAGAATCAGCTTAGAGAAGACAGAACTAAAGCCAACATAATTTGAGTTTCTCTGATGGATGATTGTAAAGGAATGGCTGATCAGATGTTGGCATCTCACTGGGCATAGAATAAGAGCGTGTTGTAGAGATGTCTGGAACAGCTGAGACCACACGGAAGGGGCACTTTGACTCTGTCCAGACTCTGAGTGATACCAGGGCAGGAACATTGTCTGGCTCTTCTCTGTCCCCAGGGCCTCTGCGGTGCTCATTCTAGAGTTTGAGTCCAACAAGGGTCTGGAAGCGTGGACAGGTGGATGGACAGCGACTGAATGACTGAGGAAGGGGGGGACTGGCTGGAGGGGTGGATGGGTACTTAGATGAGTAAGTACCCATTTGCCGGCATGGGTCACTGGGTAGATGCATGAACGCATGAGTGTGTAGGTGGATAGATGGACACATGGATGGGCAGGCCAGACCTTCCAACAGTGAGGAGCATGTGAACTAAGGTAGCATTATTGACTCTAGATGTTTTTCATCAAAATCCATCTAGGTCCAGGAGAAGAACTCTTCTGTATGAAGATAATAGCTAGAATAGAAGAGCTTCTTTTGACACCTTGTTTTTTTTTTTTTTTTTTTTTTTTTTTTTTGATTTTTTTTTTTTTTTTTTTTTTTTTTTTTTTTTTTTTTTTTTTGAGATGGAATTTTATTCCTGTTGCCCAGGCTGGAGTGCAGTGGTGTGATCCCAGCTCACTGCAACCTCCGCCTCCCGGGTTCAAGTGATTCTCCTGCCTCAGCCTCCCCAGTAGCTGGGATTACAGGCACCCACCACCACACTCAGCTAATTTTTGTATTTTTGTAGAGACGGGTTTCACCATATGGACAGGCTAGTCTCGAACTCCTGACCTCAGCTGGCCAAAGTGGCCTTCCAAAGTGGTGGTATGAGCCACTCCGCCCTGCCCTTTTCACACCTTTTAAACACCCCCACTCCTATGCCATCTTTTAACATCCTCATCCCAGAGAAGTCTGTGGAATGGAGGGTCCTGCGCAGGTGGAGCAGCTTGAGCAGCAACACCTGTGGGCACTAGGTGGCAGGGTAGGCCTCTCACGGAGCTGGTGTTGCCTCCTGAATCTGCAGGAGGGCGGGTTCCAAGGTCTCATCTCTGCCTCTGTCCCTCTTCAGCTCCATCTCAGTTACCTTCCAGCCTCCCCATCCCTCTGTTCTGGCCACCCTGGGTGCTGAGGCTCTCCCCCAAGGCCTCAGGCCTTCCAGCTCCCCTTTCCCCACCTGTCCAGGCACCGTCAGCCTAGAGTGTATGGAAATGTTGTCCCATGAGGAGATCTTGTGGAATGGGGCTGTGTCCCCCATCTTATGGGGGTCGTAGCCCACTCCCTGGAAGTGGATGAGGGCCGAGTTCCATCCCAGGATGTGTATGGGCACGTCCACCTGGGGAGTTAGGAGGGTCAAGGTAGGGACTGGTCAGAGGGAGGCCTGCTGAGGAAGCCAGCACCACCCCGCCTCCCACGTCATCCAGGCTGCTGCTCACAGCATAGGTCTTGGCCTCGATGGGTGAGAAGATCCACAAGACGCACACAGTGGTGCCTGGCTGAATCTCCCCTTTGGGGTTGAGGCAGCAGAAGATGGGGTGATCGAAATTTTTTTCCTGAACCTGTGATAGGACGTCGGTCTGGACCTCATATGTCACGGGCACTGAGCCACCATTATACAGCTCATAAATCTGCAGGGGACAGAAATAGGAAAACTGACACATCAGCTCAGGACTTCAAGCCAGAGAACCTGGGACGCTATGCCCACAGTGGGAGAGCAGGCTGATCTCCGTGGTGTCACCTTTGAGTCTGTAAGCTCCTCTAAAGACCTATCATTTCCTGTGTGGCTTGATCACCCAAGAAATATGTAACTGTATGTTCATCCTGTGACATTTTAGGATCATCTGTCATCTTATTTGTAAAGGAGTAGCTTATTTTAGGTCTTCAATTTAACTTAATTAAGTTTTTTGTTTTTGAGACAAGGTCTCACTTTGTCACCCAGGCTGGAATGCAGTGGCATAATCATGGCTCACTGCTGCATCAACCAGGGCTCAAGCAATCTTTTCACCTCAGCCTCCCAAGGAGCTGGGGACATAGGCGTGCACTGCCACATCCAGCTGCTTTAAAATATATATATCTAAATATATATATATATATATATATTTAGAGATGGGGGTCTCACTCTGTTGGTCAGGCTGGTCTTGAACTGCTGGACTCAAGCAGTCCTCCCACCTCTGCTTCCCAAATTGATAGGATTACAGGCTTTAGCCACTGTGCCTGGCCAAGGCAGTTCTGCTTAAAGGTATTAAGGGGGCAGAAAGGTCTGAGGGACTAAAGACTAACTTCAAAGGTTGGGAATTATAGAATGTCCTAGAAGAAACCAGAGATCTTCTAGTCCAATCCTTCCTTTTAGAGATGAAAAAATTGAAGCCAGATAGAATAGAGTTCATTTCAGTTCTGGCCCCCTTTCCCCTTTCTGAGCGCTCACTCCTGAGTGTACTGACTCTATTTGCCTAGCCTAGACCACCCTTTGAGCTCCAGACCTGGTACTATGGGTTGAATGCTTGTATCCTTACAAAATCCATAGGTTGGAACCTAATCCTCTATACAATAGTATTAAGAGATGATCAGGAGAGGATTCGGTCACAGGGGTGGAGCCCTCATGAGTGGGATTAATGCTCTCATAAAAGAGGGCTGTGGAAGCTCCTTTGCCCCCTCCACCATGTGAGGACACAGCAAGAAGCCACCATCTATGAACCAGGAGGTGGGCCCCCACCAGACACCAAATCTGCCCATGCCTTGATCTTGGGCTTCCTAGCCTTTATAATTACAATAAACTATAATAAATTAAAATAAACTTGTGTTCTTTATAAGCCACCCAATCTATGGTAGCCAGAATGGACTAAGACACTTGGTGTCCAGCTTCTACCTGACAAGCCCTCTTGGTTGTCTCATTAACATCTCAAACTTAGCCAGAACCAAACTCTTCATTCTAAAGCCTATTCCTGCTCCCAGTTTATCTCCTTTTAGCAAATGGCACTACATATTCCCAGTAGTTCAAACCAGCTTCACTGTCACAGCCCTTAGTTGGGCTGCTGGGGAGCCAGAGGGGTATATGGAATTGAACAGAGTTGGGGATGAGAGACTCCCCTCTAGATCCAGGAAGCCCATTCCTTGGCCTCTAGGCTGAATGGCTGGAGGCTCCTGGTCAGAAACACAAAGGCTTCTAAATGGTTAGAAATTGCACAGCTGTGAAATATTTGGGAAAATATTATGTCCCCCTCCTGGAGATTACCAATGTACATTTCCAGAGCAAGGGAACTGTATTCCCTGCAATCAGCAAAGAAAGAAAGATCTAAACCTTCCCAAGAATTCACATTCCAGTTCTTCACACTCCAGAAGGACATCCTTTGTGGAGCAGTGATTTTCAAACTGTGGCTAAGACTTACTAGTGAGCAGATCTAAATCAATGCTGTGGGTCATGTCCACCATTAAAAAAAACTGGACAGAATAGAATAAAAAAGAAAACATCTCCAGGTGCGGTGGCTCACGCCTGTAATCCCAGCACTTTGGGAGGCTGAGGCGGGCGGATCACCTGAGGTTAGGAGTTTGAGACCAGCCTGGCCAACATGGCGAAACCCTGTCTCTACTAAAAACACAAAAACTTAGCCAGGTGTGGTGGTACATGCCTATAATCCCAGCTACTCGGGAGTCTGAGGCAGGAGAATCACTTGAGCTCGGGAGGTGGAGGATGCGGTGAGCCAAGATCATTCCACTGCACTCCAGCTTGGGCAACGAGAGTGAAACTCCATCTCAAAAAAAAAAAGAAAAGAAAAGAAAGATCAGTATACTTTACAGGCAGTAGCATAATTATCAATTTGTGATACTTCCATTTTGGTTGTATGTGTATGTATATACTGGGGTCTGAGCATATATAACATAAAATATATAAATATATTAGTATGATTCATGGTCAGAAAAGTTTGAAGAACATTTTGCTAAAGGAGAAAAAAATCCTCATTTTTTAATTGGAACGGGGCCAGGCAAAGGGCTCAGCACCAGGCACCAGGACACTGCAGCCTCTCCCTTCCATTCTCTCCCAGTTGCCCAGTCAAGCTGCTGGCCCAACCTCTCAAGTGCTTCCAGAGGGCATGTCTTTGTCACCCTGTCAAGGGCTGACACTCATACCCAGAGATCAACATTTAGGCCTTCTTGGTCAATAGACAGCGTGGACCACTGACCTGCCGTGGGGGTAGCGTGTCACCAATGGGAACGGGGATGAACTGGTGGCTAGTGGAGGTGAAGTGCACATACTTCTGCTCCGGCTTCACTGTCACACCTATGAAATTTAGCTGGAAATAAAAGGTCGAGTGTAGCATCCTTCCCCGGCATGAACTGACACAACCAGCGGAGATCTGGACCCCAGCTCCCCAGGAGAACACAGATCCCTGCTCCTGTCCAGCAAGCCCCCTCCTCCAGCCTGAAACCAGGGCAGGGCCAGGGTGCTGGGGCCTCACCAGGATCTCCCGGCCATGGGACACCTTAAGGAGCACCGGGAGGCGATCAGTGCCGATGAACAGGTGGCTGAAAGAAATAAATCAGTCTGGGAATGAGTTCTGGAGCCCTGGTACAAGTAGGAGAGCAAATGGACAGGATCTTTCTGTGGCTTTTTTCTAGCTAGCCCCTGGGAGCAATCACCCCTGAGTTGGGATGGGGTAAGAAGGAAATTAGACCTCCCCTGCAGGTGAGAAGGTGGTCCTCCTAGGTGATGGTCATTTGGGGTGCCCCGGAGTCACACAGTGAAAACCAGGGGTAAAGGTCTCTATGATTGGAAGTGCAGCAGGCTTGAGGGGTGGGGAACACCTGTATTTTAACTCCACCATCTGCTCCTGCCCAGGACTCAGGCTCCCGGCCTTGGGGCTAACAGAGAAGACGCAATTGCCCTGCACGCGCATCTGGTGGAGCTCAGTGGAATTCAACTCTGCTTGCTCTGCCCAGAGTTCCACGTCGATCTGCTGGTCACTTGGAAAGAGGAAGGCCCTGGGAGAGGGGTGCAAAGCCATACAAAGGACCAGTCAGGCAGACCAGAGAGGCAAGAGCTCTGAGACCCCAAGGGGTGGGAGGTGGCCTCCCCCATGACTCCTGTACTTCATTCCCCCGTTTGGCAAACTGTCCCATGTGTGCCTGAGCAAATGTGGCTGTTGTGGATTCTCATTTCATAATTGCCCCCAAACCCAGTAACAGACGCAGGGCCATGGTGACTCACAAAGTGAAGAGTGGGGCTCCTGCTGTGGGTGCCAGAAGCCAAGGTGTTGCTTGAATGTGGGGGCCACTTTGAGCTGGCCATGGACCCTTCTGTGACAAAGCTCTTGGGAAGGGGCCATTCCCAAATGGCCATTCCCAGGAAGGCTGGCAGCACAAGCCAGCAGCCCCAGGGAGTGGGGTGTCCAGGCCAACTTGGGCACAGGGTGGAGAAGAGATGCCCCAGTGGGCCTGGCGCTCTTGAAACAGAAGCAAGGCTGTGCACACAGTTAATGTCCCTGACATGCCTAGAACTGCAGTAAAGTAGATAATGCATCTTAAATTGCTGACAAAACAAGTGACAAAGGGGTCCTGAGGTCACAATCTGAAAGGAGAACCCACATCACTCTCAGAGATGACACAGAACTGGTTCCAGCTGCAAACTGGGTGGAGGATATGACAGGGAGCATCCAGAAAAGGAAAAGAAAGCGCATAACACACACCTGAGAGAGAGAGAGCGTGCAACACACACCGAGAGAGAGCACGCAACACACACCCGAGAGTGCGCAACACATACCCGAGAGAAAATGCACAACACACACCCGAGAGAAAATGCACAACACACACCCAAGAGAGAGCGCACAACACACACCCGAGAGAAAACACGAAACACACACCTGAGAGCGCATAACACACACCCGAGAGAGCACGAAACACACACCCGAGAGAGCGTGCAACACACACCCGAGAGAGAGCGCAACACACACCTAAGAGCGCGCAACACACACCTGAGAGAGTGCACAACACACACTAGAAAGCCTTACTAGGAGTCAGGAGGGTGCAAGTCCAAACCCTCAGAAGGAACCAGCATAAAATTTTTTCACCTCTGAAGCAGGAAGAATAGTAACATTCAGCACTGGTGAGTTTAGAAAGAGCAGATTGTATCATAGGTGGATGGAAAGCCAACTGCTCAACCTCTTGGATGGAATTTTGGCAGCATATGCCCTTTGACCCAGAAGTCTCTGTTTGGGAAACTAATTCGTAAAAATAAAAGCACATATGTGTGCATGCACACATACACACGGATGTCTGTCACCCTTTCTTTGTAATGGCTATGAAAAAAAGCAGCTGGGAACAATTAAATATTCCATAAAGGAGTGACTTAATGATTTAAGGTCCATCCACATTATGGCATATTATACAGCTATTTAAAAGAATGCATTAGATAACCGCATTGATCTGAAGGAGATGTTGTTGATATAATGCTGAGTGAAAGCATCACTATTCCTGAAAGTAACAGGTATAGTATTGGGCCATAACCATGAAAAATAAGAGAGAAGCACTCTGTAAATGTGTGCATGTCTGTACTTTGTGCAAATGCTGTGTGTAAAAGGCACATTCCGACTCCTTATCACACCAGCAGCGGGACTTGGAGAGGGAGCTGTGGAGTTTTTTACTTTTCTCCATAGCTCCTATGTTGTCTGACTTGTTACAAGTGAGTAAACCACTGTTGTCATTTTATTGGGGATATTGGCAAAATTGGAGACCTTTCTAGTTGGGGGTCCTTGAGTATTTCAGCCACTCCTTTGTCCTCATTGCCTTCTGCCCTTGTCCAATCTCCTTCCCCCTGACCTTTTTTTTTGAGACAGTCTTACTCTGTCACCCAGGCTGGAGTGCAGTGGTGTGATCTTGGTTCACTGCAACCTCCACCTCCCAGGTTCAAGCGATTCTCCTGCCTCAGCCTCCCTAGTAGCTGGGATGTGTGTGTGCCACCACATCTGACTAATTTTTGTATTTTTAGTAGAGACGGGGTTTCACCATGTTGGCCAGGCTGGTCTCAAACTCCTGACCTCAAGTGATCCTCCCACCTCAGCCTCCCAAAGTGTTGGGATTATAGGAATGAGCCACCATGCCTGGCCCAGTCTCCCTCCTAAATAATTCCAGCCCCCTTCCCTGCCAGCCCTCGAGGGTGGCCTTCTACGCTGTCTTGCACCCCTCCCTCTGGAGGACCACAGCAGCCTCCCAACCTATCCCCTTGCCTCAGGCTGCTAACCCATTCTCCTCGAGAGCCCCGTGTGACAAGGCTTGAAAGCTGATCATGTCTTTGCTCCTAACTCCCTGATGCACCTCCCATGATGCCCTCAGGAAGAAGTCCACACACTCTCAAGCATTCCAAGGCCCCGCACTCCTGGCCCCTGTCTGCGCCCCCAGCCTCATCTGAGACTCTCCCCTCTCTCCCACTCACTGTTCCAGCCACGCAGTGCACATGCCAGGCCCTCTGTCGGGAAGGCGCTTCACAACCTTTCTGCCTTTTCCCACTAGGCTGTAGGTCTAGCTTACTTGTAGCTTCCTGAAGGAAGCCGTTCGGAAGTGCCGCACACACCTCCTTCACAGCGCACGTGATCCCGCCACAGGAGGCTAGTCTGCAGCACCTGGAAGGAAGGGACTAGGCCCATCCACATTTCTATCCTGAGGCCAGCCCAGAGCCTGGATCTGGGAAGTGCCCAGTAAAGGTTTCAACAATGAGTTAAAGACTGGATGAGTGAACAAATGACATTAACCAGACGATGTGACATCTGAAAAGAATCTACAAAGGCCAGGCGAGGTGGCTTACACCAGTAATCCCAGCACTTTGGGAGGCTGAGACGGGTGGATCATGAGGTAAGGAGTTCGAGACCAGCCTGACTAACATGGTGAAACCTCATCTCTACTAAAAATACAAAAATCAGTCGGGCTTGGTGGCAGGCACCTATAGTCCCAGCTACTCAGGAGGCTGAAGCAGGAGAATTGCTTGAATCCAGGAGGCAGAGGTTGCAGTGAGCTGAGATTGTGCCACTGCACTCTAGCCTGGGTGACAGAGCAAGAGTCTGTCTTAAAAAAAAAAAAAAAAAAAGGGAAGACCCTACAAACCCAGGGCCAGGTAAAGCAGAGGCGCCAAGGGGAGAATGCATGGAGCGGGTGGGGCAGCTCCACAGTTCCCTGCTTCCCCTGGAGCTCCCCCTCCTGCTGGGGGTTCCTGCCTGCTGCTGCCTCCTCACCCTCTCTGAAGGGCCTTGGCAGGAATAAAACCCTCCGTCTGTTCTTTATGAGCTCAGTAGAGACAGACTAGAATTTTCAAAAATAGCCTTCTAAGAAATTGAAAGGAAACAACACAAAAGGCATGGGAGAGTCAATCTGCTTAGAATCCTGGACGAGGCACGAACTGCCTTCCTGTGCCTCAGATGATCCGGTGGATGGGCCTGGCTGGGCGGGCATGCTGCCTGGGTTTCCCCCGCCTCTGTTTCCAGCAGCCTGGACCCTCTCCACAGAGAGTGTGAGCTGGTTGCTCCTACACAAACACCGGCGCGCGGTCCACTCCAGGACACAGGCCAACACTGCTTTTTCGGCCCCCACCCCTCTCCCTGGAGCCCTGTAGGGCCTGGATCCGGTCCCATTCAAAGAGCCGAGTGAATGGCAGGTCTGGAGCTCAAGGCAGGCCTTGGCCTTCCCCACCAGGATGGCAGCCCTGCCAAGCTTCCCAGTCATTCAGGGCTGGGAACCCTCAGTTACTCACAGTTCCGGCTCTTCTCAGACAGGAGTCCCTGAAAGAGCCAGTTTCCCCATCTTCCTCCACCACGGAGGAGAAAGGGGACAGTCAGAGGGTGAGGGGCTGCTAGTGCCCACCCGACGATGCAGACCACACCCCTTTCACCCCACATCCCCCAAGACTCTCTCTGCTCAGGCCAGCGAGTTCCTGATCACAGACACCCCCACCTGCATATTGTCACTCTCCCCGACCCACTGCCATGCCCTGGCCAGGCCCCTGGATCCCTCTCCCAAGTCTGATCCAGATGGGGAGACTTCTTTTTCACCTCTCTGTAGCCAAGTAAAGCTGGAAGTCATCAAAAGGAAGTTTACTAGGAAACCAAGGCACACGGTGGAGGGAGGAGGAAGAGGAGGAAAAGTCCTGGCATGGAAGCAGGATGTTTGCTGGGCACAAGTCCTGAACCCCCGTGGAAAAGCCAAGCTTGGCCTGCTCAGGTCCCCAGGCTTCAGCCCACCTGCATCCCATGAGGCTTTGCTCAGTCAGGACCCTCAGGGGCAGCTCCATCCCCCGCAGTAAGTCCCTGTCCTTCCCCACCAGAAAGCCTCAACTCGTCCCCATTCAGGCCCAGCCTCCACTGAGCTGGGGCTCTGTCAGGTGGGAAGCACTGAGGCATGAGTAGGAGCAACTCATCCTTCTTGCTGAGTAACTGGGGTAGGCAAGGGCTCTGGAGCAGACAAATCCAGCTTTGGACCTGGCCCTGTCCATTCATGGCTGACTGGCCTTTGCTGAGTCCTTAGCCTTGCTGACCCTCAGCCTCCCTGCCTATGAAAAGGTCTAGAGAAGAGGATTTCCCCACAGGATTAGAGGAGAAAAGGCTTGTAAAGCGCAGGTCCTGGTGTGCAGCGGATACCCAGTGAATGCGTCTTATTTGTTAAGTGATTAAGGCCACTCTGCCCAGGCTCCATCAAGGCAGCCCCACCACTTCCGAGCCTACCACTGCATCTCAGCCAGCGACAGTCCCCAAGTGCTCCTGGCAGCTGGCCTCCACAGCCATCAGTGCGAGGCCCACTCTTCACAGATGCCATGCACCCAGACCACCACTGGCAAGACAGCACAGCTCCTGTTCCCCTTCAGCCTCTAAGCACTTGTCTTCCGGGCCCCCCAGTGACCCCCCCGCTCAAGCCATACCAGTCCAGGGACACCACTCCGCTGTTCTTCAGGGCCAGGAATACCACAGAAGGTGGGGCCTTGAATGGTGCTGCCCCAAAATTGAAGTCAAGCTTTAAAGGGGTGAGAACGGGGGGGATCTGGCTCATGCTGTGTGGAACAGAGAAAAGGGCTCAGAAATGGGCATGGGGCCAGCGCAGGGCCCTCCCAGGGATAGCTGGCTTGGGCACTCCCCTCCCTCCAGGTGGGAATTGGAGAGTCTGGGACTCAGGGACAAGGGTGGGCTGGCTCTTCAGACCGAAAGCCAATTCCTCCCTTTCCTGGGCCCCTCCAGGGATAGGCGACCACTGGGAAGCTCTTCCCTCAAAGAGATCGGAAACAGCTTCCTGGTTCTGGGGGTCTGGGCAGCAAGTTCCATGAACATCCCTAGATAGGCCCTGCCACCTACCCCCCCACCCCCACCCCCACCCCCACCCCAGGCTCAGCTCACCTGTGCCGGGTGGGCACCTTGTAGGTGAGCTCCCCAGGGGTGGGGTCATGCTCCAAGTAACTGTTGAGCAGGTCCAGAGAGAAGAGGCGCCACAGGTGCTTCCGGGTGATGCCCTCGGCACTGCCCATGGAGCTGATATCCAGGATGGAGAGCAAGGGGTACACGGCCACCAGGTAGACGCAACACAGCTCCTGCTTCTCCCCAGCCTCGTTATCTGGGAAGGGGGTGAGGAAGACAGAAGTGGGCTTGCCTCCCACCTTCCCTGGAAGGGCCGTGCAGGCCGAGGGTGCAGGAGTCCTGACAGCTGTCCTGAGGACTTCCATCAGGAGCAGTGGGTCCCTCTCAGGCTCCAGGCCATTTCCAACAACAGCCAGCCCTTGCCTGACACTTTCTGTGTACTGGGCACTGTCCTACGTGCTTTACACACATGCCTGCACTTAGGGTGCCCCGTGATTTGTTTTCAAACTAATTTTTAATAACAGCTTTATTGAGACACCATTTATATACTGGGCAATTCACCCTTTAACACATACAATTCAGTGATTTTTTTTTTTTTTATATTCGCGGAGTTGTGCAGCCATCACCACTGTCTAATTTTAGAAAATTTTCATCATCCCCAAAAGAAGCCTAGTATCAATTAGCCATCCCTCCCCATTCACCCTCCCCAGGTAGCCGCTAACCTACTTTCTCTCTCTCTCTCTTTGTCTAATTCTGGACAATTCGTATAAATGAAATTATTCAATATGTGACTTTTGTGACTGGCTTCTTTCACTTAGCATAATGTTTCCAAGGTTCATGCAAGTGGTGGCAGGTATTGTGACTTCACTTCCCTTTTCTGGCCTGTGTGACATTGTCCCCGTTTTTATTTTTTTATTTATTTCATTTCTTTTTTGAGATAGAATCTCACTGTGTTGCCAGGCTGGAGAGCAGTGGTGCGATCACAGCTTACTCACCGCAGCCTTGACCTCCTGGGCTGAAGTCGTCCTGCTGCTTCAGCCTCTCAAGTAGCTAGGGCTACAGGTGCATGCTACCACACCCCACTAATACTTTTATTTTTGTAGAGATGGGGTCTTGCTATGTTGTCGAGGCTGGTCTTGAACTCCTGGCCTCAAGCAATCCTCTGACCTCAGCTTCCCAAAGTGCTGGGATTACAGGTGTGAGCTACCCTGTCCACCTTATTATCCCCATTTTAGACGTGTGGAAACTGAGGCACAGGGAGGTGAAGTAACTTGCCAAGATTACAAGGCTAATAAGTGCTGAAGCCAGGATCCAGTTCCAGACCGACCCTCTGGCCCCAGTCCACACTCTTACTTTCCTCTCTGTGCTGCCCTGGACTCCTTCCAACCTGCCAGGGGCAGGCTAGTAAGAACTCCATTTTACAGAGAAGAAAGCTGAGACCCAGGGAGAGTTAGAATCTAAGATTACACAATAAGTCAGCAGAGCTCCTAACTCTTTCCACTGGGCACACACACATATGGACACTCATCTGGACAGACACATCTGGTGTGTGACATTTACACTGGACACCAAAATCACACTCCAGCATGCCCCACTCACCCTGCCAGCTGTGCCTGACACTCGGCATCCGCCGCCTCACGTCCTGCCTCACACACTCTACCCCCCATCCTGCACTTCCCTGGCGCCAACTCTCTCGCCAGGTGGTCTAGGTACCTCGGTGGGAGAGGAGAGAGTAACTGATGGTCCAGGAGTACTGGGACCGGTGCTTGGGACAAGCAGTCAGGCAGATGGTGTCCTGGGACCGGGGTGGCATGCTCCCCTCTGTTCGGTCCAGCTGCAGAGCTGCTCAGGGATGATGCTGGTGAGTCAGTGGGTAGGGGAGGCCCAGCCTCTCCTCCTGCTGCTTTGGAGATACCCTCCCCTGGGCCAGGAGAGCACCGGCTGGACAGCAGGCTCTGAGGCAGGAAATGGAGCAGAGCCCCTCCTTTCAGCCTGGGTCAAAGGGACCACACCTAACTTTGTGTCACTGGCACCTGCTAAACACTTTTCCCCACCTAGCAGCCCTGTGAAGTAGATGCCACCTGTGGCACCTTTTTACAGATGAGGAAGCTGAGGCTCAGGGGTGGGGTCTCGCTATGTTGCCCAGGCTGGAGCGCAGTGTCTCTTCACAATTGTGATCACAGTGCACTGCAGCCTGGAACTCCTGGGCTGGAGCAATACTCCCACCTCGCTTCTTGAACAGCTGGGGCTACAGGCTTGTGCCAATGTGCCCAGAAGTTTAACCAGTCTTAACCAGTACCTCCTCCCACCTCCCCTGGCCCCAGTCCCAACCCCGGGCCCAAGTACCGAGGGGGTGGTTGTCAACGACCTCAGGGCTGCCCTGCTCCAAGTAGAGGCGGTAATAGAGGGTGCAGTTGCCATCATTCAGGAGGACAAGGGACCTGGACTGCTTGCTGTTCACCAGCACATTCCCAAAGGCCAGCTCCTTTTCCTTTGCCTGGAGGTCACGGTCAGCCAGCCGGGAGTGGGGGCTCCTCCAGGCCCACAGCCCCACTCTCCCAGCCCCATTTTCAGAGCATCCCCCAAGGAAGGGCAAGTTTGGGGTGTCTGGGGGAACCAGAGGACTCCTATCCCCTGCCCTCTTGGAGTCAGGTTCCCTGGGGCCTTCCCTCCCACCTGTCTGGGCCCCTGCCCCAGCCCCCTCCAGCCAGAACCCTCCCACTCACAGAGAGGCTGCTGGTGAGCCCCACGCCCACCAGCCGGAGCTTGTAGTGGGTCGTGGCAGGGGGCTTGGCATTTGGAGGCAGGCCGGCTTCCCAGACCCAAATCCCCACTTGGAACAGGTACTTGGTCTCCTCCAAAGGGCTGAAGGTCCACGTCAGCGTCTGGGGTCACAGAAATGATCCCTGCAGGGGACTTTGGAAGCCCCTCCTCGGGTCCCTGGTCATCCGAGGCCCCACTGCAGGGCGTCACGCTATAGCAGCCCTTTCTCAGAATTTACCCGGTGCCAGGCACTGTACCTGGCACATGTATGGTATTTCCCCAAGTCCCGCACTCCTATATCCCCAGGGGCTCAGTGGCCTTATTTCCATGCCTCATTTTCTGGTGAGAAACTGGTGGTGGGGTCCTTGCCCAGGGTCAGACACTAGTGAGGGTGGGAGTGGGGGGTCAATACTCCAGGCCAACTCCACAGCTTCTCCTCCCCCTGGGCACTGTTCCCTGGGCTCTTACAGATGCTTATACTGCTGCTTCTTGTCCCAAGTTTGGCCTCCCCAACCTGTCTGTAAGGTTCTAGACTAGGGACAGGGGTCTGCTATTTTGAGTCCCAGCCAGCAGCCCCGCTATGACTCAAAGTCCCCTTCCTCACCCTCACTGGTGGTTGGCCATTTGGACCCCAATCCAACTGCTGCAACCCACCCTCCCAATGACCTCCCAGCTTTGGGGACCATGGTTGGGGAGGTGACATGCCTCAGGTCCTGGCATTAGACACACTGGTTCCAGTCCCAGTCCTGCATGTCCCGCTAAGCCTCAATTCTTTGTAAAATGGTGGCGGAAGGGATGGGGGCAGTAATAATAACACCTCATCGCCAGGTGCAGGAGGTGAGTGTGGAGGGAATAGGGGGTGCACATGGCAAGTCTGGACCATGATAGGCACAAGTAAGAGGTGATGGAGGTGAAGGTTGCATCACTCGGCAGGAGGGGAGCCACTCACAAGTCTCTCGTTGGGCTGGATTAGCCCCCTGGAGGGCTGGACAGCCAGCAGCTTTCGGTACTGCTCAGAGACCCTCCACTCGAATCGCAGGGGCAGACGTGAGGGGTTGCGGAAGGTGAAGGGGCTGGTGGAGGAGCAGCCCACCCAGGTGGGCTTGAAGTAGAGGCTTTTGTGGGTGTCCAGCTTCAGCTGCAGGGGCTCCTCCCGGCTGTATATGCTCACCTCCTGGAGCCAGAGGAAGGAGGGCAGATCCCTGACCTCGCTTTGCAGTCCCGGCTCCCCGACATGTCCAGGAAGCCATGAGTAGGCAGCTTTCCCCACTTGGAGCAGGCAGTGAGAGGCCCTCTGCCAGCCTGGGTACTGGTAGTTTTTGTCAAAAGCAGAGTCGATGGTCACTGGCCCAGGAGATGATTCTTTAAAAGAACTCAGGGACTGAGAGAGGATCCGTAGACCATTTCATGGGGCCACCACCCCAGGCCCTATTGCTGGCCTGGCCCCAAATAGCCCTCTACCACCTGCAGATGTCTTTTGCTGCCCCCAGATCCATCCCCTGGGTTCTCTGCAGCACCCTCTTTCTTGGCCTCAGGCCCCATGAAGTGAACAGGCAAGGCCCTGAGGAGTGGGAGACTTGCTCACAGATGTGGTTCCTTCCCTACTATGCTACTTCCTGGAGGAGAAGTGGCCCCCTGGAAATCTTAAGGGCCAGCCCCAGCATGTGGCCTTGAAAAGGGCACACGACTGTAATCCCAGCACTTTGGGAGGCAGAGGTGGGCAGATCACGAGGTCAGGAGATTGAGACCATTCTGGTCAACAAGGTGAAACCCCATCTCTACTAAAAATACAAAAATTAGCTGGGTGTGGTGGCACGTGCCTGTAATCTTAGCTACTCTGGAGGCTGAGGCAGGAGAATTGCTTGAACCTGGGCGTCAGAGGCTGCAGTGATCCTAGATCGTGCCACCGCACTCTAGGCTGGTGACAGAGGGAGACTCCGTCTCAAAAAAGAAAAAAAAAAAAGAAAGAAAAAGAAAAGGGTGGTTCAAGATTATGACCCATTCCCAAGGACCTGGGTCCACTACCTCTGCCTCCTACCTTGAGATACTGCGGGGAAGCATTGCACTGCAGGTGGAAAGTGTGCTGCTTCCAGGAGCTGCCCTTGGGGTAGGTGCAGATGAGGAAGATCTGGTGGGCCCCGGGTGCCACTAGGCCCGAGGTGGGCCGAAGGATGATGTCCGAGCCTCTCTGGGGGGCCAGGCTGAAGGTCAGCAGCATGGAGTCTGTGTTGACCAGGAGCAGGCTGCGGTAGGTGGGCTCACCAGAGGACACTGCTGGAAATAGCTGGGGGAGGGAGAAGAGGAAAGTGGGTCCCTACTCAGAGCTCCACCCTGAGACATATCCTCAGGGTTCTATGTGGGGTTGGGAGGAGCTATCTCCAAGGAGATCCAAGATGCTGCCCTGCAGCCCAGTCAATGTCCTGGGAACAGGGAATGGAAGGAGGCCTGACAAAAAAGAATGTTTTTGTTCGGCCAGGTGCGATGGCTCACACCTGTAGCCCCAGCACTTTGGGAGGCCAAGGCAGGCGGATCACAAGGTCAGCAGTTTGAGACCAGCCTGGCCAATATGGTGAAACCCCATCTGTACTAAAAATACAAAAGTTAGCCAGGCGTGGAGGTACGTACCTGTAATCCCAGCTACTCAGGAGGCTAAAGCAGGAGAATCACTTGAACCCGGGAGTCAGAGGTTGCAGTAAGCGGAGATCGTGTCACTGCACTCCAGCCTGGGCAACAGAGCGAAACTCCTTCTCAAAAAAAAGAGAATGCTTTTGTTCTCCAGAGACCTCCAGACAGGGAGACTGGAGGCCATATAGGCCCCTGGGAAACTCAGGTCTCCAAGGCCGCTCAAGGGTAAAGAAGAAGCTGTTTTATTTTAGGGTGTCTTTGAGTTACCCTTTGGAGAACTCATTTTCAGAGAGCCTGGTCCAGAAATTCTGGGGCCACAGTAAGTAGCCCCTTCAGACTGGGCACGGTGGCTCACACCTGTAATCCCAGCACTCTGGGAGGCTGAGGTGGGCAGATCACTTGAGGTCAGGAGTTTGAGACCAGCGACCAGCCTGGCCAACAAAGTGAATGCCCATCTCTACTAAAAATACAAAAATTAGCCAGGCATGGTGGCGTGCATCTATAGTCTCAGCTACACAGGAGGCTGAGGCTACAGAATCGCTTGAACCTGGGAGTTGGAGGTTGCAGTAAGCCGAGACCATGCCACTGCACTCCAGTCCGGGCAACAGAGAGGGATTCTGTATCAAAAAATAAAAAAGTAAGTAACCCCTTCTAGATGATTCTCATGCAGGCAGCTGACGGGAACCAGCCCAAACAATCTCAGCTCCCAAGCACTCTTGTAATCCCTGACCAGAGGTCCCCATCCAGCTGGGGTGACAGCTGTGTGAGTCGCTGAGGGAGTGATGCCACATCTGCTGGGCTGCATAAAGGTCACAACCCAGCAGGAGGAACTGCCAAGAGAAGGGGGCTGAGGGAGGCATCGAGGGGACCCTGTGAGGCAGGCAGGCCTTTGGGAAGCAGCTGCCTCCAAGCTGAACCTTGGGGTGGTACAGGTTTGGGATAGGAGGGCAGAAGTGTAGGTGGGGGGGGAACAGAGTCACCCCAAAGCACATTGTCCCAAAGTGGTGCTTTTCCAGCAAACAGAAGTCTAATGCAAAACCTGATGATGGCGATGGAGACTGGAGGAGAAAGGTGAAGCTGGATTGGAAGCCGGCGGTCTGGCCCCAGGCTCTGTGCTTTTCAGCCCTGTGTCCGCCTGCTTGTCAGGTCAGACAGGGCTTTTGAGGGCCTTGGGGTTGCCTGGGAATTATGATTCCCTGAGGATGGGGCTGGCTCTACCTCTCACAGGGTGGGGTGCTCCCCAAAGGCAGGAGCGGGTGGTGCAGCTGTCATATCCCTGAGCCTGAGCCCAGGACTTGGGGCACCCAGGTGTTCAGTAAACGGGACACAAACAGTCACAGGAGCTGGAGAGTTTTCAGCCTGAGAGTCACAGGAGCTGGTGAGTATTTCCAATGGAGCAGTAAGGGGCAGCCATCCAGGTCCCAGACTCTCCCCTGTCCCAGTGTTGGGGCCCAGGAACAAGTCCTCAGGCCCAGATCCCCAGTATTGGCACAGCGGAGGTGGGGTCAGCCGGGGAGGGTGCAAGGATGTGTTTCTGAGGTCAGCAGAGGAGAGAGGGATCTGCAGGCCCAGCCAGAAGCTAGGGGTCCCCTGTCTCCCTCCCACTGCTATTGGGGCCATGCTCACCTTGGGGACATCTAGGGAATACTGGGGTATGTGGTGCTCAGAGCCAGCGAAGTAGCTGTGGCCTCGCGCCCGCACCGTCAGGCACCAGGACGGGCACACGGTGCAGTCCTCCTCAATATTACTGTAGCTCTGCAGGACCTGCAGGGGGGCCAGACCCACAGAAAAGCTCAGAGTCCTGTGTCTGTCCTGTGGGGCACCCCCACTTGCCCCTGCCCCACCCTGGTACTATAGGAGTCCTACATTGGACACAGACAGGAGGGCCTCCCTGGGAAGACAGGGCAGAGAACAAGAATCCCAGCCTAGCCCCTCCCACGGGGAGCGAGGCCCTGTGTGCATCCGTCCAACAATGCTCTCTTTAGTCCTCACACCCAGGAGGAGGGTGGGCCTGGGATGTGAAGGTGGCATTCATTCTGTAGGAATGAGCCTAGAGAAACGCTGGCCAATGGAAATAGCATGTAAGCCACAAATGCCAGCCGCAAATGTCATTTTAAATGTTCCAGTAGCCACATTTAAAAAGTAAAACACGTGAAGTTAATGCTAATAGCATATTTTATTTAACCCAATAGATTCAAAATCTTATCACTTTAACATATAACCAATATAAAATTAGTAATGAGACATTTTACATTCTTTTCATACTAAGTCTTTGAAACCTGGTGTGCATTTTACACTCACGGCACGTCTCAATTGGGTCCAGCCACATATTCGGAGCTCAGTAGCCACACGTGGCTGACAGTAGCCATAGTGGACTGTGCAGGTCTAGAGGCTGCAACCTAAATATCTGACAGGCTCAGCCTCAGCAGAGCCAGGCATCTACAAGCCTGCACATCACCCCACTGCCAAGGCATGAGGACAGGGGCAACTAAAGCTTCTGCTTTGGAAAGCCTCCTCAAAAGACCGGATGTGGTCCCAGGTTTAGAGATGAAAACATCAGGACTCAGAAGAGTCCTGAGTTAAGGAACTTGCCCAGGGTCACACAGCTGCTAAGTGACCCTGATCTTGACTGCACAGCCCCACACTTCTCTGGGCCCCAACACCTTGGCCACTGGGCAAGGGCAGTGGCATGGGCAGAGCCAAGAAGGAAGGGACAGGTAGGACTAATGGATGAGGAGGGGGCCAGAGCAGCAGGGCCCGGGACAGCTGGCACTCTGTGTTCCCTGACCCAGGGAAGCTGAGCTAGACGCCCCTCCCAACACAAGTATCTAATGCTTCTGACTTTGTCTCCAGGCCCAGAGTCCTGCCCGCTCAAAGCTCCTTGTCTTTTTTTTTTCTTTTTTATTATTCTTCCTAACATATTCTGTCGCACTCAAAGCTCCTTTAGAGGGACCACTTCTTAATTCAAGTACCAGTAAAGAAGCCAGGAGGCCTCCTAGCCAGGAGCCCCAGGGAGTGTCTCCCTGTGCGCCGAATCCTCCCAAACAGCTTGATCCCAGCTGAGCTCTCCCCTGGAAGGGAGGGGAGACTTACACATGAATGAGAAAATTAGATGGACCGAGCTGGGCCAGGAGCTTGGGAGGAGACAAACCCATCGAGGCCACTGTCCAGCCAAGAGAAAGCCTGGCATGCAGAGGATGGAGCCTGAAGCCGCCCTCGGTCACCCCCGTCACCACACCCAGCTGTTCAGGCTCCCAGTAGAGACCCCAAATTCTTCCCTCATCACACGCACACACACCTTATAGATGGCGAAGGCTTCAAGCTCCACCGTGTAAAGGCAGTTGGGGTGAGGTGGCTGGAAGTGCAGGCGCATGGCCATGGACTTGAGTGGGGGCACATCACAGGTCTCTGGGGTCACCCAGAAGGGGCAGTCAGACCTTCGCGTCCAGACCACTGTGATCTTGCCCTTGGTGTGGTTCATCAGGCACAGGGGGACAGGGTTGGGGGCCTCAGGCCCGGGGCAGGCACCAAAGTCTACCTCGACAGGCTCTATACTGACGGGCGGAGGGAAGATGGTCAAGTTGCTGGTGCCATCGAAGAAGAACTCAGTCATGGGGGGGATATAAGGGTACTGCGGGGCTGGCATGTCCTCCAGGTCCTGCATGGGGAAAGACAGGTGGACAGGGCGTGACTGCCATTCCTCTTGCTGTTGCCCCTCCTGGCACACTCCTGTCTGGACAAGGCTGCACTAGTCACCCCAACAACTAATGGTGCCCATGGGACCCTGGGAGCGTGGGATTGCCCAACAATCACTAGGGAAGAGATGTGCAGCTGGGGAGGGCACTGAACCTGGATGGGAATCATGAGGGCCCCGTTCTGGTCCTGCGCCAGCTTCTTCTCCTTCAGCATGGCATCCAGGATGTCAGGGGGGTAGAGCGTCAGGCCCCGGGCCAGGTGTGTGTGATACCAGGTGAGGTGCAGAGGCTTCAGGATGGCCGGCTTGGTGCTGTCTGAGTGGCAGGTCCCCATCAGGTCCAGGAACAGTGGGTCCTGTGACATTTGTCTATGTGTGACGGGGCATAAGAGGAGTGGTGGGGCAAGGGGGTTGCTGGGGGTTGAACTGACAGAAGCTGGGCAGACAGTGTAACAGAGGCAGCAGGGCAGAAGCTCCAGGTGGCGAGTGAGCACTCAGCTGCGGCCTGGCTCAGCCAGGGCACCGCAGGAGTCCAAGGCAAGTCAGGAGAGAGCACCCCTGTCCTTAGGACACTCAGCCATTGCCCACCCTTCCCCTCTGCTATGGCCCCTGGGCATTCTCTTGCCCCCCCTACTGCCAGCCCAAAGGCCTGCAAAACTAGAATTCAGGCCCTCCCAAGGGAGGAAAATATGGGGGCTGCCTCATCAGGCCTCCGTCTGGGCTTCTGTTCTTTCCTCCATTCCCAAGGATCCCCCTAGCCCATACTACACTGTCATGAGAATTAGAGAAAGACACCCATTCCTCCAGGTACACAACACAGCCCAAGTCTGGGCACCAGCTCAGGAAGGGATCGTGGGTTACATTTCAGCCCTGTTTGCCACCTTGGCCAGGCACCTGCTGGTCAGGGCACAATGTGTCCGATCTTGCCCAGGGGCCTAGGGTTGGGTCTAACTTGAAAGCTCTCTGCCCTACGCATGCTATGTGGGGTGGCTCCAGGGAAAAACTCGTCTGTGGAGTCATGGAAGGCAAAGAAACGGCAAAGCCTGCAGGGCTTAGGGGAGGGCAGGAGGCCGGGGGTCCAAACCGCCCTCTCCCGACCCATGAGGGCAGCAGCAGCAAAGCGCCTGGCCTGATAGCAGGGCAAGACTGGCACAGAGTGATCTCTCCTGTACTCAGCCCACACGGTGGCTCCAAAAGCCGGGGCTGGAGCCCAGGAGTGGGACGACCAGACAGAAAGCCCTAGAAGTTCCAGAACACAGGTGAGTGCCCACCAAGCCCTGTCATCATCGCTGGGCCACAGGGGAGCCCCTTCCCCGTCAGCCTCATGCCCTCCTGCTCCCCACCGCTCACCTGGTGGTGGATGAGACAGGCCACACGCCGAAAGCAGATGATGGGGTGAGTGGGCTGGAAGGCACAGCGCAGGGTCATGCGGGCCTTGCCCACCAGGGTCCCAAAGGCAGGCCTGATGCTAAAGACGCTCTCCAGGCAGTCAATGGCAAACTGGAAGTGAGCCGTGCAGTCTGACTGGTTCTCAATCCACAGGGCCTGCTCGGAGCGCTCTCCAAGGTTGACCCAGCTGAAGTCGACACAGTAGTGCTGCAGGGACACAGCAGGGCCTGGGCACAGGAGATGGGGTATCAGCTTCCCCAAGAATGTCTTAGACAAGGTCCCACTGATGGGCGGTGGTGCTCTCTGGACCAGGCTACAAAGGCCCAGAGCCCTGGCAGCCTGAGCAGAACTCCAGTGTGATTGGGTGTCTGTGGGACTGGGATTCTCTAGGTAGTTGCAAATGATTCCCCACAGGGCCACCAGGGGGCAGCAGACACCCAGGCTGAGGCAAGGTGGCCTTGGCTCATAGAAGCAGGGAAGGAGCTCTTCAGAATCCTCAGCAGACTGCTCCTGTTCCGGGGGAGACCCCTGGGGTCACCAGTACCTCCACAGAAACCAACGACTTTGAGCAGGGTCTTGGAGGCACAGCCAGAAGGCACGATGGAGAAGTAGTCCATAGTCCTGGTGTCCAGCGTCTTGGGGTGGAAGAACACGGACACGCATTTCTTCTCTCCTGGGAGCACAACGCCGTGGGCCATGGGGCATGA
Source organism: Cebus imitator (assembly GCF_001604975.1). Classification (NCBI taxonomy): domain Eukaryota; kingdom Metazoa; phylum Chordata; class Mammalia; order Primates; family Cebidae; genus Cebus; species Cebus imitator. The sequence continues at coordinate 3,174,280 of NW_016107406.1, forward strand.
GAAGGCCTGGTCTCTGGCCATTTCATCTGGGGAAATTTCAATCCTGAAGGGGGCATTTACCTGTGGGGCCAGGCGGAAGGACAAGCGGTCAGGTCGCAGAGTGGGACATTGTACGATGTGGCACAGTCTGCACATTGTACTGGTGTGCCCAGCCAAGGGGGTGGGGGCAGCTGGCATCCAGCCTGTGCCCCACTAGCCAGACTTCCTCCACCAGGAGGAGGGTCATGTGCACTGTGCTGGGCCTGCCCAAAGGGGACACCTTGGAATCTCCCCAAGGTCCTATCACAGCTAACTGTGGTTGTCCTGGGGTCAGGACAGTCTTAGGGCTATACTTGGGGTGGCTCTGGGGAGCCGAGGTGTACCCCAGCCCAGCCCCCAGCAGAGGGAAAGGACACCCTTGCAGACAGTTGACATGGGTTACAGGAGACTTGGGGCCAAAAGTGTAGAGAGAAACGGGGGCATTGTGTAAGGGGGTGACTTTAGGAAACTTCGGTCCTGGGGGCCATGAGTCCTGCTGCTACCCCTCCCGCCCAGTGCCTACCGCTGACGGGTTGTGGAGCCTGATCTGCCTCTCCAAGGTGCAGCCCACAGCAACAGAGCCAAAGTGCAACAGCTTCTGGAAGCCCTCAGTATCCTGGTCCTCCAGGTGCTTGTGCCTTATGCTCACCAGCAGCTGAGCGCACTTGGCTGGGGCAGAGATGGGAGATTCTTGGGGGAACCACCAGGGCCTCTGTGTCCCCAGTTGAACAGCCCCTCGAAGAGGGCAGGTGGCCCCAGGGAACATTTAGTCTGTAACATCATGGAAGACAAAGAAAAAGCAAAGACTTTGGGGCTGGGGAGAGGGCAGGAAGCTGGTGGAGGCCCTGTGGGGGCCAGGCCAGGTGGGAGGTGGGGGACACGGAGGCCTAGAGGCCCAGGGAGGTACAGCAGGGGCGGGTCTGCGGGTGGTGGGAGGTCGGGCCTCACCCACAGCCTGCAGCTGGATGCTGGTCCTCTGCTGGCTGCCCTTCCCATACCAGCACGTGGCCTGTACCTCGTGGATGACAGCTATAAGGGGCTGAAAGGCCACTTTGATCTGAGAGGCCTGGCCCGGCTCCAGGAGCCCCATGGTGGGCAGCATCTGGAATGGGCTGGAGAACTCCCAGGTGAAGAAGGTGGGCAGGTCCCTGGGGGTGGGGGGCAGGTCAGGTCACTGGGCTCCCGGCCCCTGCTCCTGCAGTAGCAAGTCAGGGACACTGGCCAGAACCTCAGACTTCCCCCCAGGGTATGCCCGTCTCTCCTGCTCCCAGACGCCCTCTTCACAGCTCTTGCTCTCCCCGCCCATGCCTCAGCCTCTCCCTCACCCCACATTATCCAGGCAGAAACAGGCCTCGGTCGTGTCCCCCACAGCACACATGGGCAGCTGCAGGGACGGTGGGCAGATCAGCCTGTGGCAGGGCAGGGTGGCCCGCAGGCCCACACAGAATGTCCCCTCCGCTTTCTCAAACCACAGCTGGTCCACGTACTCCTTCTGCAGTGCGAGGCGGGCAGAGGCAGTCACCCATCAGTGGCACTCAGGGACTGCATATCCCACCCACCTTCAGCCACCCCCAACACAACTGCCAAGGGGAGGGCCAGGCCGTGGTCTCCACGTCAGACCGAAGGGAAGGTCAGCTACGTGGGCACCTCTGTTGTCTTGGTCTCAAAGATTAGAGCCTCTTTTGGGGAAAAAGTATTTTGAGGAAATGTGGGCAGGGGGTAGCAGGAAGAGGCCGAGAAATACATGTAGTAGGGGTTTCTTTTTCTTTTTTTTGAGAGAGAGTCTCACTCTGTCACCCAGGCTGGAATGCAGTGGTGAGATCTCAGCTCACTGCAACAGCTGCCTCCTGGTTCAAGTGATTCTCCTGCCTCAGCCTCCCAAGTAGCTGGGATTACAAGAATGCGCCACCACACCCAGCTAATTTTTGTATTTTTTAGTAGAGATGGGGTTTCACCATGTTGGCCAGGCTAGTCTCTAACTCCTGGCCTCAAGTGACCTGCCCACCTCGCCCTCCCAAAGTGAGGGATTATAGGCGTAAGCCTCTGTGCCTGGCCACAGAACGTAGGTCTTTCTGATGGTCAATATAATATCACAGCCTTACCCCCAGCATCCCCTAGGGAATGCCCTCTGTCTAACGAGATGAGGGAGGTCACTGTTCCCAGGTGCCTTCCTGCCCTCACTTGCTGTGGCAGACCTTACCTCCTCCAGAGGCCGGAAGACGATGGGGAGCGTGAGGGTTATGCCTGGGCTCAGGAAGATGGGCTGAGGGATGACCGTGAAGAAGAACTTGGTTTTGGGGGGCCTGCAGGAGACAGCCGGGGGGTAAGCACCTCAGATCAGGGCTCAGAACAACTGGAAGAGGCAGGGAACGAGAGAAGCCCTGTAGCCAAAGGCGCTTGAGTCCTAGGGACCACGGAGAAACAGACCAGGAGATGAGAATGCGCAGGTGGAAACTCCGGGGTTTGGTCACAAGAGGGCCTGTCCTCCTCCTCCCCCTCCTATTCTCAGAGATCTTCACTCTAAACAAAAAGGGAGTAGTGTTTGTACCTCTGACGAGCACAGAGGCCCAAGGGGGACAGGGACAGGGAAGGGCTGCCCAGATTTAAAGAGCCCCTGAGCACTGAGGTGGGGGAACCAAGGCTGAGGAGCGTGGGACTTAAGGTGCCTTTCCAGAGACCTCAGAAGAGCGGCAGCCCACAGTGGGTCAGAACCGCAGCTGCTGCAGACTTTCAACACACTAATACGACGATGACATTGTCAGCAACTTTACACCAACAAATGCTTAAATTTAGATGAAAAAAACCGATTGCTATAAAAATATAATTTATCAAAACTGACCCAAGAATTGTTCAATAAATATTATGGCTGTTCTGCCTAAAAACATCAAAGAAATGGAATGGATGGTCAAAAATCTTTCCACAGGCCAGGTACAGTGCCTCACATCGGGAATCCCAGCACTTTGAGAGGCTAAGGCGGGAGTATCACTTGAGCCCACAGGTTCAAGACTAGTCTGGGCAACAGGGCAAGACCCTATCAATACCAAAATTAAAAAAAAAAAAATTATCCAGGCATGGCGGTGCATGCCTGTAGTCCCAGATACCTGAGCTTGAGGTGGGAGGATCACTTGAGCCCAGGAGTTCAAGGCTGCAGTAAGCCATGTTAATGCCACTATACTCCAGCCTGGGCAACAGAGCAAGACCCTGTCTTAAAACAAACAAACAAACAAAACCATGCACACACAAAAAAAGAACGAAAGAAAGAAAAAGAAAGGAGGGAAGAAAGGAAAGAAAAAAAAGAAAGAAGAAATTACATAAACTTCAATGTGTGTTTATGAGAAAAACTCTCAGCAAAGCAGGAATAGAAGAATACTCCCATAATCTGACAAAGTGTACAAAAAAACAAAACAAAACAAAACCACAAACCAATCCTACAGGAAATCAATTCTACCAGACAGCTTAATGGTGAAACATTGCAGTCCTTCACTTTGAGATGATAAACAAAACAAACATGCTTCTATAACCACTTCTGTTCAACACTTTTCTATTTAACAACCCAGTAAGGAAAGACAAAGTGTATAAGGATTAGGGGGAAAAAATGTCATTTTCTATATAAAATACAAATGTGTGCATGAAAAAAACCAAGAATACTAACAAATAAATTATTAGAATTAATAAGAGGATTTGCCAAGATCACTGAACACAATACCTATATAAAATGACATTTTAAAAACTAACAACAAACAAAACAACTAAAAATATGTCATATATAACAACAGCAAAAATATAAAATGCTTACGAATAAATCTAACTAAAGATGTGCAAAATGTCTATGGAGAAAACTTTACACTTTATTGAGATGGACATGAAAGATAACCTAGTAAATACAGAGATAGCCCATGTTCATGGATTAAAAGACACAATATTGCAATGATACCATTTCTCCCCATATTCATGTATAGGTCCAATTAAATCCCAATCAAAATCTCAAGAAGTGTTTTATGTGCATGTATGTTAAGCTGATTTGAATACTTATATAAAAGATCGAAGGGCCAAGAATAGCCGAGATAATCTTGAAGAAGAATTAAGAGGACTTATACTACCAGATATCAAGATGTACTATTCACAAAAATCAATTCCATACAGATAAAAGATAAATATACAAGGCACACCTATAACATCTTTAGAATATACTAGAGGAAAATATCTTCATGACCTAGGGGTAGAGAAGGGCTTAGGAAAAGCGTTAAAAAGCACCAACCATAAAAAAGACTGATAAAGTTGATACCTTTAAAATTCAGAACTTTTATTCTTCAAAAGACACAATAAAGAAAGTAAAGACAAATCATAAGACGAGAGAAGATATCCAAAATTTACAACTGGCAAAGGGTTTGTAACTGGGATAAGAACTTATACCAAATAGAAAAAAGACAAGATAATGTAATAGAAAAATGGCCATGAACTTGATCATAAATTTCACAAATGAAGAAATGCAAACAGTCAATAACGTACAAAAAGACAGTCATCCTCATTAATCAGTAATCAGGGAAATGCAAATTAAAACCACAAGTTACCATTATTGGCAAAAATTTTAAATTCTGACAATAGCAATTATTGGTAAGGATGTGGAGGAATGGAAACTCTCTGTTGCTGCTGGAGGGCATCTAAACAGATCTGTGTACTTTGGGAAATCGTTTATCTACAGAAGGTGAACAAGCACATGTCCTAAGCCTCAGCAATTCTGCTCCTATGTCTATACCCCAGAAAAGACAGAAGGTAGAGCAAGGAGGCAGAATAGAAGGCTCCACCCCACAAGGACACCAATTTAACAACTACCCAGAAACACAAAAAAACAAAAAACTTTCATAAGTGCCCAAAATCACGTGAGCCTTCATAGTACCTGGTATTCCCCAGAAAAACTCTTGTACTTACGCAACTGGACACATATACACAAATGTTGGTAACAGTCTCCAACTAGAAACAACCCAAACTTCCTTCAACGGAAGAATACACGAATACATTATGGTACAGGCACACACTGGAACACTATACCACAATGAAAAAGAATGAACTACAGCTGCACAATTATTCATACTGCACGTTTTAAACACTCACTGGCTTTTATATGGCATGTTAAAGGTTTTTTGTTTGTTTTGTTTTTTAAGAGAGCCTGCCTTAGTGGCTCAAGGCTGTGGCGCTGGGTCCTTGATTCTTTATACTGGTACCTGTACTTCATCTTCTGGAGTTTCAAGGATCGATTTTTCAGAACCAGGCTCCTTGTGGTCTCCTTTCCTAGCTCCCAGCCTTTCCAGTGCAGCTCCTCGGCCACCTCAATGCCCCAGATGACCCTCTTCTTCACTCTCTCCTGCTTCTTTGGGGAGTGCATCTGATTGTCCAAGGAGCTTGCAGGCTGTCCGGGTGGCAGGGAGAAGGGGCAGCAGAAAGCATGCATCAGCAGGGTGGGATGTCAAGACCTAGAGAACAAACGAAGGTCTTCCCCTCCACCACCAAGAAAATAAAGGACAAGACAGAAAAACGATGACTGACACCACCCCTCACCCCTGGGGGATGGCCTGGAGATAGACATCACCTCTTCCAAGACTGGAACAGCTTTGCAACTAGAGCCCCTGCCCCTGCAGCCTTCCCTGGGTGGCCCTATCGGCCATTCTGTGCAAGCACACAAATGCAGGTTTCCGTTCTGTTCCTCAGTGCACCCTCAGATCCCACCCAGTCAGGCGCCTCCTCCCCTATTCTTCCCCCTAGTCCTGCCCCTTGCTACAGATGCCTCTCCTAGCTAGAGCAATCTATCCCAGGCCCCTTTCCAGACCACAATTCCCTCTGCACCATTCCCTCTCCCATTCCTCAATTGGCTGGTGGAACAGAGGAGGAGCCAATTTGCCAGCTGTTCACCCCTGCTATTCCCCTGACTTCTGGGGCCACTCCAAGTGCTGCTCCTGGTGATGCTGGTGCTGCCATATGCCGCGTTTCCATCTATAATGGAAAGTCTTTCCATAGGCTTATCCATCACCCCCTTCTAGATGAAGAAGGAGGGAGCATGGAAGCCCCCAAGGGCAGTAAGTTGGAGGGAGGATGAACTGGATGCCTCTTCCTACGATGGTCATTGCTATGAGCACTCAACTCATTGGCATTTTATCTTTTTTTATTTTTTTTCTTTGTGAGAGTCTCACTCTGTTCCCCAGGCTGGAGTGTAATGGCACGATCTCGGCTCACTGCAACCTCCGCCTCCAAGGTTTAAGTGATTTTCCCGCCTCAGCTTCCTGAGTAGCTGGGATTACAGGCACTAACATCATGCCTGGCTAATTTTTGTATTTTTGTACAGACAAGGTTTCACCATGTTGGCCAGGCTGGTCTTGAACTACTGACCTCAGGTATCCACCTATGTTGGCCTCCCAAAGTGCTGGGATTACAAGTGTGAGCCACTGTGCCTGGCCAGCATTTTATTTTATCTTTGACCAAGTATTGCTTTTATATTGTTGCATAACGTAAGGATACAGTTATCCATTCAACAAATATTTTTTGAGCACCTATCATGCACCAGACACTGTGCTGGGTGCTGGGACTATAATGGTGAACAGGACTTACAAATCCCTTTTCTCTTGGAGCTTACATTCTCAGCTTCAATATTTACTGAGTGTGTCTGATGGACAATATACTATTTTCATTCCTGAGTCACCTATGGAAGAAAGGTGACATGGGTGGTGGGAGGTAATTTATTATAAATATCAGTTGGTGCATCAGTCAGTGTCCAGGCAGGAAAACAGAAGCCACTCTGAATGTTTAAAATGGAATTTACTGTGGCCGGGTGCAGTGGCTCACACCTGTAATCCCAGCACTTTGGGAGACGGAGGTGGGTGGATGACAATGTCAAGAGTTCAAGACCAGCCTGGACACATAGTGAAACCCCGTCTTTACTAAAAATAAAAATAAAAATAAATTAGCTGGGCATGGTGGTGGGCACTTGTAATCTCAGCTACTCAGGAGGCTGAGGCAGGAGAATCACTTGAACCCAGCGGGTGGAGGTTGCAGTGAGCCGAGATCACGCTATTGTACTCTAGCCTGGGCGATAGTGTGAGACTCAGTCTCAAAAAAAGGGAAAACAAAAACAAAAAATGTGGAATTTACTGCACAACCATGGGTAGTGAAGGAACCCAGGAGCTGGCAACATCCAGATGCTGCCGCCACACCTAGGTTAGAAGTGGTCAATACAGCCTTGAGGCCTGTCTGGTGGGAACTGGAGACCCAGGGGAAATGCAGCTGCTGACAGACACACTGTCAAAAGCAGAGGGAGGAAGAGAAACACCCTGGCTTCTCCCTTCCTCCCACCCTCCAATCTCCTACCAGCTCAGTGCAGAGCAGGGAAGGGCAGTGAGTGAATCCAAGGGCAAACAGGTCTGGAACGGCACAGAGGACAGAGATGTCTTCTAAAAACACAACCCTCAGTCCACAAGGAGGCCAGGGCAGCACACCTAAGGAGCTGCACCACACACCACACAACACAGACACATGCTGCATCTTACACAAAGCCATACTGATAGTCACACCCCTGGACAGCGCAGCTGCATCATCACATAGAGAGAATCACAAAGAGCTGCAAAGAGTAAACAGCATCCGTACATTATTGGTCAAACACAAAGTCCTTGGGGTCAAGGCCAGAAGAACTTTCTGAGGAGAGAAATCCTGGCCATCCAACCAGCCTCTGGCTCGTTCCTCCCTGGCACTCTCCTACCCCACAGCCTCTTGGGAACTCACTGCTCCCAGCACTCCAGAGTGCTTGGTGCTACAACGGTGAACAAGACTGACACATCTCTTTTCTCTTGGAGTTAACATTCTCAGTTTCAGTATTTACTGAGTGCGTTCCATGGCCAATATGATATTTTCTTTCCTGAGCGACCCATGGAAGAAAGGTGACAAGGGAAGTCTAGACAAGGTCTAGTGCTAAGATGCAGAGGGAAGAGTCAGGGCCTCTCAGATTCCCACCCCCCTGCCCTGCTGCCCATGCCCCACCCTGGCCCTGTCACACCCTGCTCCACCTGCCCTGGCTGTATTCCAACCCGGGCACTGATGGTGCTGCAGGCACTCATGGCTGCACTGCTGTCATTGATGGTGGGGATGGCCATTGTGCTGGCACTCAGGCAGGATCCGCCAGAGTTCATGGTATGGTCCCTGCTGTTCCTGGACCTCATGATGGAGCTTGGAGCCTGGGTGAGCATCAGGCCCTTGGGACACAGTCCAAAGGGAGTACTTTGAGTATGGAGCTGGGAAGAGAGCAGAGGGAAGGGGAGACAGCAGTGACATGAGAAAGAGAGGCTGAGGGAGGAGACTCTTGTGGCCATCCTTGTCATGGAGAAGAGGGTCGGCTTCCCAGCTCTGGCAACAGGTGCAAGGTGGCACCATGAGGAATGAGGCTATACACAAGATCCAGGGCTCTTCCTGGGAGCCTAGGGACTCACCATCAGGAAAGGGACTCCAAATAGGGACTTGGGGACAAGGCCCACCCCATCATGCCCCTCTGTGGCCATAGTTGACTCCACTCAGCTAGCTCCAATGGGTGTCACCGAAGCATGTGCAGTACCTTTATCTGGCTTTTACTCTCTGCTTGTTTCCTCTAAACACTCTTACCTCTTGTGAGAGGAGGAATAAGGGAGGAAGAAGAGGCAAATGAGACTGACGGATTCTCCACCTTGTGGGTTTCCTTCACCAGTCTACAAACATCACTGAAATAGATCAATGAAAGCATAAGTCAATCCATGTCTAGAGAAGAGGGATCCCCAATGACTGTAGCTGAAATCATATGCACATATATGTGACACATAGGTAAAGTATATACCAGATGTTATGTATGCGTGCATGTCTGTTTTCCAGGAGGAACATCTACAGTTTTCACCAAATGCTTAAGAGAATGCTTAACCTTGATCTAAGGGACACAAAGTATCTCAGACTAACTCTGGCTCCATCATCTTGAATCCCCTCTTCCTTTAGCTGGCTTCCTTTAGCACACACATTCAGTATGACTTTGTTACTTCTGTAAGAGGACAGCAATTTTCGCACACACACACCAAAACTAAGCCAGCCCCACTCAGGCACATGTGGAAGTGGTGTGCAGATCTGTATAATGACGTACCACAAATGGTTCATCTCTAATTTCCCTTTACACTTGATACAAAGCCATCATCCATGAAATCATAGAACATGGCACTGTCCCCAAAATATAACGCAATCCATGTGTGTAGTTTAAAACATTCTAGCAGCCACATTATAAAAGTAAAAGGACACAGGTAAAATTAATTATAACAATATATTTTATTTAATCCATCATATCAAAAATACTCTCATTAAATATGTAATCAATAATTATTGAGATACTTTACTTTCTTATTTTGTATTAAGTCTTTGAAATCTGGAGTGCATTTTACACTTACAGCACATCTCAGTTTGGATTACCCATTTTTTTTTTTTTTTTTTGAGAGATGGAGTCACTCTTTCACCCAGGCTGGAGTGCAATGGCACAATCTCAGCTCACTGCAACCTCTGCCTCCCAGATTCATTCAATTCTCCTGCGTCAGCCTCCCGAGTAGCTGGGATTACAGGCACCTGCCACCACGCCCAGCTAATTTTTATATTTTTAGTAGAGATGGAGTTTCGCCATGTTGGTCAGACTGGTCTCGAACTCCTGATCCTGTGATCCGCCTGCCTCAGCCTCCCAAAGTGCCAGGATTACAGGCGTGAGCCACAGTGCCTGGCCGGACTACCCATATTTTAAGTGCTGAATAGCTATATATGGCTATTGGCTACCACGTTGGATGGCATCACTCTAATACCTTTTTGAACATATGCATATTTTTCAGACTACTCAGTATCCTCCCCCACTTCTTCAAATAAGAATCTCAAAAAAATAATGTCTATTAACATGTACTAAGAACCTACGTGCCAGGCAGTGTTGTAAAATCCTCACAGGTATTTTAATTAATTTATTTATTTACTTATTTATTTTTGAGACAGAGTCTCACTCTGTCACCCAGGTTGGAATGCAGTGTCAAGATCTCAGCTCACTGCAACCTCCACCTCCCAGGTTCAAGCGATTCTCCCTCACAGGCATTTTAGTTCTTATAATAGTTTATGATTATGTGTGACTTGCCCATTTATTTGGCCTAAAATGACCTCTTTTCAAGTTTGTGGTTCAGTTCCTTATTTCAATGTATTCATATTTAGTAACCAATTTTATGATCACCCTTTAGGAATTTATACATTTCCATCAGACACTCTCCTATTCCTCTCCCACCATCTGTCACCACCCTTTTAAAGTGGAAGATTCTGTTGACCCTGTTTTTCCTAATTGGCAACATGTCCAAACCCCCTAGAGGGGACTATCTAGATTCATTCATTCATTCATTCATTCACAAAGCACTTACTGAGTGCCTATTACATACCAGGTACTGTGCTAAGCACCAGACAAGGCAGGCAGGTCTCCTACCACCAACTGTGAACTGTACATTCAGATGAAATCAAAGAAATGTAAGCTGAGGAGACACAGACAGAGTCCATTACTTTTCTGCCACGGGATGGTCTTGCAGTCCTGCCCTGACTCATTAATGCCTCTGACCTCAGGGGATTGTACAGTCAGCTCCTGCCTCGGGGCTCTAAAAAAGTCTCCACTCAACACATGAATATTCCAGAGAATGCCTAGAAGAGCTGGTCCAACCCAGGTCATAGGGGAGTAAGCACTGGTCTCAGGGCAAGGGAAGCTGGGTGCCGGCATCTTCTCAGACTCTACTAGGATAGGCAAATTTCTCCATCTCCCGGAGCCTCAGTCTCCTGCCTATAAAATGTGGGTTATCCTGACGATTTCGCAAAGTTGATGTGTAGCTCTAATGAAACAGAGGATTTTAAAACGCACGAAACAAACCTATGTTATAGTAATTAACAACCGTAACTTCCACACTAGCCTGCACTATTCTTCCAAAAGACTCATACATCTGCAATCGTTGTGAAGAGACTGGGCAAGCGAGGTTTTTTTGGTTTTGTTTTGGATTTGGTTTTGTTTTAAATCGAAGTTTCCAATTTCGAGGACTTAAAAATATATATTATAAGCTTCCTTTATTTGTCTAATTGCGGATCTAAAAATCTCTAAGATGACCACTGGAAAAAGTGGCAGGTCGTCGTGTAGACTAGAGGAACAAAAAAACAGGTGAAACGAAGGGGTACAAAATATACTTAGAGCTGTTTCTCCTTGCTCTTCGGGCTCCTTAGTCTGATCTCGCCCAAAATTCAGTCCCACGGGGCTCTCTGAAAGGCATGGAGGGGACCTCTGGCCACGACTTCCCTAAGGAGAGGGTCTCCCGGGACAGATACCTTCCCTGGCCACCCGCGCCGCTCCCTGCGACCCTGGGACCCTGGGACTAACGCTCAGAACTTACATCTCCGCCATATTGCCGTCTCCATAGATACAAGACGCGCAGAACACGGCGTCTTCAGACATCCCAGGGCAACAACGGCAGCCCGAATGAGTCAAGATTCATGGAAGGCGAATGTGCCGCCCAAATTTATTCCCTGTATTCAATTTTGATTCCCTGACTTTTCCTGCTGGTAGTAACTGTGGGCTTCTACCTGTCGCGACATGGTAATGTAGCGCCCCCTAGTTGTCGTGACGTTCCAGCAATCTTGACTTTAGCTGACGACCAAATTCATGGGAAGCTACTCGGTGAGCTTGACACTGACACACAGAGACAGAACCTCATTCTCTGTGATTGCAATTGTTAACTTAAAAGCAGCCCGTAGTTATTTCTTATTTGGATATTGCTTTGCAAATAGCTCCCTTTTGCTGATGAGAGGGACTGTGTCCTCTGCGTTTTTTCCCCAGCATTTCTACTTGCTCAGCAACAAGAAAAATAACTCTTTTGAAGGGATCGCAAGGTTAATGTATGAAGGGATTATTAACATAATGTAGACTTTTGGAAGCCCGTTGGTTCATTTGTTGGTATGTGTGTTGGAGGAAGCGTGCCATTTTGTAAGACTCCTTAGTAAGTGAAGCTGAAAGTCTTAAAGTTCACTCTTGGGCAACCAAGGATGTTTTTGCTCCCCAAGACAGTGAACCGGTTTCCTTTCAGATGGAAGGAGGGGCGTGGTTAGGGGGAGAGAGCTTCGTGAGTCTATGGGTAAGCGCAGAAAATAAGCTATCATTTTGGTACAGTTGGAGTTGACTTGTGAAAGGTGAAAGATGGATTGAGATGACAAAGTGGTCTGAGCTGGCTTGGCAGATCACATGGCCAGAGACTGGCAGGACCAGAGGGAAGGAGCAGGCAGGGTGCATGCTAAGTTACGCCAGCATGATTAGGAGTTTTCCGGGAATCAAGGAATGTGGAACTCAGTGAGCTTTTCACTGGTTTTAACAGGATTCTCAGAATCTGAAATCTGCACTTTGGACATGACGACTTTTATGCTGTTTGTAGTTTCTATAATGATTTCCTTTTTGTTTTTCCCCAAATTCTTTTTGAAATGGTCAGCCTGACTCAGCTGGCCCTTAGGGACAAGGAAAGGAACCAGTCAATCCCTAGGCTAAAAAAAAAATAGAGACTGTGGGGGCAGGGTATTGTTGGCCCCAGGAATCTCAGCGGGGAAACCCCAAAGAGGAAAACAGCTCGTGGAGAACAGCTAATGCTAAAGGTGTCCTTGTGTCTCTTCACTGGAAAGCCTCTTTCCAGAGTTCTTGCCTGCTCAAACCTTGGTGGATTCTGGGTTTGGGAAAATTAAAGGGGATGGTTCCTCCTCTTAGCAGGACTCCTGTAGGCTCTGCTTCCGTAGGTGTCTAGCTGCTTCCTAGAAGCCCTGATGCCTAGTGATCTCTCCTGACATTGGTGGACTCCTAGGGAGAAGCCTGAATGCTGGAATTTCCCAGGGAGGCAAACACATGGAAGAAGGCTTCACAAGGTGTTGAGTCTGTGGAGGGGAAAGAGGAAGCTGGGCTTGTTTCAAAACTCTCTCTTTCCAGGAGCCCAGAACCAGTGGAATAATGGATCCTGAGACCTGTTGATCATATTCTCCCTGGACCTAAAAATAGATCATGGGGGAGGGGGCCAAACGTGGTGGCTCACACCTGTAATTCCAGCTCTTTGGGAGGCCAAGGCGAGTGGATCAGGAGTTCAGTCAGGAGTTCAAGACAAGCTTGGCCAACATGGTGAAACCCTGCCTCTACTAAAAACATAAAAATTAGTCAGGCATGATGATACATGCCTGTAATCCCAGTCACTCGAGAGGGAGAGGCTGAGGCAGGAGAATTGCTTGAACCTGGGAGGCGGAGGTCGCAGTGAGCCGAGATCACACCACTGCACTCCAACCCGGGTGACAGAGCGAGACTCTATCTCAAAAGAAAAAAAAATCTTGTGAGAGGGGTTGCTGTTTGGTTCAAGGCTGGGTGACGATACAGGAAATTGATGATCAGGATGTAGGAAAAGCGAGGTAGGATGGAAGGGAGACGGCCTCAGATCCTCCTGGCCTGGAAGCTGGGGTGAGGAATACTAAAGGTAAAAGCACACTCCATGATTTGGACTTCAATGCACATATAAACAAATATTTTTTCTAAGTTTTTTTAAAGGTATATATCTTCCCACACCCCAATGCCTCCCATCATATAGAGAAGACCCTCGGCTGGCAAATTAGGCAGACCTGAGATTAATCCCTACTACATTACTAATTGCCTGTGTGACCTTGGGCAAGTCACATGACCTCTCTGAGCTTCAGTTTCCTCATCTATTACCTGGGGATAATTCTCAAAAGGCAGATGGGAAGATTGGGTGATAAGGTATGTGTAAAGTACTTGATATATGGTAAGGAATCAACAAAGTCACACACACACACATACACACACAGAAAGAGAGAGAGAGAGAGAGAGAGAGAGGACATTCACTAAATGGGAGGTCTCTGTAAGCCACTCAGCCTTCTGTGCAACTGTGCCTCCTACAAACATCCAGCCTCTCTGCTGCATGCTGGAGAAGTGGAAAGTTTCTGTCCTGTCCACATCTTCCTCCTTTGTTTCTCCAAGAAGGAGGCTACCTTGCCGCTCCTGGTGGAGAAAGGCAAAAGGAGACACCAGGGTGCCTTGCTGTCCAGTTGCAAGTCCACCCAGGTCCAGCACTTAGAAAGCCTTCTCCTGCCTTCCTCCATCCTGAGATTCTGACTCCGTTTTGAGTGTTGGTTCTGGAATCAGGTTTGCATTCAAGTTGTACTTAAGGGATGGAGGTGAAAAGATGGGCTCTCCCACAGAAGCTCCTGACCTCAGAAATGAGTAGGGTGAGTATTCTCAGCCCAGTCTGGAGTGGGGAGTAGAGAGTGAGAGAAGGCTGTAGCTAAGAGGGCCACTGAGTAGTTTAGGGCTGGATCTAGGAGCAGACAGGGAACATTCTCTGCATTAGAGGATCACGGTCCCCTGCAGCTACTGGTATTAGAGGGTGTTAAGAGACTGGTAGCAACTCCAGCCTGAAAGGGCTGCCAGGGCCCAAAACTGGCAGGATTTGGGGATAGACTGTCAAATGGCAAGATAATTTAAAGGAAAGCATTCCTTTCTGCCTGGGACCCCTATAGGATTTTCTAACTCTCCTATGCAAACCCAGGACCCATAGATAACTTTCTCCCTCTATTCACCATCTCCCCCACAGGGTAGAAAGACATACGAGCTAATAATAGGGAGATGGAGGTAAAAGGACATAAAATCTAATCTCAGAAAACTCAAGTTCAAGTCCTGGATCCAGGTTTTAATAGCTGAGCAATGTCAGGAAAACTGTTAAACTTCCCTAAACCTGACTTTCCTCATCTGTAAAATGGGAACAAACAGGAGTGTCAAAATACTTAACAATTTCTAATGTGTCTCCACCTATGAGCATGAGAACAGACTTGTGAGCTGGACACCAGCTGGACTCAGAGCCTGAGTCAGGGTCCTGGTAGCCCACATTGTGCCAGGGCCAAAAGAAAGCACAAGAAGTTTAGAGAGGGGTCTGGGAGAGCGTCCAGGGCAATGCAGGGCTCAGTAAGTGACTGTTTACCAACTGGCACCAAAGTATTTCCAGATATAAACAACGAGTATAGTCATGCTGTACTGGGTGCAAGTCAGACCTGAGGACAAATCCCTACCCCATTGGCTACTGCATACATGGTTGTTTATTTCAGTTTGAAGTCTTTCCCCTTCTTGGTCCTCCCCACTGAGGGAGGAATTGTGAGCACAGCTAACTGCTTGTTTCCTTCTAGTCTAAGCAGTGCTCCTCTGTGGTAGCTCTCTCTTCATCTGCACAGTCTCTAGCGGGCTCTATGATCAGCACCACGGACAGCTCCCGCGGGCCAGGTCTTCCCCCTTCTTCCTTCCTCCAACCTTCTATCTCCTCTTTCTCCACCCACCCTAGTGCAGAAATCCAGAGGTCTGAACTGAAGGAGAATATCCTCGAGGAGACAGTACAGTGGAATGTCTAGGAAAGAACTCTGGAGCCAAGCAGACTGTAATTTGAATTCCAAAACCATCAGCTATCAACTGTATAACCTTTTCCTTCACCTCTATAATAACAAGGTTCCTTGTCTGTAAACAGGCAAACCTATAACTGCTACCTCAAAGGTTATGAGGTTTATGTGAGACAAAAGAATTAAGGAACTTAGTACAGTGCCTGGTTCATTACAGGCTCTGAGTAAATGAGGAACACTATTATTCTGTGACTTCCTACCTTATTTAATTCCTCAAACCCTTTTCCAGCCCACTTCTGACTAGAGCTGTCTCTCAAATGAAGGTATCGTGACATGGCCACTGGCCCAGTGTTGCTGGCCTTACTCAGTGTGGAAATCAGCCTGGACTCAGGTATGTTTAAGAGAGCCCACCTTTGACTGGTTCATGAGATTCTGTGTTCATTAGTTATTTTTGCATTTAAAAATTTTTATTATTTTTCTTTTTAAACTTATTATTATTACCGAGATAGGGTCTTGCTCTGTTGCCCAGGCTGGAATACAGTGGAACAACCATGGCTCACTGCAGCCGTGACTCAAGTGATCCTGGGCTCAAGTGATCCTCCCATCTCACCCCCACCCCTATCCCCCACCTAATCTGCCACCACCAGTAGCTGGGACTACAGGTCCACGCCACCATGCCAAGCTAATTTTTTTTTGTACTTTTGTTGTGGAGGTGGAGTTTCACCATGTCTCCCAGGCTGGTCTTAAACTCCTGGGCTCAAGCAGCCTTCCCACCTCAGCCTCTCAAAGTGCAGGGATTACAGGCGTGAGCCACCACTCTGGCTGAGTTAATTTTAGATGTACCAAAAGAGTCACAAAATAGTACAGACAGTTTTCATAAACACTTCTCCCACTTTCCCCTTACATTAACATCTTACGTGACCACAGGAAAAAAAAAACAGGAAATCAACCTTGAAACACAAACACTATTAACAAAAGTATGGAATTTAGATTTCACAAGTTTGTCCATCAGTGTTCTATTCCTGCTCCGGTACCTAATCGAGGATCCCACTTGGCATTTAGTTTTCATGCCCCCTTAGCATCTTTCACTGTGGGGCATTTCCCGAGTCTTTCCTTGACTTTCATGGCTTAACTCTCTTCAAGAGTACTGTCAGTTATTTTGTAAAAGGTTCATTCTGGGTTTGTCTCATGATTTCTCATTAGAGTGAGGATAACACAGAGGTGACACGCCCTTCTCAGAGCATTATATCAGGGGATACATAGTGTTGATATGTATTATCAGTGATGCTAACTTGATAACTTGGCTAAAGTGATATCTGCTGGGATTCTTTACTGTAAAGTTGCTATTTCTTTCTCTTTTTAGATTTTGATCATTCCCATCTTTTGCCTCTCTAGGATTAATACGTTGAAACCAAGAACCCAGTCCTCACACTATCCTTTCCACCCCTACACTGCCAACCACTCTCTCAATCCACACCCATTCCCTATCATCTACCTGGTTCCTTTCCTCTGAGTTTTCCTAAGTCGGCCATTTAGAGGTGTGTTCAGGCCGGGCGTGGTGGCTCACGCCTATAATCCCAGCACTTTGGGAGGCTGAGGCGGACGGATCACCTGAGGTTAGGAGTTTGGGACCAGCCTGACCAATATGGTGAAACCTCGTCTTGAAAAAAAGAAAAAAAAAGAAAAAGAAGAAGAAGAAAATAATTAACAAAAAAAAAAAAAAAAAAAAAAAGAGGTGTGCGCGGAAGCCAGATGCTGATGGACCTGGAGTTTGTTAGTGCAACAGGGTACTTTCTGAACCTTCTTGCTGAGGTCCTGTATTTTCTGCTTGCAGGGACATTCTGAGCAAATGTGCAGTGGTCCACAGGCATGTCCAATCCCAATCCCAGCTCTGGCTGCAACCCTTGAGCAACATTCTCATTTGGGTTTTTAAAATCTCTAAGTGTGTTTCTCTCCAATCGACCACGCCCATATCCATGAGCTTCCTTCTTTCTAGAACCACTGCAAAGCTTCTCACTTCTGCAGAGGTCCTGCCAAAAGGCCAGACATACAGCATTTTTTCAATCAACTGAATGTGGAAAGATGTGCTCATCCAATCCTCTCCTTTGTCACCATCTCTATCTGCCCCAAATGTATTACATTTCGGAGTCTTCTTGTTCTGTCTCTTCAGATGACAAAGGGTTAAGCCACACCTCCTCTATTTTTAAAAGGCTTTGTGTCAAATTGTGTTTTGAGGCTCTGGAAAGCCTCAGGAGATGGCTTCATTAGTCCACATTCCCTCTGTGCCCTTTGTCCTGGTTACTGTCGCCATGAAAGGAGTTACTCCAAAACACCAAGGTTTCAAACAGCCATTTTATTTTGCAGTTTTGTGAGTCAGGAATTCAGAAGCAGCATGGCCATGTAGTTCTAGCTTGGGGTCTCTCATGCAGTTGTATTTCAGAGACTGGCCAGGGCTGCAGTCATCTGAAGGCCTAACTGGGCTGAATGTCCAAGATGGCGCTCTCCCATGGCTGACAATTGGTTCTGGATGTCAGCTGGATGACTGGAACGCCTATCTATAGGTTAGGAGCATGCACTCTCCAGCATGGCCATCTCAGGGTAGAACCAGGCAGAAACTACATGGCCTTTCTGACCTAACCTCAGACCAAATTCAAGGTAGATCTGGTGTCTCTACAGGAGAAGTATCAAAGAATTTGTGAACATATTTTAACCATCCCCCAGACCCTATCCTGGATCCCTTCACAGCACCTAGAACATAATTCCTCCAGGACCCCCTTCTCTAACAGGGTTCTGGTTACTCCCAGGCCTATCAGTCCTGTAGGCTGAGGTGAGGAGTACGTCCCTCCCATCCCCTGGGATGGTCAAGCACCGGTTCCCACCTCCCTTGGTTTGCTGCTGCAGGACACCTGGGTTCTGGTCTGAACTCTGCTAATATTTGATTTTAAGAAAATGACTTCACCTCTCGGGGCCTCTGTTTCTTCATCTGCAAGGTAGGAATTAGGAACCTCATGTCACATAATGTTAGGATAAAAAAAGATCATGTAAATAGCATGCCTAGCACACCTAATCCATAGTAGGTGCGTAGTAGATTATGGAAGAAATGGCTGTGGGCAAGGCATTTTCCCTCTTGGAGCTTTTGTTTATTTATCTCTGAGATGGGGATAATAATTCCCCTATTCTTCTTCCCCATACGAATGAAGAGTTCTTAGATAGGCTGCAGGGAAAGCCAGCCCAGAGGTCAAACCCTGGCCCCGCCTGGGCAGAAAACCCCCATGTCTATGCTCAGCTGGGTGAATGGGATATGCATGCGTGCCAGGCAGCAGGTGTGACTCAGAGCGGTGAGGCACGCAGGGGGGTCCATATCTACCCAACTGAGCCTTATCAGATCCGGGCTGGCCACCGCTAGGCCCGTGAAACAAAGAGGCTTTGAGAACCAGGCTGGGGTGTGTGAGGTGGGGCCAAGTCCCAGAGGCACAGCCACCCAGGGGCCAGAGGGCACAGGCTGGGGAGCTGCCACCGCCTACCCTGCCAAGGAGGTTTGCCCTGAAGGAGCACCCTCCCAGGTGGGAAGCTGGGTCTGTGTTCTCCAGAGATGGCCTCCATTGCTGGAATCCAGCCTTCTTTGGGGCAGTGTTGGGCCATTTCCCTCCAGGCCCTCAAGACCACTCCTGCCATGGGATACAGCATTTCTCTTCCCTACCTCCCATTTTGAAGTCTCCCCTCCTCAAACTTTTAGCCCCAACTACCTGCCTTCCAGTCCTTAAGCATGCCCTAAACTTCCCCTCTGTACCTCTGCTCCTGATGATCCGCCCACCTGCCCTTGCCCAAGTCACTCATACCTCTGAAGGCCCAGGTAAATGCCACCTCCAGGAAGTCTCTGAGCATGACGCATCCTGTCCCCAGTCCTGTCTAATTGCTCTGGCGTCTCACTGTATGGAGCTTCTCTCTGAATCTTTATCCCTGCCAGAATTGACTGAGCCTGGCAGAAGTCCAGATCCACCAGGACCAGAACTTATGGTTGTAAAGTTGTACACTGCACAAAGGCTCTAGGCTGAGTGAGCAGGGGGATTGAAATCCAGACATGCTCTGAAAGCCCTAGCATGTACCCGGCACTAGGCTCTTTTCTAAACATGGACTTCCTGCTCCTGGCACCAGACCAGGAGAGCTGCCTTTCACAGTTGAGTGTCCCTGAGGGGCACTTTTTACTAAATATTTCAATGGAGGGCTCCTGTTTCCAGTTCCCACACAGGGGACATAGGTGCTAGCAGCAGGTTCTACTGCCTAAAGGATATGTGCATTGGGTTTAGCCCTTTCCAAAACAAGACCACTCACTGTTAGAAGCCATTCCACCCTGAGACCTGTGTGTCTTAAGGAAGAGGGCTGAGTGCAGGCCTGCAGGGCTTCCAAAGAGCCATGCCAGTAGCAACTGGGGCTTTCCAAACAAAAGGCCAGCTTGAGGAAGGGTGCTTGCATAGAGGCCCCCGCACAGCCAGGTAGGGGAACCAGGGTACAGTGAGCTTCTATAGAAAGCAACTGGTCAGGCAGCTCCAGAGTCCTCGCAGCCAGGAATTCCCCCATTTTGACTCCTGGACCCTGACACTCCAGGTCCTCCCAGGGACCTGTGGACTTAGGCATAGGTCTTACATTTTGCTTGGACTGAAATAGCAGAGGCTACTCTGAATTTCCTTCCCACGCATGTCCAAGGTAGGGCAGACAGGCAGGAAGACAGAACAGGTGCCTGGAGGGGCCCTTGAATCCAAGTAGACCCTGGGATGACAGAGAAAGAGGATACCTATATGGGAAAGTCCTGGACATCACCCTGACAGGGGCAGCCACTAAGGCCAAAGAAGGCCAAGGTCCAAGATCCAGGATGCTGGGGTGGGGAAGCTGGATTTCCAACTTAAAATCCCCCAAGCTGACTTGGCCCTTTTCTCATTCCCCTGGTTCATCCAACCTTGGCTTCCATCCTGGCCACTCTATTGCCTACGTGTCTGCAATCCATCACCTTCTTTATGATCCTAGAGCCACCTCCCTAGTCTAGGACACTGACTTCCCAGCAGTGCTTCCACAATTGCCCCTTCTGGCCTGCCCTCCACACTGTAGCCAGAAGAGCTTTTGGAAGCAACCTAGTCATGAGCTTCCCTGCTTGAGGGTCCCCGGGATTGAGTCCTATTGCATCCAGCACAGGCTCTGCATCATCTGCCTCCTCTCTCCCTCTCCACTTTGGCTTTTGCCAAGCCCACGTGGCCCACATTGCTTTGCCATGCTGGCCTAATGGTGGCTCCTCTAAGCCCTCAAGCCCCCAAACCTTTGATTTAACTATGTCCTTAGCTTGGCTCCCTTCCACTTGCCTGCCAGGCAAACTCCTTCTTGCCCTGTGTTATAGTGTCCTCACCTTCAGGAAGTCTTCTTAGTCACCAGCCACTCCATGGTGCTTTGGTAGACACTGTAAGGATGTCAGCCACAGCACTCAGTGCACTGTGTGGATACCCCTGTCTCCCACACTTCCTCCCGACTTGGGAGTTCACTGAGGGCAGGCACTGCCTCTTTCCCCAAACTCAGGCATAGTGCCTGACATGGAGAGACATCCATCAACGTAGACTATGAGGCTGGCTGGGCACGGTGGCTCATGCCTGTAATCTCAGTGGTTTGGGAGGCTGAGGTGGGCAGATCACTTGAGGTCAGGAATTCAAGACCAGCCTGGCCAACATGCCAAAACCCCATCTCTACTAAAAATACAAAAAATTAGCTAGGTTTGGTGGTGCCTGCCTGTAATCCCAGCTACTCAGGAGGCTGAGGAAAGAGAATCACTTGAACCTGGGAGGCAGAGGCTGCAGTGAGCTGAGATCATGCCACTGCATTCCAGCCTGGCTGACAGAGTGAGACCCTGTTGCAAAAAATAAATAAAATGAAATAAGCATTGACTATGAGGGAACATCAGAGTTGTGGATGCAGCAGCCTTGGGGGCTGAGCTTAGGCTCAAGTGGAGAAGGAGGCATTGGATCAGCACTGCCAGGGCCTGGGCCGTGCAAATGACTCTCCTCTTGGGAGAGATTTCAGTCACCGCCCTGCAGACGTGAAAGATAATCTCCAGGCTATCTCCTTGTTTCCTCATATCTGGGCTCAGGATTCCGGGAAAAGCTGTAGGGTCTCACTCCTACCCCGAATTTGTTCTTTTGAGGGCCTAAATTTGAACAAAGTTCTTTGCTGAATCTTTGCAATCTTTGAAGAATGAATGTGTTCCCTGAGAAGGCCCATCTAGAACAGAAAGGTCTAGGGACACCAAATGGCTGTGTCTGCTGGACCACGTGTGCCCAGACCCAGTAGGAGAGGCACCCCCCTACTCCTTCCTCCATGACCTGGGGAATCATCTACTCCATGCATCCACACTCACCAACAACTTATCATTGCAATCTGATCTCCCAGGCAGAATGCCTACAGGGAGAGAATGTGAATGAATAGACAAGAGCATCTTGACCTTGACCTGATACTTCTCCCTGTGAATGAGTTCATGAACTCATTTTGGTCCCTGTGAGCCTGGTCAGTAAGAGTCTGCCACAGAGAGATGGGTCCATTCTAGATGTGTAGACAAAGCATATTTCTAGACCTCAAATGCTGAGTGCAACCTTCCAGAGAGAACCTGAGTTCCCCAACAGAAAAGATTGGGGGTAAAAACAATAAGCCCAAGAGCCAGTCTGGAAGGATTCCAATGCTGCTTCAGTCACTTGCTGGGTAATCTTGGGCAAGTTTGTTAACCTCCCTGTGCCACTGTGTTCTCTTCTGGAGAGTGGTAGTATTAAATAAAGTACACACCATGTATGGTCATTATGAGCATTAAGTAGGCTACTGAGTGTAAAGGGCTAGAATAATGCCAAGAAATGGTTAATCATCATCAAATGACAGCAGTTATCAGAACAGCCAGTGGGGCCCTATTTCTCCAGATGACACAGACCACACAGCAATGGTTTTCTCCAGCGTTCTCTTCAATGGATGTGAGGGGTGGGTAGGCTAAGAGTCTGAACAGTCATCCCCACCACTTCCAACACTGTCATCTCTAACAGGACAGAGCCTGGGCAGTGGCACACTTCAACAACTGATTTCCCAAGGTGGGGGAAACCCTAATTTGTAATCTCTGCCAATTTCCGCAGTGTTCCACAGCCACTGTGCCATTTATTTATTTATTTGTTTATTTATATTTGGAGACGGAGTTTCACATTTGCTGCCCAGGCTGGAATACAATGATCCAATCTTGGCTCACTGCAACCTCCGCCTCCCGGGTTCAAGCAATTCTCCTGCCTCAGCCTCCCGAGTAGCTGGGATTACAGGCGCCCACCACCATGCTCAGCTAATTTTGTATTTTTTTTTTTTTTAGTAGAGATGGGGTTTTGCCATGTTGGTCAGGCTGGTCTCCCAACTCCTGACTTCAGTTGATCCACCCACCTCAGCCTCCCAAAGTGCTAGGATTACAACCTATTTCAACTGACTCACAAGACTTTGTACCACTGGACCTGGAATCTCAGCTTATCTGCAGTGAGTATAGAAAAACTTGCCTCAGGATAGAGGGACAGAGGGAAAGTAAAGAAGGGGGGCATGCTGTCTTGGCAGTAAAACGGGCCTCCTCTGGACTAAGCAGTAGCTCTTGAGTGTGGCCTATGGACCATCTGCTGTGTTTGGGGTGTTTGCAAGACTAAGCTCCTGGGCCTTGCACTGGATCTATTAAAGTGGAATCCTGGAAGTGGGGCCAGGAATCATCCTCAAACAAGCTTCTGGCTGGGCGCGGTGGCTCATGCCTGTAATCCCAGTACTTTGGGAGGCTAAGGAGAGTGGATCACCTGAAATCAGGAGTTCGAGACCAGCCTGACCAACATGAAGAAACCATGTTTCTACCAAAAATAGAAAAAATTAGCCAGGTGTGGTGGTGCATGCCTGTAATCCCAGCTAAGGTTTGAGAACTGCCAGATTAGTGATCTCTGACCTGTCTGAGAAGTCAGAACAGTCTGCAAGACAAATGTGAATTTTACAGAATCTTTTCACACTGCGGTCCCTTACCAACAGGGAAAAGTCAGAAGCCCAGGCCCCAAGAGCACAAGGGCATGGTTATAGATGACCATGGACTAGTCACTCGTCTCTCGGGTCCATCCTTGTCTGGGGTAAACTGTGGGGTCAGCGTGCAAAGGCTCTGCCCCATGCAGAGCATAGTTCTCCGTGAGGGCTTTGCAGAGCTACTGGGTGGGAATGGGCCTGCAGTGAGGGCTGAAGCCCTGGAGTTTTTGTCCTTGGAGGAAGGTGAGCCTCTCCAGGGAGGGGAGAATGCCCTGGTCACACCCTTTTGGGCTCCAAACTATCTGTGAATTGTCACCACTCAGCATCCTGGACTCTATGGCTCTAACAACTTAAATAATTTTTATTACAAAAGGAAGGAAAGACCAAAAACATACCCAGAATTCTCCCATGGGCTTCCTCCTCCGTGCCAATAAATAAGGTGTGGGAGACTGGCTGGCAGAGGGGGTGGGGGGTCATCGTTCAGCAGAAGGGGGAGCTTAGCCTAGGGGGTGGCAAGGACATCCAGCCCACCTCCCCCCATCCCAGGCCCTACAGTCACATTGGCCAGAACACAGCACTCTGCCTGCTGACAGCAGCAGTCTCTGGATGTGTCTTGAGGAGTGTGGCTGGGGAGGAAGGTCAGATCTCAGAATGGCCAGGATGGCTGCCCCACCCCTGTGGCTTTCCCAGTTCTGGACAGCATCTGGACAGCTCCATGCTGGCTTCCAGGGAATCTAGCAGCATTGACTGAGGTGCAAGCCCACTCAAGGGGGCCTAAGACAGATGGAACGAGCCCTCCCCAACAGAGGAGGCAGGGTATGAAAACTTGTAGTGAGAGCAGGCTGAGTTGGGAGTCGCCGTGCCAGTCTCAAGGTCTCTAGGATAGAAGGGTCAACAACCACCCCCTCGCCAGCTCAGCTTGCAGCTGTATGACTACACCACAATGGGGATGGGGGACGTTGGTGTTGCCCAGTCAAGTCTCAATGGTGTATCTCCGTGGCAGAGGAGACGGCAGGAGCCAGTGCCTCCCAGCTCAGGTCCCTTCCAGGGCCGGCTCCCTCCTGGCTGAGAGGCTTCTGGACCCAGTACAGCAGTTCCAGGAGGGCAGCAGTGGAGTCCTTTCAGCTCCCTGCCTCGGACATGCCCAGTGGATGGAAGCTGCCCTCTTCTAGCAGGAGATGCCCCAGGCGGTAGAGCAGCTGGGGGTACCAATGCACACCCTCCCCCGGGGTCCAGCTGCCCCATGTCAAGCTGTGAAAGAGTCTCAGGGGCCAGAAGGCCAACTGAGCCAGGTGGTGGTCAGCCACGGCCGCGAAGCAGGATGCCACCACGTCCTCTACCACCAGCGTCCCGTGCCTTGTGAGGGGGGCGTAGGCCCCGAGAGCCACATGTGTAGAGACAGCTGCCACACGGGCAGGCTGCAGGCCTGGTACCCCAGCCACAAGCACGTACTGGCCAGGCTGCACGTGGCTGGCGAATGTGGCCCGGAAGCGGGCTGCTGGCTCTGTGTGATTGTCAGCCGTAAAGAGTAGGTGGGCAGGCGTGAGTGCCAGGCGGCGTGGGGGGTCCTGAGTCTCGATGACCTGGAAGGCTCTCAGCCTGTGGGGCTCACGGTCCAGGAAAATGAGCACATCACTGAAGGTGGGGCTCCCGTCCTCCCCCATGGCCAGCACACGGTCTCCCGGCCTCACAGCTGACAAGGCCACACGCGCCCCACTCTCCAGGCGTACCTGGGCTCCGGCAGGGAAGCAGCCGCCCGTCTTGGCTGCGGCCGAGTGCTCTGTGGGAGAAAGGGATATGAAGGTGTTACTGCTGTGCAGCTCGGCCTCTGGGTCACAGCGCCCCTCCCTTGGCCGCCCCAGCCAGCCAGAGCCCCTCTTGCTCCCAGAGAACCCCCATCACCATACCCTGGCTCCTTTCTCCCACTTCCTATGTAGACTTGAGCCCACCCTTCACAGTCCCCCATCCCCTCACTCCAATGTGATCTGCCCCTCCTCCCAGTCTAATACTTTGCCAACAAGAGGAGCATACTAGGGCCCCAAGACCCAGTGGGTGAAAAGGAAAAGGCTGTGTCATAGAGAGGGGAGGTTGCTTTGCTCCGCCGGGGCCTCAATGTTCTGTTATTTCTCACCACTTGCTCAGACACTCCCCCAAAGCTGTCCTCTCAGGCTGACTGCCTGGGTTCTGTAACAGAGCTGGCCCTTTAAGTGGAGGGATGTGAGGGGACCCCACCCAGTGGGGTGAAGGCAGACTCCTGGGCAGCCCTGCAGTGAATGGTTGGGGCAGGAGCAGGCCAGGGGCAAGGACACAGTCACCATCTTCAGTTCATGTGCTGAGTTCCTGTGCAGGGACAGGACACTGTGGCATTAGCAGGCCAGCTGGAGAACAGTGTTTGGAGTCAGGAGTAATGAGTGAAAGTGGTTGCCCTGGGCAGGTGTTTGCAGTGAAGGTGGATGGGACTTGAGTAGACACAGTTGGGAGGGGAATTACTGAGCAGAAGGTTCAGGGTGTCATTGTGGGTGAGGATAGGGTCAGAAATACCAAAACGTGGGCCTGGGCTGAGTGTGTGGGTCTGTGAGTGCAACTACACGCTGCCAGTGTGAAGGGCTGAGCCCACAGTCAGGTGGGGCTAGATGGGACCCACACAGGAACCATTTGGAGCCTCCATGACTGGGTTCAGTGTAGGTGACAGGGTGCTGACAAGACTTGAGGGAGGGGTGAGGCCCCAGTGCTTGCCAATTCTGATCAACAATGCTGCCAATCTGGGAAAATCCATTTTATTGAGTCCACTTTGCTTAGTCTGGCTCTCCTGGCTGGCTTTGCTCCAAAATGTCCAGCTTCAGGGCACTGAGGGAGAGACTGGGGACGCCCGCTCCCCAGGGAGGGCTGACCTACAGCTGGGTGGTGATTCTGAGCCTCTGGGCTCCTGGTCGGGCATGTGGGTGTCTGGGCACACCCTGGCCCCTGGTCCCACCACCCGCCTTATTCTGCACCAGGTGGGGTGGGGAAGCCTTGTCTGGCAGCCTGGCTTCCTCCATCTGTGCCGCGTGCTCTGTCTTGCACTTCCTGTGGCAGGCGCTGGACTGTGGACCACTGGGTCAGTACCCAGCAACCCTGGGATTGGGCCCTATCTCCCTAGGCTCCTGCCATGACACTACCAGGCGTGGGATAAGCAGGCAGTCACGGTCAGGAACAGCCACGGGGAGCGCTGCTGATGTCCTCTTCCCCCCATCCCTGCCTCCATCCCGGGGGAGGGTGGGGGAGCGGCGGGGGTGGGAGAGGTGGCCTCTTCACCTTCTGGGCACTATGCCTCCTGCCTACGCCCTGCGGCCCCGGCCCTGGGCCCAGCCCCCTGGCGGCGGCTCACCGGACTTGACGGAGCAATGCACGTGGGCCTTTGACTCGTAATACACCCAGTCAAAGCCGGCCTCCACTGCCAAGCGCGCCAGCAGTCCATACTTATTGCGGTCTCGGTCTGATGTGGTGATGTCCACCGCACGGCCCTCGTAATGCAGGGACTCCTCTGAGTGGTGGCCGTCCTCGTCCCAGCCCTCGGTCACCCGCAGCTTCACCCCGGGCCACTGGTTCATCACCGAGATAGCCAGCGAGTTCAGGCGGTCCTTGCAGCGCTGGGAGAGGAATGTGCGGAAATCAGTGGGCGGAGCTGGCGGAGGTGCAGGTGGAGGCCAGCCTCGTCCAGAACTCTCCTGCCACACCCATGGGAGCTGGAAGCCCAGGAGGGTGCTTTCCCTCTTCCTTAGGAACAGAAGGCCCTGGAGTGCTCCCTCTCTAGCATACAGCCGCCCCCGGGGATCTGGACCTCGAGGCGGCACCACAAATCTGGAGGAGGCATGGAGGCAAGCGCCCTGGCGGTGCCTTCTCTGGTAGGTCGAGGTCCCCTCCCTCCTGTGCTGTCTTCAGTTCCGGGTATCCATCCCTCCACAGACACCACACAGTGCAGGCTGGTCCCTCTGTGTCTCCAAGGCAGGAGGGCCAGACAGCGGCCGAGAGGGAGGAATGCCTGAGAAGCCGATTGCTTGCGGCGGGCCTGCGAGGCATGCAAGGCCCGAGGTGCCCAGTAGGTGTCACCGCAGCCTCAGGGATGAGGCCTGGGGACGACGGGCTCTGGAGGCGCGGCAGGTGCAGAGAGCCTCGGCAGCTTGGGGGGTGGGGGTGTATTGGAGGGGAATCGCCGGCCTGCCTGGATCCCTGGAGCGCCACAAAGGATTCCCGCCGGGACTCTTTTATGATCCCAAACCGGCCCTCACCCCCGCCGGAGATGACAGCGGCCAGGAACCAGAAACCGGTGAACTAGCCCCAGGGTTGCCCAATGAGGGGCCACATGCAGCGTCTTCCTCTGTAAGGCGCAAAAGGGGTTGACAACCTCAAACCCTCAGCACCTCTGCAAGGGTGCCCCACCCCTATACCGGAAGGAACTCCATAAACCAAGCTTCTGATCTCAGGGAGCCAGATCCAACATCCACCTCACATGGAGTTGGAGTAGAGCCCGCCCTGGGGGAAAGATGAAGTGGCCATCTTTGGTTGCTGCCTCCCAGTGTGCCTGGGTCCTGAGAACCCAAGGGACTGTGCAGCTGACTAAGAAGGAGAAGCTGGGGCTGGGTCCTTGGCCTAAGGGGAGAGGCCTTTCCACCAGTCCTTGACTCCGAGATTTGAGGCACCAACAAATGTGGGCAGCCCAAGTCTCAACCTCCCCCCACCCTGCAGAGCCCGGGCCCCACAGACCCTTGGACTTAGCCTCCCAGGAGCCAATAGCAGCTACAACCCAGGGCCCCGTGGGTCCTCCCTTGTGCACAGCCTGGCTGGGGGTGCTTACTGCCTGGGGAGGGAACTCTGTTTGCTCCTTCATAGTCCCTGCCTTCAGGCTTCTGGCCCCCCACCTACGTCTGCCTGCAGCCCTGGCTCCCCGCCTCTCTCCCTCACTGCCACCGCCCCCCCGCTCTCGGGTCCAGAGCCCGGGCGTGCGCTGTCAATGATTGCCCAGCCTGTGGCCCGGATCCTTATCTGCATTCCTCGGCGCCCGGCCCGGCCCGGCCACCAGCCAACCTTCGCCCCGACACCGGCCGGCCAGCCCCGGCGCCAGGGTGCGTGCTGAGGGCCCTGAGTCTAGCTGCTCTTCCCAATGGATCTAGAAAGCCAGGGGCCAGCTTTCAGGGGGGAAGCCTCAGGATACCGGGAACGAAGCGGGTGCAGGTCTCTCCCCTCCCAGACCTGGCTGCAAGGAAGGAAGTTTGCACCTCTGAGCTTAAGTGGAGGGCAGGTCCTGCTCCCAGCATTCAGGGACTAGCGTCAGCCCTGTTCCCTACTTTCCTCGGCATCTCAGCCCCTCTCTTCCACCCCTTCCCGTCCCCACCACCAAGCCCAGGAATCCCCTAAGCTCAGTCCCAGAGCATCGTGGCCCCAATAACCCACCCTTCCACCGCAGTAACACCCCTCTGATCTCCGAACAGACACGTGGGCTCGCTGGGCGGGTTCCCTTTCCCACCTCCGCCTCCCCATTCAACTCTTCCTCGCTGTTCTTAATCCCAGACCCAGCTGGGACGCTGCTCCTGGAGGGGGCAGCGCGCAGAACCAACAGCGCAAAGGGAGGAAAGGCCGTGGTGCCCTACGCACCCAGAGTCTGCGTCAGGGGTGCCGAAAGGTTTCAAAATGATAGGGGCACAGCTGTGCAGAAGGTTAGGCTGGGAGGGACTGCGTGGGTCCCAGAGGCGCAGGAGGCAGCCGGGTAGAGGTACCTCTGGGTGCCGCGTCTGGCTGAGCTGCCAGTACTCTGGGGCAGAGCAGCCGCCGCCAACCTGCTGGGCTGTGGGGCTTGGCAGCGCGGAGCTCTTCCAGCAGTCTCCGCCGGGCTTGGGAATGCCGACACTCCTGCCTGGACCCCTGGCCAGCCCATTTTGGGCACGAGGCAGCGGGGCTTGGCGAGAGGGGCAGGTGCCAGGGGGCGTGCCAGGCAGTCGAGAAAAGGTGCCAGGGGGCGGGTAGGGCCGGGCAGGTGACGGTGCTTCGGCGGCGGCGCGCTGGTAGGGTGGATCGCGCTCACCTGGGTCATGAGGCGGTCGGCGCCTGTGTTCTCCTCGTCCTTGAAGATGATGTCTGGATTGTAATTGGGGGTGAGCTCCTTGAAGCGCTCGGAGCTGCGCGCGATCTTGCCTTCATAGCGTCCGCTGGCGCCCAGGGTCTTCTCGGGCACGTTGGGGCTGAACTGCTTGTAGGCGAGCGGCAC
The DNA here is from genome assembly GCF_001604975.1 of Cebus imitator. Taxonomy (NCBI): domain Eukaryota; kingdom Metazoa; phylum Chordata; class Mammalia; order Primates; family Cebidae; genus Cebus; species Cebus imitator. Next base: position 3,204,038 of record NW_016107406.1, read on the forward strand.
AAGTTTGCGCGGCGGTCGCCGGCGGCTGCCCACCACCCGGCCCGGCCCGCAGCCCCATGCCGCCGGCACCACCAGCAGCAGTAGCAGGAGCAGGCAGAAGCGCAGTCGGGGCCGGAGCCGGGCGGGAGACATGGCCAGGGAGCCCGGGGCAGCAGCGGGCGAGGGCTCCTGGTGGGCTGATGGGTAGGCGCGTCGACGGGAGCGCTGCGGGGGCTCAGGCGTCCGGGTGGCTCCGGGGGGCTCCAGGCGGGGGCGCCATGGGCGGCGCGGTGCGGCCAGGGCCGGCGGGACTCAAGTGAGGGGCGGGGGCCCGGGGCCCGAGCTGGTGGCGGCGCGCTGTCCCCCTCGGCGCCTCGACTCTGAGCTGCCGGGCTCGCCGGCCGCCAATAAATAGGCCGGCCCGTTTGTTTTGGCAACGCGGCGGCGGCGGGGGGCGGCGGGCGGCGGGGCTGCGGGCCGCCGGGCTGGGCTGGGCTGGCCGGGCCGGCGGGCTGCAGGGCCCCGCGGTTAGCACCCCGGCCCGGCGGTCAGGCGGCTCGGGCAGAGCGGGAGCTGCTGCCGTCTGCGGCGCAGCCCGGGGCCGAGTGAGAGGGGAAATGGAAGAGATCCGGGCTCGGGCCCCGCGCAGACCGCACCCTACCCATGTCCCTGCCTCCTGTGCGCTCGACAGCGAACCTGCAGCAAGGGCAGCACAGCCTCCTCCCCCTCGGGCGGGCGGCCCCGGCACTAGCCAGCCCTCGTCCCGCTCGCGCCTCCGCCGCGCGTCCGCCCGCCTGCTGCCCTCTGCGCCCCCTGAGCTGCCCGAGTTTGCCCTCCCCGCCTGGACGCGCCCCACCCCGCCCTGGCCTCGCCTACCCGCTCCTCGCGGCTCTGGGGTGCCCCGCCAGGCGCAAACCTCCCGGACAGGACCTGCCACCCCCACGGAGACCGCAACCCACGGCGCGGCCGGACGCGAGGGGCGGGGGGCAGTGGCCGGACCGCACAACCGCCTACGGTGTCCCCTGCGGGGAAGCCAACCCAAAATGCAGGAGGCCGCTCATAACCTGGTCCCCACCCTGGCCCAGGCGACGCGCCCTCTCGGCTTGGTGGAGCTGGGTTCTGTATCAACCCGGTGCACACCCCACAGCTTGCCTGTCGGTGTCAAACTGGGGGTGGGGAGTCTAGCCTTTTGAAGAGTCAAATAGGGGGTTTTAAGTTGGAAACACTGCTAAAACCAACAATAAGAAGTTGCAAAGGGATAGGTCAATATACAGAGAAGAGTAGCTAAAATGATGACATCAAGCAGAATACCAAGAAACCCCGACTGACCATATTAAAAAGGGGCAGCAAAGATCTCAGTAAGGGAGGCTTGCCATGAATGCCCAAATCGTGCAAAGCCACCAGAACTGCTAAGCAATTACTTGTGTAATAAATACTCTGGATTACACATTTAAAAGAGCAGAGAAGCAACTAGGGACGTGAACAAGTGTTACATGTTTTAATATAACATTCAGGAAAGCTGAATGAATTAGGATCCCTTGTGCCAAAACAAGTAAAAGCAAGTGTGTTAAAAGCAAACAAACAACATCACCACCACACCACCAAACTACATGATTTGACTGTAGTATGTTCTACAAATCCAATAAAGGTAGAAATGAAAAGATGAGACATAAAAAGGCTTAAAAATTCTCACTCCAATTCTATTAATAGAATAGGTATCATTTTATTGGTACTTATATTCCTGAACATGGGAGTTGTTAGATATTATTATACTAAGTGTTCTACTTGCATTATCTAATTTAAACTCACAATGGCCAAAGGAGCTATTACTGTCCACATTTTACAAATGAAGATATTGAAGTTCAGAGGAGATAAGCAACGTGCACGTGGCTGGGAAGCAGGGATTGAAGCCCATGGCTCTGGCCCAGCCCCAGTTTTCGCCTCTGCAGGTGCATGGGTCCCTCTGTGCAGGATCAAGCCACACAGCTCCACCTGGGTTTGGGGCTGAAGCAGCTGTTCACAGATTTACTCACACTCTCTGGATCAGTTTTATGTATGTATGTATGTATGTATGAGACAGTCTCGATCTGTCACCAGGCTGGAGTGCAGTGGCACTATCTTGGCTCACTGCAACCTCTGCTTCCCAGGTTCAAGGATTCTCCTGCCTCAGCCTCCTGAGTAGCTGGGACTACAGGCACACACCACCACACCCGGCTAATTTTTGGTATTTTTAGTAGAGACAGGCTTTCACCACGCCGGCCAGGATGGTCTCTATTTCCTGACCTCGTGATCCGGCCGCCTCGGCCTCCCAAAGTGCTGGGATTACAGGTGTGAGCCACGTGCCCACCCTCTGGATCAGTTTTATAAACACAAATTCAGGATTAGATGAGACTCAAGAAAGTGCTTACTCCAAGTGCTTAATATTACAGAAAAGGAAACCGAGGCCCACAGTAGGAAATTTAGGATTGCTCCACCAGGAGTGGAGTGGTGCCTGCAACGTGGAAACAAAATGGATCGCCTCCTTTCCTCCCCTTTGCCCGAAATCTCCCTACCCCCCATGTTCTTTCTTGCATTAGCATTCAGATTCTATGTTTCCTAGTCAGCAATGAATGTTGCTTCTTTTCCCTGCAAGCTTTCTAAGTGGTTTAACTTGTATTTTCCAGGGCTCAAGAACTATCTGCAATATTCTCCATCCCCTTTCCCTCCTGCCCTTCTCCCTCAGATTTCTGGAGCAGGGTCAGTACCTCTCACAAACCAGACAAACAGAGGCTCTCTGTTTTTATGGAGCTGCATGAAAGAAAATTCCATAGGCTTCTGTGGTCACCTATCCCAGTGTTTAATAATAATCTTCTAGAGAAGTTTCGCCTTAAATTGAATCTTTCTCCCTCCCTCTCTAATGCAAATTCAACTTCTCTTTTTCTGGCCTTGGGGATTAGGGCCATTATCCTGCTGATTATTCTTCATGCATTGTCTTGAAGAGTTGTTAAATTACTTTCAATCTTCTTTTCTCCAAGTAAAAGACAATTTCTTTAAGTTCTCTCTGAGGTTCTAATTTATAACCATTTATTAGCTTTTCCATTCTTCCTCTCCTTTCTCCTCTCTTAGACTGTGATTCTAACCTATTGAATACAAATCTGGTAAAGATCTGATCTGTGTCAAATAAGTACTTAAATGCTGCCATAGCTTGGCATGAGGCATGCCTCTGCAGCACAGCCACCTTGTTGGTTGCCACTGGGCTTCACTAAGACCAGACTCTCCTCTGCCAGGCTAACTTAGGAGCAGCGATAGGGTGTGTGCTGGAGAAGCAGAGGGAGTCCAGCGTGTATCAGGTTTTTTCTCTCTGCCAGGTGCTTTACACAGTTAGTAAAATCTCCGCAATAATCCTCTGTGCATGACCTTATTCTCATTTTACAAATCTATAACTCCAAGATCTAGAAGTCAAGTAACTTGCCCGGGGTCCCACAGCTAAAATTTTCACTCCAAAGCTATACACTCTTTTCTCAGGACACAATGGCACTCCAAGATCGGAATCTCAAATTTGGGTCAACATCAGTCCAATCTCCTTCAGCAGAGGAAGGGCGGAGACTGGGAGCACCATAATTTCTACAGCAGTGACCTGGAGCACTTTAAATCCAACCTGGGGCCTCGGTGCCCAGGTCATTTTTTGGCTGCCTATGTTCTTAGCTGTTCAGTAGATGTAGAGTAGCTTTTAAACTGGGCTACTAGTCCCTTAGACCTATCAAACAAAGCCTGGTTCTTTTTCTGATCATTGCCAGCCTCTGCCAGCAACATTAAAATTGGACAGAGGCAGAGTATGCTGCTCTGGAAGCTCCAACGGCCTACAGCATGGGACATGTGACCCCATTAACAGGAGAGAGCTGCAGCAACGGAGCCTCGTTGGGACACCTCGCATCTGTGTCCTGGGCCTGCTGGTAAAATCACTTTCTTCTCTTGCCTTTAGATCTCTTCTCTCCCTCAATCAGCTCTATTTTGAAGAGAACAAATTATCTATGGTTTTGGATAATATGATTAAGTTTTTGTTTGGCAAAGTGAAAGTTAAAAAAATAGGTTGGAAACAGAGGGAAATATATAATAGAACATAATTTAAATATCTACTTAGTAGACTACCATGTTAGTATTTTTAGTTGATCTTAATTTAACACTATATAGCACAAATATAGTGTATTTATATTATACACATGGTATGATATAGCATATCTTCACATCCACATACATACTGCATGGGTCCATACTTCTATAGTCAAATAGTATTTTTTCTCCTAATCCTGCCACTTGACCATATCAATCCAGCTCTAAATCCAAGGGTGGTAAGCCACAACCAGACAAGTTTCAGGAATGCAATTAGTCAAAAGTGCTCCAGTTGCTGAGTGCACAGCAACGCCGGCTCCGTAGAAACGGTAGACCCAGAGGTGGCAGACCCGTGCCTCAACACTGTCTTTGCTACCTTCTACCTGTGTGACCTTAGACAAGTCTCTGAACTTCCATTTTCTCATCTATAAAATAAAAATAACAGCACATACTTCATAGAGTTGTTGAAAGGGTTAAAAATATATAAGCTTTAAAGTACAAATGTTACATATAATTCACTTTTATCTTCTACTGAGTTCACTTAGAGGTAGCAGCAGTTCTCTGATTCCTATTACTCATCGAGGGGGAATACATAAGGAGGCTCATGTGTGGTGCCTCAAGACAGCAGTGGTGATTAGGAGGCCCTACATCTTTCTATTAGGGAATATTTACCTTGACATGGTAGTGTAATAGGCACATAAGAACGCAGAATGCAAACAGAAAAACAGAAGATAGCATTGTCCTCAAGAAATTTACTATTTAGCCGTAAAGATAAATCATGAAAATAAAAGACAATTACAAAGCCACAAATACTACTCCTGAATGAATACAGAATAATGCATTATAAACTAGATAGGTTAGTAGATAAGATGAATTTGGTGCAGGAGAATATGGAATGCAGAGGTGATTGGCCTGGGGTTAGACCTCTTGGATAACATCAGTCCTGAAGGAGGAAAGGGAATGACTGAAAAGAATGAAGAGGATACTCAGGAAAGGGGAGTGGTCCAAGCAAAGATGACAGCCCTAGGAATGATGAAGAGCCAAGTTAGACGATCTAGGAAAGAGAGGAAACCCTAATATCATCTCATACAACCTTCACAAAAACCTTATGAAGTTCATACTGTTATCTTAATTTTACAAATGAGGAAAGTCAGGTTCAGAGCTTTTCCAATAGGGAGCTGGAATTGGAATTCAGGCCCCCACTGACTCCACAGTAAGTTTCTTGCTGAGTGATTCCCAGGGCAAGCATGCTGGGTTGTTGACCTCTGTTCAAGACAATCATTTTCCTTCCTAAATCGAAGGAAGTTTTTCCTCCTTCTAGAACTGTTACCTTCTTCTTGGGCTTTTAATGCCTCATACTTTATTTGACTCACCGCTTCCCCAATGGGATGGTGTCACTCTGACTTCTACTGTTTTTTGAAAAGGTAAGCAACTCCACCAAATTTGGCTCCATATGCAGAAATAAAAGCATACCTGTCTTTCAACCCTCTGATCAGTCCAGTTCACATTTGAAGATCCAACTATAGCCACTCAAAACTAACAATGCTTTGAAAGCTGGCTGTTGATTAGAAATAGGAATGTCAAGCTACCTTTGCTCAAACAATAAGCTCATTACATGGTACTTCAGAGACAATCAGGCATTAAAGACCTTGCTTTGATGACTTTTAAAAGCTAGGAAAAGGCAGAATTACAGAATGTTTTTGCCTCAAGTTAGAGATGAAAGATTCTGGGAAACTCTTATCTTATAGAAAGACATTTACAGATGGACAGACATATAGGCTGGGCGTGGTGGCTCACGCCTGTAATCCCAGCACTTTGGGAGGCCGAAGTCAGTGGATCACTTGAGGTCAGGAGTTCAAGCCCAGCCTGGCCAACCTAGTGAAACTCCTTCTCTACTAAAAATACAAAAATTAGCTGTGCATGGTGGTGCATGCCTATAATCCCAGCTATTCAGGTGGCTGAGGCACAAGGATGGCTTGAACCCGGGCAGCAGACGTTTTAGTGAGCCAACATCACACCACGGCACTCCAGCCTAGGCGACAGAGCAAGACTCTGTCTCACAAAAACAAACAAACAAAAAGAAGAACATAAATATATTTCTGTGCATGGATTATAACATATTGACTAACGAATGAGTTTTATTTCTGAGCCACCATGCGCAGCCTTAATTTCCACTCCAGTCTCTATTTGAGAAAAAATGAGTTGCTTAATAGAAAATCTTAGAAAACACTAGTTCAGTGAATGTTCAATAATACTCAAGCGATTCCCTGGTGTGCCTGTCAGCTTTCTGTAACTGGATTTGTAGTAGTCTACCCACACTCTCTCACCTGGTCTCTAGGTAGAGATGGCATCCTAAGGATGCTGGGGATCTGTAGCCAAAGAAAGCGAGAAAGTATAAAATCAATTGCTTTTTAGTAACTTGTATTCTTAGTTTCTGCCAAATGGCAAGTTTATTCTATTATGATTATAGCTAACAAAAGGGGATTCAACACTCACTCCCACCCTACAACAGGGTACCTCAAACAAAACAGAATTCATTCATATCCACGAATTTCTAAAACCACCCCAAGATACTGCTGGTGTGAACAGGGATGTCTTATGTGTATGATAATCTTTCTTCATTTATTCACTCAACAAAAAAATTTTTTGAGAACCTACTAAGTGCCAGACACTGTTCCAGGTGCTTGAAATGTGAGAGGACAAAAACCAAACCAAAACAAAACAAAACAAAATCCCTGTCCTCATGGAGCTTCATTCTAGTTAAGAGGAGTTGGGGAGATCATTACAAACAAACATAAGAATAAATAACTGGCCAGGCGCCGTGGCTCACACCTGTAATTCCAGCACTTTGGGAGGCTGAGGGGGGCAGATCACCTGAGGTCAGGAGTTCGAGACCAGCCTGGTCAACATGGTGAAATGTTGTGTGTACTAAAAATACTAAAATTAACCAGGCATGGTGGTGTGCGTCTGTAATCCCAGCTATTCGAATGGCTGAGGCACCAGAATTGCTTGAACCAGGGAGGCAGAGGTTGCAGTGAGCCAAGATCACACCATTGCACGCCAGCCTGGGTGACAGAGCAAGATTCTGTCTCTCAATAAATAAATAAATAGGCCGGGAGCAGTGGCTCACACCTGTAATCCCAGCACTTTGGGAGGCTGAGGTGGGTGGATCACCTGAGGTCAGGTCGAGACCAGCCTAGCAAACATGGTGAAACCCCATCTCTACTAAAAATACAAAAATTAGCCGAGTGTGGTGGCACATGCGTGAAATCCCAGCTACTTGGGAGGCTGAGGCAGGAGAATCACTTGAACTTGGGAGGTGGGAGTTTCAGCAAGCTGGTATCACGCCGCTGCACTCCAACCTGGGTGACAGAGTGAGACTTCGTCTCAAAAAATAAAATAAAATAATACAGTTGCTCCTCAATTTACAGTGGCGTTGTGTCCCACTGAATCCACTGTAAATTGACACTATCCTAAGTCAAGAACGCATTTAATACACCTAACCTATCAAATGTCATAGCCTAGCCTAGCCTACCTTAAACATGCTCAGAACACTCACATTAGCCTACAGTTGGGCAAAATCATCTAACGCAAAGCCTGTGTGAAACAGAATGATTACATGGGCACTCAAAGTATGACTTCTACTGAATGCAGATGGCCTTTGCACCATCATCAAGTCAAAAAATTTAAGTTGAACCATCGTCCATTGGGGATCATCTGTAATAATAATAATGTGTTAGGAGGGAATAAGAAAGGACTATGAGCAAAGCACCACATTCTAAGCACCTAAAACAGGGTGAAAGGATTGGGGTACCGGCAGCTTGTGGCAGGAGGGGGATGCAAGGTCAGAAGGCAGATTCCTCCGTTAAGTAGAGTGGTTAATGTAGGTCTCATTGAGAAGGTGCGAGTTGAGCAAAGACCTGAAAGAGGTGAAGGTTTTGACCAAGCAGATCACCTAGGGGAAGAGCTTCTAGGCAGACAGAACTGTGACATGTCAGGGAAATAGTGAGGAGGCCATTGTAACTAAAGAAAACAAAGCTAGGTGGGAGGGTGGGGGGAGAGGAGGATGGAGTGAGTGAGCTTAACGTTCTACTTTCTGATCGCGAGGATGTTTTTCAAACTTTTCATAAAGCTCAGAGTGAAGACAATTTACCCTTTAAAGAAATTAATGTATTGACATGTAAACATAGACACAACATAATAAGTAAAAGTAGGCAACAAAATAGTATTTACATATAGAATTCTTTTAAACTTTAAAAAAGGAGAGAGAGACGTTGTCATGATTCTCACTTTCTCCTTTGTACACTTGAATTTTTTTTATTTTTATTTATTTATTTATTGAGATGGAGTCTCTCTCTGTCACCTGGCTGGAGTGCAATGGCAGGATCTCAGCTCACTGCAACCTCCACCTCCTGGGTTCAAGCAATTCTCCTGCCTCAGCCTCCCCAGTAGCTGGGACTACAGGTGCACACCACCATGCCCAGTTAATTTTTGTATTTTTATTAGAGATGGGGTTTCACCATGTTGGCCAGGATGGTCTCAATCTCTTCACCTCGTGCGTGATCTGCCTGCCTCGGCCTCCCAAAGTGTTGGGATTACAGGTGTCAGCCACCGCACCTGGCTCCCACACTTGAAAAACTTGGGAGGAATGCTGGGTGCGGAGGCAATGACCTATAGTCCCAGCTACTCAGGAGGTTAAGGTGGGGAGATTGTTTGAGCCCAGAAGTTTGAGACCAGAATGGGCAACGTAGTAAAACCCCTTGGGGGGAAAAATCAAAAAAGAAACAATTTGGGGGAATCCATCCCTAAATATCAACTTTGGGCTGGGCCTAATGGCTTTCCTTGATCCCAGGAATCTGAGGCTGCAGTAAGCCATGATTGTGCCACTGCACCCCAGCTTGGGTGAATGAGTGAGACATCTCTAAAATAAATCAATGAAAATTTTAAAAATAAAGGGGAAATTTAAGATGGTGATGTTTTCAGCAAAAGGCAGAGAAGACTCCTCTTTAGGACACCCAGCTTGTGAAGCGGCTGCCTTCGAGTTTGGGCTTGGCTGTCGTGCACCCAGGATGCACCAGGCACAAGTCGCAGCCACACTGCTTTTGGAGGTATCACCAGTCAACAAGGTGAAGTACAGTGAGGCCCTAGTTCCAGCACTATGGACTACTGAACGGTCAAAGTGTGTGTGCATTTTTAGGATTTGACAAATGAAAATAACAGAACTGTGCTAGAAGAAACTATTTAATCTGTTCCTACAGGGTGGGAGTGGAGCAACAGCAGAGAACACCCGAGGATGCTTCTCACCTAGGGTGCTCTGTGATGACTCAGAGACTGCCCTGGCTCCTTTGTGTTATTCATCAAAGCCATTTTGAAGCAGGGACTACTTGGTAGGAGCTGAGCTTTCGACCAGAAAGACAACTTAGGAAATAGTTCCCGGCTATGAGAACCTAAGAGGTATGAATGCTTCTGGATGGGAATCTCAAAGACAATCGCAGTCATCAAATGGAATTGAGGCAGGTAGAGAAATTGGTTTCAAAAGGATCTAAAGATGATGGAAAACATTTCAACAGTTAAGCAACTTAGATAACTAATAGGAAGAATTCATTGGGAAGAAAGATCCCCACTGGAAGCTCCAAAGAATGGGCTATATTACTGATCAGGAAGGGAGATATAGGAAGTCTGCACAGTTGGCTTAAATCTCATGTTGGTTAAACCTCATGTTGTTCACCGACTGGAACTGCAAATGAGAAAATCCAATGGGAAAACATTCCAGATCACTATAGAGCAATTCAAAGGAATGGCACAGGCTCGTAGGAAATGTATTGGGAATGAGATAGAGAAACCCATATTCAACAAGAAACACAAATCATTAAACATGCATTAACTCAAATTATCTACTTATTGACCGCATTGAGTGCTTATTCACTATCACCACCAGCAGGGGCATTATGCTCCTTGCTGAATGGCCACAAAAACATGCTCCCTGTTTTCAATAAGCCCACAATCTGCCACAGCCTCCTGAGTAGCTGGGACTACAGGTGCACATCACCACGCTAATTTAAAAAAAATTTTTTAAATGTTTTGCAGAGATGGGGTTTCACCATGTTGCCTAGGCTGGTCTCGAACTCCTAGCCTCAAGCAATCCCTCCACCTCAGGCTCCCAAAGTGCTGGGATTACAGGCATAAGCCATGGAGCCCAGCCTTAAATTTTCCCTTTAGTACAATGCAGACACTCAATCTTTTTTTTCTTTAATTCAAAATATGATTGTACAGCTTATCCTTCTGAAATAGTCTATTCCCTTTGTCTTGCTGTTCTAATTTTGTAAAATTTCCTGCCAGATTTAATCCACACCTATAAAACAGGGCAACACAATGGACATTACCATTACCAGAAAACCACTCAAGGTGGGCCATCAGTATCACCTTCAAATGTTGCCGCACTGTTATTATTGTCACTGTTACATATAAAACAAAATCATTATTACCAGCTCCGCCTCCCGCCACTAGTGCCTCCCCAACCCTCCCACATGTGACAGGCTTCCCTGGAACCCCCCAGGCAGCAATGCTGAATGAAACTGGCAGTTTTTCCTTCTCATATGGCATCAGGATTTTTCTGTCCTGAATAAGTGCTATCTTTACCATGCATGATTCCCAACAGTACTGCTCTTGACCCCTGAGTGGAGACCCACACCCTGTGGGGCTTCCCTACCAGCTCCAACCCCTTTCACCACCCCCTGCTCAGCCTTCAAGGCCTCAGGTGGGAGGGAAAAGCCAGGATGAAGTGCCAGTCAACGGGATCACCCTTCCTTACTCCATTCTCCCCTCTTCTGTCACCCATTTCTGACTGGCCGTCAGTCCTATCAGGGGTCCATAAAGCTGGGAGGACTCTGGCCCGGGAGAGGGGGTAGGGGTTAGGCAAACAGGACAGGGAGGCAGTTGGTTGAAATTTAACCACAATATTCTCGGTCTCTATTGTTTCGAGTGAGGCCCAATATTTCCACAGCAGGATTATAGGATCTGATTAACCATGTTAGACAACAATGCTGAGCTGGGATGGGCTTCCCCTTCCAGCTGCCAATATGAAAAAGTAAATACAACACATTTCAAAAGGGACTCCCAGCAGCCCCTGAGCCCTACTCCCCAATTCTAACTCTGATACCGTTTTGGGCCCCAGAGCAAAGTGAGGGAGGAAGAGTGCGGCACTGCATGCTCCTTTAACTACTGGCCCTTGGCCCAGTAGGACAAGTAATCCTGGCACAATCTTCCCAGGTGAGTCAATGGCTGTGCGCTCCCCACACCCTGGAGCTCTTCCAGTGCCTCTTCCGGGTTCCCTTGGTAGGCTGGCCCAGATTCTCAAGAACCCATGAGAGTTGGGTGCTGAGTGGGTAGAAGGATAGCAAAATCTGTTGGGCTCCAAATAGAGAAAGAGAGTGGGGTGGGACTTAATAGCTCAGAAGAGTGATAAAGCCTTTGCTAGAATACTAGGGTGCTACCTAATGACTCCCCACGTGCTAGCATAGAGAACTGAGAGCCCAGAGCTGACAGGATACATAAAAAGTCACCACAAAGAAAGTCTCAGAAGATGGGATGAAAGTTCAAGAACAGATGGACTTCTAGATTCTCAAATAGAGAAGGATTCCCTACGGTCCCTCTTCCTCACATAAGACAAGCTACCTTATATCCTCCACGCACTGGATGTTCCCCTCATGGTGAGATCTTCTGAGGCCTTGGCCAAGAACACAAGGGAGAAACAGAGCAATGAGCTGCCCTGGACAAGAGTATCCTGCAGCAGCTTCCAGTGGGTCACCGCAGCTGGGAACACCCCCTCCTCCAAAGTGCGGGCTTCCTTCTCTTCCTGCATTCCCCTCTGTATCTAAGGGCCTACTATAATCCATTACAATTTTGCTAGCCCATACATTTATGGATGTTGGTAACAGAGAGTAGGAACCAAGGTTCTTGAGCTCTGAGTCTGGTGGCTTCCCTGCAGTATGCCACTTACTCCTTTTGAAAGTTTTTTCTTCAAGAAAAATTAGAAGACAGAAACTACTTCACAGCAGAGCTTAGAAAAACATATCCTGATTGTATCAAAACCTAGTCGACATAAAATTATATTCTTTAACGGTATACTACCCCTGCAGCGATATTTTCTGAGTTAGGGTTAAAACTGACCCTACTCTCAAAGAGTATAATCTGATGAAAGGATGAAAACAGAAAAGTGCACAGAAAATGTGTCTAAAACACAGTCTACATTAATAGCATAAGCAGAACAGACAAAGTGAGTTTACCATTTCATGAGGAAGGGTTATTAAGAGAATTTAGGTTTACCCTATACTCTTTGGAGCAAATCTGTGTAGTTTTTAGGTAGGAGAAAATGAGAGACAGAATAAACGGAGAGAGGAAAATACTCCTGGTGACAATGTCAGGAATGAGACCAGGAGGAGCAGCACAGCCTTTTCCATTCCCTACTCCTCTCGCCAGCTTTGTACAGAGTACACAAGGGGCCCCTGCTTATCTCCCAGCAGATGTAGGCTAAGGAGGAGGTAAGGGCTTGGGAAAATGGGAGGTCTAAGTGAAAAGGAAGGAAAGAAAAGGGAGTCCAAATGTACTGCTGAATAAAAACAAGAAGCAGTAGGGCTGAGTATCAAGATGCGAGCATCTCTCCTTCTCCCAGTGCTCACCGTAGGTGTGCTGCACCAGGCCTGTGGAAGGATTTTGGTCTGAACAGGCTAGATTCTTTCCAGTTCAGAGCACAGGAGCACAGATCTCACTCTTTGCCACCTTACACCATAGGAATTCCCTCCTCAAGAGTCAGGGTAAGATGAGACTAGAAGCTTTCTTCCTGCCTTCTCAATAACTTTGCTGTCCCTTGGAAATACTACTTGATCTGGGAAACTGGCTGCCTGGTGACAAGAGAATAGAATGACCCTGATGGGATCTTTTAGGACCCAGCCTGAGCTTTGCTTTTAAGGGTTACTGGGGAAGCCCCATTGAGGCATGAGAAAAGGAGGTGCTACCCAGCTAGAGTGGAAAGGGATGAGGCTTTCTCTCCAAGCAAAGAGTATTCCTGTCCTAGCTAACTATGGGGGACCAGCAGCAAGGCCAAGTAGGCCTTGCAACCTAGGTGGCGCTATTTCTCTACTTTTTAGGTCAAGTTCCTGCAGGAACTTCCTCGAGGTCCCAAGTCCTGCTCCTGGTTTGCTGGCTTGCTCGTGTAAACCACCTTATATTATTTTTTTTTCTAAAAATACTCCAAAGCAATTGAAAGAGTCCCTTCTCCCACCAGCCAGCCCTGGCCTCAGCCCCAGCCCCGGGGAGCGGGCGGGTAGGCGGGGAGGTGGGCCACTGCTTTATTAAACACAGGGAAAACTAATATTTACGGAATAAAATTTATGGAGCAGCCACGAGAATTCGACCCTTTTATGTGCATGTGGAGTGGGGGTTGGGCCAGGCTGGGGGCCTCAGGGAGGGGCCCAAGCCAGGGGGCAGGGCTGGAATACAGCCTGGCTAGGCCAATTTGTCAAAGCAGGGATTTCCCTGGAGTTGCCTTAGGATGAATGATTCTCAACCACCACACCTAGCTTTGGGGGGTAAGGGCTTCAGGGCAAGAATGCTTCAGGTCTCTGGTAGCAATGTTTCTCTACGGACGCATTTAAGCAATACCCCCATGGAGACAGCAGCCTTTGGGGATGATGGGGGCAGTAGATGGAAGGTTACTAGCTATACTCTTACTTAACCTTTTTAGAGTCACACATTCTTTTTGAGAACATGAACAAAATTATGCTCTTAAGATTTTACCTACAATTTTGAAGGATTCACAAGCCCCCAGCCCCGCTGTGATGAAACATGCCTTGAGTCTATGCTCTTAGAATACAAGGAATGTCTAGGGTGAAGAACCCATATTTTCTCCAAGCTTGCTGGGGAAGGCTTTCCATTTTCGATGTGCCTTGTAGATACTAAAAGCTGGCTGTCTAAATTATGCTGAAAAGAAATGAAATATCGGCCGGGCGCAGTGGCTCATGCCTGTAATCCCAGCACTTGGCACTACCGGCCAAGGCAGGTAGATCACCTAAGGTCACAAGTTCAAGACCAGCCTGATCAACATGGTGAAAACCCATCTCTACTAAAAATGCAAAAATTAGCTGGGCGTGGTGGCAGGTGCCTCTAATCCCATGTACACGGGAGGCTAAGGCAGGAGAATCCCTTGTGAGCCAAAATTGGGCCACTGCACTCCAGCCTGGGCAACAAGAGCAAGACTCTGTCTTAAAAAAAAAAAAAAAAAAAAAGCAAAGTAAGCCAGCTGCAGCTGTTCCCAATTCACTTTGATGACAGTCACTACCACATGCACACTCTAGGTCCTGTGGTCTGGAGGTAAAGGAAAGTTATCAGCAGTGATTGGGAATGAGCCTTGGTGGAGCTCTCTGACTCTGCTAGCAGGAAAGCGCATGAGGGTAAGTCCTGGAGTCCTCAAGAGCTACCTCCTTGAAGAGCCCATGGGGGGCAGAGCATCCTACTGAAATGAGGAAGTTCATGGGATAAGGACATGACTGGAAAGAAGGACCTAACATCCTTTCTGGAAAATAAATGTTTTCATTAATATATATAATAATGCTGTTAAGAACTCAGCTATCGGGCTCAAATTCTGGCTGTCACTTATTAGCTGTGTGACTTTTGATAAGTCACTTCCTTCAAGACCCAATTTCCTAGGGTGTTAACAGCCTCTTCCTCATATGATGCTGAGGATCATGTCAGGTGCTCATTAGAATACCTGGTATATATTAGCTGTTCAATAAATGTTAGCTATTTATTATTGTTGCTCTTATAATTATTTTATTATTGTTTGATCATCTTCTCTCCAGACTTGACATCAGGACAGAACCAGTATGTGTGTGTGTATGTGTATATATATATATATATATATATACACATACACACACATATATTGGGTATATGAATAAGGAGGCATTTAACCATCAAAAGTAAATAAACCAGAAATGGGACAGGTGCAGTGGCTCATGCCTGTAATCCCAGCACTTTGGGAGGCCACGGTGGGCAGACTGCTTGAGCCCAGGAGTTCAAGACCAGCCTGGGAAACATGGTGAAGCCTCAGCTCTACAAAAAAAAATACAAAAATTAGCTAAGTGTGGTGATGTGTGCCTGTAGTCCCAGCTACTGAAGAGGTTGAGGTGGGAGGATTGATTGAGCCCAAGAGGCCAAGGTTGCGGTGAATTGTGATGGTGCTACTGTGAGGGTGACTGAATGAGACACTGTCTCAAAATAAAAAATAAAAAATAACAAAAATGGCCTCTGCACTGTGCTCCTGAGTCCTTCCTCTACCCAACGGTTTCCCATGAACCTCTGGGTTCTACTTTCATTCCTGCCTCTCCAAGGCAAAGTTTCAGGCGATCTTACCTATAGAGGAAAACCTGGCAGAGGTCAAAGGACTCTGCCAATCCTGAGACGCCAAAGGGTTGTCTTTCTGTCTAAGATCCTGCCTATCTCATGCAGCCTTTACATGTTTTCCTGCTAGTTTCTATTAGCTGTAGAGGCCAATTCTGTTGTCGCAGAGAACTGCTGTGGTCATTTCCTGTTCCCATCATACTCTCCTATCTTTTCTAACTAAGTTACTTGAAGTGAGGTAGAGAACAAGAAAGTCATCTTCTTTTTTCTCTCACCCCAGGGGGAATTTACCTCGGCCCTAATGCTCGAAGCACTATGCAATTTCAACCCCACATGGTAGTTTAACCTGCTACCTATGCTTTGGAAAGAAAGAGAAAAATGCATCCAAGTCTGGCAAAGGAAAGCAGCAACCACCTCTCTGTCTTGTGCCCGCCATGAAGAAAGTTCTTGAGATCAAAGTTTCTGATGGAGGCTTAGCTCCGGCCACTGCAGAGAAGTTTAAGAAGAATCTGAAGGACTGGACTGAGGGCCAGATCTCATCCAGAGACAACAATGGGGTGGGGACTCAGTGAAATCAGTTGGGTTATGAGTTCCACAGCATAAGTAATTCCAAAAGCAGGGGAGTGTGAATGCTTTTTATTCCATGCAAAAGAGAGAAGTGGGTCTCTGAGGAGCATCTACGGCTGGCTGACTAGAGACTCTAGGGAAAGGTAGACAAGGCTTCCTGAGTATGTTATGCTTTCTTTCTGACTTGCACTATACACCTAAAGTCCACGGTAGAAACCTGAATCTACAGAACCTCCACCAAAAGAGAGGCAAGCACGGGATTCTGAGACTGGCTTCCACTTGAATGGCAAAGGCCAATTCCCAGTTCTCTCGCCCTTATAGTAGGCCCCTGACTGTATCACTGTTGTAGAGGTATTGCTGCCATGCAAGCTCCTTTCAAGGTGAAGCTTGGAAGCTATTCTCCAAGTCCATCCTTATCAGCTGGGCTCAACAGGTTAACTGAAGAGCCCCCTTGGTTTCTTCCTCTTGACCTTTGACAGCGGAGGTCTCTGCAGAGGGCCTGAAGTACCCTAGGAAAAAGGGAACCCAAGTTAGTAGGGGTTTTGAAATAGTTCCACTGAAATTAGGAAAGGAACTTTCTTCCTCTGATGGCTCCTGGTTAGGATGAGGCCTTCTTTTTTTTTTTTTTTTCCACCCAGGCCGGAGCACACTGGCACAATCAGAGCTCATTGCAGCCTTGAACTCCTGGGCTCAAGCAATCTGCTTGCCTCAGCCTCCCAAGTAGCTGAGACCACAGGCACACGCCACCATGCCTGGCTAATTTTGTGTTTTTTGTAGAGATAGGGGTTCACTTTGTTGCCCAGGCTGTTCAACTCCTGGCTTCAAGTGATCCTCCTGCCTTGGCCTCCCAATGGCTGTACTAACAAGCATGAGCCACCATGCCCAGCCAGAAGGAAGAGGCATTCAGGAAGGGTCTGACATAGGTATTTTGAGGTCTATGTCAGGCAGTAAATGTGAGGTAAGACCCTAAGCAGGAGATGTGGATGTCCCTTCTCCCCCAAGGAATAGCCTTGCTGACTATCACTGGCCATCACTGGAAGTGGGATAAGGTGAAAGAGGAGTCGGGACACATCATTGAGTACAAGAACTACAAAGAAGGGACAGCAAGGGAAGGTGTGCAAGATCTTCCCTTGCCATCCATCTAGACACCTACAATCGGACACGACATGTCCAACTAGATACCTACTATTTGGAAGCCTAGTCACAAATATCCCTCAATATTGTTGACGCAGTGCCAACGAAGTGACAATTGCAGGGACCACTGGCTCGGGGGCTATCAGTGCCAACTCTCAGAACACCAAGCAGGAAGCTGCTCTGACTCACCAAGGACTCTTTCTCAGGCGCTGAGAGGGTTGGGGCTGAAGAGACCAGTTCTTCTGGCTGATTTTGACACTGGCTGTCAAATCCTTCCAGGGAAGTACTCTTTGAGGTCTGAGGATCTCCTGAAATCAGAAAGATCAAAAGAAGATAGTGATAAATGCCTTCTTCTTACCAGGAAGAAATTAGCATTTACCAAGCATTCTGATAAAGGCCAGGGTTTGGTTCAAATATATAAGCAAACAGAAGTAGCCACAAGTCCAACTTCCAGCTGACTTTCGGAAAGCCCTGTTTCTGCCATGAAGATTTCCCCAGGCCCATTTTCAGCAGGTAGGATAAGTGTTTCCTCAACTCAGAATAGCCAGCTGTTCTTCTACACATTCCCTGACATGTCTCAGGTAGGGAGGGAGCTTAATCTTTTTTTTTTTTTTTTTAAGAGATGGGTTTTTGCTATGTTGTCCAGGCTGGTCTCAGGCCTCTGTCACCTCAGCCTCCCAAAGTGTGGGGGTTACCGGTCTGAGCCACTGCACCCAGCCAGGGAAATTAATGATTCTCTTGGTGCTTTTGCTAACCCTTCTAAGCACCTAGACCAATGCCATCCAATCGAACTTTCTGCAATGATGGAAATGTTCTGTGTTTGCATTAACTTGATAGCCACTAGCCATATGCAGCTACTAATCACTTGAAATGTGACTAGTGCAAAAAAGAAGATACATTTTTAGTTTTATTTCATTTTTATTAATTTAAACTTAAATAGCTACATGTGGCTAGGAAACTATCATATTAGATAGCATCAACCTAGATCTTAATTGTATCCTCAGACAGACCAGGTACCTCTGGAGTGCTCACCAGCGCCCTGATGCTTCTGTCCCACTTGGACCTCTCGTTTGGCGACTGCCATGTACAGACTCTGAAGATTCATGACAAAGGGCCTTCCATCACCAATGCTGCATGCCTCTGGCAGTTTCTGTAAAAGAGGGGAGATATTGTCATTGGTTACACTGTATTACTAGAAAAGAGATCTAATACCCCATTTGCAGAACCAGCATCAACCCCAAATGAATTCATCTAAAGCAGTTAGCTCCAACAGGAGGCGTCCATATCCAAGTCTGGTGGGACCAATATAAAGATTTCTTGGGACACCTCCTCTGAAGGGCAACTCAAAATGTATATCTTATTTCCCCTAATCTTTAGGTCTATTATGTTTTCCCTTGAATACCCTATAGATTTCTAGGCTCTTTTTCCAAAGGGATGATTTCTTAGAGGGCTATTTTAGGAAATCATTTCCCCTAAATTTTCCCTGAGCTGTACAAATTACTATTTTCATTAAATTCATTCCTAAACTAGAGAAAAATGATAAAATTCAGGATAAAGGAGAGAGAGCAAAATGGTGATTAATGACAGACTGAGAGACAAGAAAAATTATGGAGCTGTGATATTCAGGCAGAGGAGACAGGAAAAATAAAGTCAACAAGGTTTTTGAGGTCTCCCTGCCATTTTCCATTCCCACTGCTGTCCCGCCATCCTTTACTATCACCCACATGCTCACAGTAAGCTGAGATTCCCCCAAGGGGGTGAAAGCTGTTCTTGACGGGTAAAAAAACTTACTCTTTTAAAGTATGAAGTGTGCATGCGTGCGCACACACACACACACACACACACAGAGTACATAAATAGATTTTTGGTATATCTGTGGCATTAAAATTTCCAGAGAGGGACTGATTAGGAAAAAATGTCTTAAAAGGTTCCTTAGGGAAGTGATAATTTTTAAAAGACTGAGAAACACTGCTATGATTACATTATATTTATCTGTTTCTTTCCCTATAGAACGAACTGTGGACTTATAACCACAGCAAAGTGCTTTGCATAGTTGTAGTTTCATACACTTGGCTAAACTGGGTTGAGGTCATGGCTGAAGCCTGAACAAAATGCAATAAAAATGAGAGGAAAAGAGTAGGGTATCTAGTGGTCCCAAATCTGGCTGCACTTCGGAATCTTAGAAAAGGCCCAGAACTATTTCACCTGTCCCTAGGCGTGAAAATCACCATGGTTCCCAGCCAACTTAACAGGTCCCCAGGGGCAACCACGCCAGCAGCTCACATGGGAACCAACCCAAGAATCCTGGATTGGCCCATATCTTGGGTCAAGGGCACCTTTTTGTGCTATAAGGGCATTCATTTCTGAAAGCCCCTATGGAAGAAGAATAGAAAAGAGAAAGTGTGAGAAGCAGGAAAGCAGGTGCTAAACCAGTCAGGATTAGGCAGTTAAGGAAAGAGGCAGTAGCTGAAAACCTTGTTGATTACCAGGAAATGTCACATACATTTCTACTCCAACCCTATCCCCATAAAGACTATATCAGGCCTGGACTTTCACTGGAAACCACAGGCAATGAATCAGAACCCCAAGTCCAAACTTTGCCTCTAGCCAGTAATCACACTAGGAGTCTGACAGCCCTCTGGCAGCATTCCCTGAGGAATGAACTGAAACAGGGAAGGTAAACTATCAAGCCACACCACCTCTACTCTACCTCACTCTCCTTCCTAAGGTCAGCTCTCCAACTCCCAAGACACCTCCTTCAAAAGAGTGTTCTCTCCTCCACAGCCAGAGAGTCCTGGTGGTGGGGAGGCAAATGGCTGCCCTCCTTCCTTATGTCTTGACCTCTAGCATCTCCCTTCATACTACCCAAGAAATGTAGCCTCTCTTAGGGTCAGTCACACATGATTTGGTAGGCACCGTGCTGTCCACACAAATGGGTTAGGCAGAGTGAGGCAGTCCATAGTCATTTCCCCTGCCCTTCCATGGAATTAAACAGACTCATCAATTTTCCAGGGCGATCTTTACTCAGTTCAAGTATTTAACCTCAAGACAAAGTGCCAAAAATGCTGGACCTGAGTCTAAATGTGAAACCTAATCTAAGCCCTTCCTCTGTCCTTCCCCTTCTCAGAGAGAACTGGTCCTGCAGTTGCTGGCAGTTATTCCACCTGACTATCTATTCTCAGAAAAGTTCTAGGAACAGCATATTGCTACAGTTGTCAAGTACTTAACATGTGCTAGGCATTGCTCTAGTACTTAAAATGTATTAAACCATTTTTGTGTTTTCTACTACCATTTCCCTGGCATCTAGAAGAACCCTGAGCTCATGGTAGAGGCTCAATAACTATTTGTGAATGAACAGGCATGGTAGGCACTAACATGGCCCCATTTGGCTGAGGTAGTCCCAGCTAGTAAGTGGTAGCACAGGATTAGAATCCAGGCAGTCTGGCTTCAGGGTCTACAAATAGAATTACCATCCTATTTACTTCTCTGAACAGCATTATTTTAGTCAAAAGGGCAATCCAGCTTCTCCCAGGATCACAACCTGCAATCCTTCACATCCCAGATCACCTGCCATCCAGCTAAGGAACAAGCTTCCTAAGGTGACAAGAAAAGGGAGCATATAAAAAGGAGACAGCTGGACCAGACTGGAACCTGCAGGGGCTGAGAGGCCATACCCTTCATCCCATTCTAGCCATTCCCCATTATCAGGGATTCCTTGGGCATCATTCTCAAAATATGCTAGGGAAGAGAGGTGGAGAGGCAGGAGCTTGGGAAAGAGAAACATTAGCTTCTGGGGCAGGACAATGGTAGTGGCTATCTGGGGCAGGCAGCAGAGATCAAAGGGAGAGTGCTGGAGTTAGGAGTAAGCAAAGTAAATACTGCCCCCTCCTATAAGTGCGACTGAGCCAGGAGCACAGTGTACCGGCCACAATGCGGGTCACCGCCCAAAGTGGGGAGGGAAAGAAGAGTCAGGTCAGCCTACTTGCAGAACATGTTCATCTAATTAACCCAGAATCAATTCTAAGCACAAAAGTTACTGAGATTCTACTATATGCGGGCATTACAGGAGTCGGGGCAGGGAAAACAGATGCATCAATCCTTCCCTCATAACAGGTCTGAATTAATAACAAAGATAGGTAACTCAGAGTCCCTACTTCAAAGAGTTCATATTTGCATGTGGGAGATAGGCAGACATAGGTTGTTTCATTTTTCAAGTGATTTGCTATAACAGAGTTCTAAACAAAGAGTAACAGGAAACCAGAGAAGATTCTGACACAGAGTTCTGCAAAAAGAACCAGAGGTGGTGACATCAAGGTAAGCCTTGCAAAGTTAGACTTTGGATGTGCTGGAAGTAAGTGAAGCACAAGGTGTGAAGACAGCATATGTGGATGTCTCACGGGAAACAAGATGAGAAGGCTAAGTACACATTCACTAGTTTGCAGAGGACTTCATTTTCTGAATTAAGGTTATGCCCATGGGAATTTCCTTTTGTTTCACAAAGTGGCTTTCTCTACAACTGTTTGCCAAAGCTTCCTTGGCTCCAAACTCATATTGATAGAACAATGAGGAATCCAAAGCTGCTTCTAGGTTTCCCTTTTTAGACTCTCTGCTACATTTACCTAAACTCTTAGTACTTCCTCATTACTTACTTCTAGTACTATGATTTTTCAATAGCCACAAGAGCTAAATTACTCTCCCATCTCCAATTCACTGGGACTTTGGACCCTTGTATACAGCCACAACAGCAACTTTAGACAAACCAAAGTGATAGAAATCCTGCAGAGCATTTTATTTCCCCTTCTTGTCCCTACCACAGCCCATTTTGGTTCCACGGGTCCAACCTCCCCTCTTTAGAGGTAACTCTCATCTTCATCAGGTCTAAACTCACTCCCAGTGGTCCAGAAAGTCCAAGACTCTCCCAGGATTTGTTGGAGAGCTTCCAGTTAGTACTTTCAACTAAAAGTACATAATCTGCCTCTCCTCCCTGCCTCATTCCTCCTTTCCTCTGAGACTGTTTCAGAAAAGAAACTTTAGAAACCTGGGTAAGAAAGGCTAGATCTGATCTACTGCTCACCCTATAAATATGGGCCCACAGTCTGAGGATACAGATTTCATGAAGAAAAAGGGAAAATGAGCTAACTGGAGCTCTCCAGAGTCAGCCTTTGAGCAGGTCTTTGGTTCTGACACCAGTCCCAGAAACTGGCACAGACCCAAGGGGCTGGCATTGACCATCACAATATCACAAGGGCAGGGCCCCCAACATGTGACTTCCCTATGTAAGAATTCCACTCCTCCCTCTTGCAATGTGGTAAACATTGCTGGTCTGGATACAAACCTCCTTCCCTCAGGAGCCCAGGTCTCCATTTAGGGAATCAGGACAACGTTCACCATTAGCTCATCTTACGGATAAGAGCACATTGGAAAACTCTTTTAAGGTCTCAAATTGCCAAAGCGTTTGCCAGAATAAAGAGAAAGGAACAAGAAAAGTAATTTAGGAAGAATAATCTAATGAGAAGGACTCTTCAAGAAACGGAACTCCCCCTCTGCCAATCCATTCATATTTAGCAAATATTTACTGATCATCTACTGTGGTGTTCGGGACTATTTAGATGCTGGGAATATCGTAGTAACAAAAGAGATAAAATTCCCTGCCCTCTTGATGTTTACATTCTAGAGGGGAGATCACCAACAAATATAAAGCTAATTAAAATGTGTACTCTGTGAGATGGTACTACAACGATCCAAATGAAATCCCTAAATCAAAGATAATCTGAAATGGCCCTGGGTTCACAACACAGTAGTTTACTGCAGTAGTTAAAGGCTGAGAGTCAGAAGGAAAGACGAACCCAACGCCCGAGGACAGTATTGGGGTTTAAAAAAGAAAGTCCAAAGTGGCTTCTCACTCAAACAGGAAGAAGCAAGACTATCCAAGAATTAGGAAAAAAACTCTTGGAAAAAAAGCCAAATACACTTTAAGTTCTGGCTTTAGAGTCTCAAAAATGTGGATTTGTACCTAAGATGGTCTTCTATTTGCTAGCTGTGACACTGTGGGCAAGCCATCATGCTTAATGGTTTATTTTGAGAGAGGGGAGGGAAAGGAGAGACAGACACTGGGAGTCAGGCACTGACGGATCAAGACTAACAACACTGACATCACAGAATGTGTGAAAGGATTAAATGAGAGTAAGTGCCCAAGAAATGTCTGCTCCTTCCCTCTGCAAGGACAGTGAGACTTTTCTTGCCTGGCCCTACTCCAGTGAGTGCTAAGCGGACTCAAGAAATGCCCTAATGATGAAGTACATAAAGAAACCAGGTCTGATCCAATTACAGATGGTCCCTGACTTAGGACTTTTTTATTTTACTGATGATGTGAAAATGATAGGCATTCAATATGCTCCTTGACCTATGATGGGGTCTCTGGATAGTCTCATAAGTCAACAATGCACTTTCAACTCAGGATATTTTTTTTTTTTCTTTTGAGATGGGGTCTTGCTCTGTCGCTCAGGCTGGAGTGCAGTGGCACGATCTCGGCTCACTATAACCTCTATCTCCGGGGTTCAAGCGATTCTCCTGCCTTGGCCTCCAGAGTAGTTGGGACCACAGGTGCCTGCCACCATGCTAGCTAATTTTTGTATTTTTAGTGGAGATGCAGTTTCACCATGTTGACCAGGCTGATCTTGAACTCCCGACCTCAGTTGCTCTGCCTGCCTTGGTCTCCCAAAGTGCTGGGATTACAAATGTGAGCCATTGCACCTGGCTCTACTCAGGATATTTTCAACTTAGGATGGATTTATTAGGATGTGGCCCCATTGTACATTGAGAAGCATCTGTATTAACTTCTCTCCACTGGCGTCCCAAAGCATACTATTGTCTAGTAATGCAGTGACCGGTCAAGGTCCAAATCAGGAAGACATGGAAATCTAGCCATGAGTAACCTCTGGGTAGTTCACTGTCCACCATCACCACACTAGCTGACTCCTCAGTCTCTAGTAATGACCGAGGCAGCATTGCTTTTGCATCAGAAGGTCCTGGGTTTAAATCCTGGCTTTGCCAGTTACCAGCTTTGTCACTAACTCCTTTTAGCCTCTGTTCCCTTACCAGAAAAATGAAGAGACCAACAGCTACTTTGATGAGGCTGATGGAAGGATTCCATGGGATGATATGTATAAAGGGTGCCTGCTCAGTAGGTATTGTCTTCCTACCTCCTCCCAAAAGCCCCTGCTTCTCAAAGCTCTCCTTTACTCTCCAATTCTTCAGGACCTACTCAAGAGGCCAAGGTTTCATCTTCATTCTCTCCACCCTCTTTTATGGGTGGCAAGTATAATAGTGAAGAGTAAAGTTGCTGTTCTCTCCAGAAGCACACAAAGCACAAACAGCTTGCTTCCAACAAAATTTTAGCAAGAGTATTCTACACAGCCCAACTTATCCCACAATGCTTCAACCAAGAACTCTCTCACCACCATTTCCTGCTTCCTGATGTGGCTTGTGCAAAATGATCTGCTACATCATTTCCATTTTTAAGTAATATACACTCAATAAGGGCTATTTGGAAAACACAAAAATACAACCTGCAGATACGGGTCATAAAAATAGCTAACAGCCAAATGGTTTTTCATGGGATTAATTTCACAGTTTCCTCAGAGTCTGAGAGAAAAAAACTACTAGGACAGAGAAAAGAGATATGGTGGTGATGTCTAGATTTTTTAGAAGACAACTATTTTATTCTCCTTTCTCCTCATTTCCATTTTCCACAGCAGCTCATTTAGATGAGCTACCTCTGAGTTTTAGAAAATATCCAACCCTGATACTGGGTCTCCCTCTTTGTCCTCACAGAATACTCCTTTATCAATTCACTGATCAGAAGACTTGCTGATTTGGGAGAAAACATAGTACCCTAAATACACAAGGCACACTGCCCTTGAAGGTCTTCATGTGAAATTGAAGAGAGAGCTAACACTGTGCTTGTGTTTGGTCTGATTTCGCTTTGTTTGGGTCTGTGCCTGCAACAAGGTCTTCCCTGATCATTCTGCCCTGCTGCTGCCGACCTCGCCATGCTCTATGATTAGCCTCCAGCTCCTGAGCATCCACTCAGTGCTGGGCTATAAGGAAAATGAACACACAGACACTCAAACTTAATCTTGTATAGCTACCTTGCAAATTAATTAAATCATAGTCCAACGCGCCCATCCCCACTTTTAAAACAAGCTGGGAGAATAGATGCAGGCATACAGTCACATACGTAAACATGCATGTATGCAATCCAGTCAAGTTACTAAATCACTTTCTTTGTGGCTTCCCTTCAAAATGAGATAATTTTGCTGGAAATTTCTCTCATGATGCTGGAAATGCAATAGAGTAAGCTAGGTGCAGAGTTCAAAACAGTTCGAGACAAAGTCCAGGTCCTACGGATACTATTCAGATTTTTCTGGTTCAGTCTGTGGCTTGGCTAGCTCTCTGGACTGCAGATCAGAAGAGGAGGGGGATGGGAAGAAAGATTACAAAAAGAGGTCCAAACAGAAGTTTGGACTTTAATATTAGTAAGATTAACTTTGTAAATGCTTTCTGTGTGCTAGGTACTAGGCTATGCATTTTGACACATTATCGCAATTTACCTCCACTGTTACTCTATCAGTTGGGCTCTAAAATCATTCTCGTTTTATTTAATTTTGGGTTTTTTTCTTATTTACTTGTCATGACTTGAAGCCCAATCTCATTTTATATATAAGAAAACAAAGGCTGGAAGAGATTCAGTAACTTGACCAATGTCACAGCAGAATGGGGAAACAGAAGGTGCCGGAAGCTGAACTCTAGAACCTACACTGGAATCTCTACACTATAATGCCTCTTACCAACGAGACATCCATCTCTCCCCCTACCTCCCACCTCTGTAAGGAAGGTGTCCCTGTGCTGAGGTTTAGTGGTACTAGAAGCTGGCTCTCACTTCCGTTCTTAAATCTCCAAATAGCTCAAGAGGCTGAAAGAGGGAAAAAACAAAATGCCCTCTAGAAAAGGAAAGCCTTACTTCACCCCTTGAGTGTCCTCCAAGTGTACTGGAAAATCAGAAAAAATGAATCTCTGGTATGGGAAGTCTCTAGACTTGAATCTCCTTTTAAAATAAGTACAGCCCCTCAGAGTCATAGCAGGAAGGCCCCTCAGCTCTGCCCCCAAAGAAAAATAATGGTAAAGGGAGTGGAAGTGAAGGTGGGGGTGGGGCAGCTGCTCTCATAAGAGCCCTTTGTGGTGACTGCCTCTGAAAGGAGGTTTTGCTAGACAAGGTGGAACTTCTCAAGGTGACAAGCAAATGGTACAGGCTGAGCTGTGACCCTCTGCTTGCTCCATAACCACCCCCTCCCCTTTTGGAGGGCCAGAGCCTAAACTGTCCCTGGAGCCCCACCCAGCCCCAGCACAAACCATGGCTTTCTAGTCTGGAGGGCAACTAACGAGCAGCAGAGGGGCTGGGGGAACGAAAGTGGTTTCCTGGGGGGGACAAATCCTCAGAGCCCCTCAGAAAGTGCAGGAGCAACTCTCATTCCTTCTGTTCTCTACTCCCACTCCTCCAAGAACAAGCAGCTCCTGTCAGCTCTGGCTCAGGGAAGGGGCTCCAACCAGCCTAGCGGGGGAACAAACACTTTGAACATTATTTTAGCACCTCTCTCAAAGTCAGCCACCTCAACATCCTCTTCCCAAATACAAGTGAAATAATGGTAGGGACTAGAAAGAATAAAAGCATCAGATTTAATAACAAAAAGAAAACCACAGCGATAAGGCAGATAGTCTGGCTCTGAAAGCTCTTCATCCCTGCCCTGTGCTACCTGCACCGTGCTACCAGCACCGTGAAGAAGCGCAGATTCCTTTTTTTTCCTCTTAGTGGAGAAGAGAGGACAGTCAACTGGGTGTGGGGCACAAAGGTGATTTAGAGGACCCTGCAGTCTTCCCTGAAGGACCTCCACCACCCAAAGTATTCTCTTTCACTCCAGATTACACGCTTGACAGCTGGGAACACAGCCCACAGCAGCCACGTTCTCATGGACTCCCTGCCCCAATCCCGCCTGCTGCCTGCCTCTCTGTAGGGTGACAGTGTCCTCTCTGGTCTGAGAAATCTTACTCTATAGGGTGATGTACCACCTCCCCCACCTACCACACATACTCGAAATAAGATAAGGTACTGATATTCATGACTTTGAGCAGGTAAAGATTTCTTAACAGGACACAAACCATAAAGGAAAAGATTGATAAATTGGACCAGATTAAAATTAAGAACTTCTATTCATCAAAAGAGACAAGAGAGCAAAAAAAGCAAGCTATAAAGGAGGAGAAAACACTTGCAATACATATAACCAACAAAGAACTCATTTCCAAAATATATTAAAAACTCTTAAAAATCAGTAAAAAAAAGACACAGTCATATCTAAGGCTTAGTCATATTTAAATGACCAATAATTACACTAAAATGTACAGAATCTCATGAGAAAATTAAAACCACAACAAGGTATCACTGCATATTCACTATAATGGCTAAAAGGAAAAAGGAGGATAATATCAGGGGTTGACACATGGTACGATCAGAATTCTCATAAACTGCTTGTGTGGTTATAAACTGATATAGTCAGTTTGGAAAATGGTTTGGCAGTATTTATTAAATCTAAACATATACACAACTATGACCTAGCCATTCCCCTTCTGTGTATTTATCAAACACAAGAAGGTATATAAGTTGTGGTACAGTTTTACCATAAAATATTACATGGAAGTGAAAATTTTAAAAGTATGGCTACAAATAGCAACATAGATGAATTTCATTAATATTTTGGGCCAGGTGCAGTGGCTTACACCTGTAATCCCAGTACTTTGGGAGGCCGAGGCGGGAGGATTGCTTGAGCCCAAGAGTTTGAGAACAGCCTGGGCAATATAGTGAGACCCTT
>NW_016107406.1:3232166-3236368 GCF_001604975.1 Cebus imitator
CTGTAGTCGCAGCTAATTGGGAGGCTGAGGCAGGAAGATTGCTTGAGCCCAGGAGTTTGAGGCTGCAGTGAGTTATGATCGTGCCACTGTATACCAGCCTGGGATATAGAGTGAGATCCTGTCTCAAGAAAAAAAAAATTAACATTTTGTTGAGTAAAAGAAGTCAGACACAAGAGTATATACTATATTATTCCATTTCTATGAAGCTCAAAAACAAGCAAAATTAGCATTAATGATCATATTATAAGTCAGGATAGGCTGACACCTTTTTGGCCTCAGCCCACCTGCACCCAGGTGAATAAAAAAATAAAACAGAAGTCAGGATAGTGGTTGTTACCCTTTGGAGGTAGATACTGGTGGATAATAGTGGGTACTTCTGAGCACTAGAAATTTTCTAGCTCTTCATTTGGGTGCTGGTTACACAGCTATGTTTATTTTGTAATAATTCTTCAAGCTATACACTTCTGATATGAACACTTTCCTACATGCATCTTATACTTCAATTTTAAAAGTTTATTAATAAAAGATGAATCACTATAAAAAACGGCAAGGCATTTACTAAAAATGTTAAACACAGAGTTACTATATGACCCAGCAATTCTACATACCCAAGAGAACTGAAAACATATGTTAACACAAAAATGTGCACAAAAATGCTCACAACAGTATTATTTACAAGAGCCAAAAAGTAGAGACAACCCAAATGTCCATCAATGGATGAACTGATAAACAAAATGTGGTATATCTGTACAAAGGAATAAAGTACTGATATTTGCTTCAGTACATGAACCTTGAGAACATAATGCTAAGTGAAAGAAGCCAGACATGAAAGACCACATATTGTATGATTCCATTTGTATGAAATATGCTGAACAGGCAATTCTATCAAGACAGCGATTAGTGATTTCCAGGGGATAGGAGACAGGGCGAATGGAGAATGACTGCAAACAGGTATGGCATTTCTTTTTGGGGTGATGAAAATGTTCTAGAATTAGACAGTAGTTACAGTTGCATAACCTTGTAAACACACTAAAACCATTGAATTGTATATACTCTTGGTATATACTTTTTGTTATATTTCATGGTATGTGGATTATAGCTCAATTTTTTTCATATAGCTCAAATTTTAAAAACAAGTTTTAAAACAGATAAAGTCTCTATTCTTCCCCTCTCTTTTGCCTATTCTCCACTCTGTTTCCTCTTTTAGATTCTCAGGTTGCCAGCAAGGAGCCTGGACAACTTTTAAAGGACTTTAGCGCAGTCAGTGGAGCAGATACCTACCAGTGGCTGAGCTGACATGGAATGTTGAAAGACCACAGGATCTGGAGTCGGACAGAACTGGTTTTGAAAATAAGTCCACCACTTACATGTTTGTGTTATGATCTTGATCTTGGCCAAGTAACTCAACTTTTTTGAGCCTCAATTCTTTCTCTATGAAATGAGTAAAGTAATTCCTACTAATGAGGTTGTCCAAGGATTGTTAAAAGAGATAATGTATGCAACATAATAATTCTGTTCCCTTAAGAGTTCCATGCACTCTCAACTATTTGAAGGCAACTGGGAAAATCACCTTATTTCAGCAAAAACAGTGTGGGCTCTGGAGTTAAATTGTTCACAGCAAAATCCCTGACCCTTACTTCAACTTCATCTCTAAGCCTTGGTTTCTTCAACTGTGGAATGGGAATGATATTACTACCTGCACTATAGAGTTATTATCAGGATTAAATGAGATAATGCATGTCAAGTTCTCCCTATAGTGCCTGGCACATACGAAGTGCTCAATAAATATTAACTGTTATTATTAATCCAATCATTAAACCAAATTGCCAAGGATATGCTATAGCATGTTGTGTCCTAAGGATAAGACAAGGTTCACTGCCCTCAAGGAGCTCATAGTCTGGTTGAAGAGTCAGACACATAAACAAATAATTGTTCTTCCCAGCCAGCCACACACTGGAGCCTTTGATTCCCAGTCAACAGCACTAGGTCTGAGACCTTACTAAACAAAGCTGGATATGTAAGGAACAGCATGGGTTGGGGGCAGCAGTGAACAGACTCACCGTGAATCAACAGTAGGCCCTTCTTTTCCCACAAATAGCCTACAAAAATCTAGATAGGCATACAGACTTCCTCCTCCGCATTACTACTAAGGGGCCATCTGTGTCCCCCAACTTCTTCAAGTGGCTGGTTTCTTCTCATCTTTCAAGTCTCAGCTTAAATGTCACTTCTTCTGGTCCCCTGACCATATAATCTGAAGTACTGCTTTTATAACACTCTATTCATTTTCCTCAAAGTAAAATAATTTTCAGTTATTCATTTACTCATTTGCTGTCTTCCCCATCAGCCTGTGAGCCCCTAGAGTTCAGGGACCATGCATCGAGCAAATATAAGTATATACTATGTGCCAGGCACTGAAGTATGTGCTGGGAATTCAGTTTGGGGGTAGAGACATGGTCACTGCCCTCATAGAGCTTACAGTCTATATCTGTGGAAAAAGTTTTGGGATGCAGGTTTATCCCAGTTCTGGCTGAGGACTCTCTTATGACTAGCCCAGTCGGATAGGAGCCCTTGGCTGTCAATCTCTCACTGAGTCCAAAAAGCCAGATCCTAAAACTCTGGGGACTTCTCAGTTCTTTTTTCTGCAGTCCTAGATTCCTGTGGAGTTTAGGCTAGGGCAAACAACATAACCTCAAGAGACATTTCTGCAAGTTCTTTCCTTATCAAGCTATTCCCATCAGCATTCTAAGGGCAAGCATGGTCAGTATCAGCAAGAAACACATTGGCTGGGGTGGAGTGTGGAGTAGGGGATGGGGATAGAGAGGCAAGAGTCTCCCTAAGTCCTGTAGAGATGAAATGACTGAACTAGAAGTGCTAAGTCCTCAGCGCCTTTCAAATTCAATGCCCTGAATTTCTCAGAAGGCTGCATCCCACAGTCTAAGCTTCTCTACCATTGAGTCTGACTTTGTCCTAAAGGCTACTTCCTGCTAAACCAGGCTGAGGTCGAGGAATGCTGAATTAGGTTCTAGGAAACATATTCTGTTGCAAACTCTCTGCGGAAACACCAAGAGAACAATGTTTTCCAGGGCTGGGAGATAACAAAATTCAAAGGATTGTTGAAAAACCTTCTTTAAATTTGTTATTAAATGAACAAGGATATATGTACATATGTAGTGTATGTGTATATAAAATTAATGAATAAATCTTTGCTTAATAGCAGGAGATAATGTCCTGAGAGCACAATCAGAAACAAAGTTTCAAGCCACATAAGCAAACAGACCTATTCATTCAAGAATCACTTACTTGATACTTTCTCTGAGCCAGATTATTCCAGGTACAAAGAAATAAATGACTCATTGTGGGTTTAGCAAAATACATTCAGTTCTGTGATACAGGTCTATGTACAGTCTGCTTTGAGAGAAGAGGAGACCAGCAGGGCAACATAGTGAGACTGTCTCTATAAAAAATAAAAACTTAGCCAGGTGTAATGAGTGGTACATGACTATAGTCCCAGCTACTCAGGAGGCTAAGAAGGGAGGATTGCTTCAACCTGGGAGTTCAAGGCTGCAGTGAGCTGGGATTGTGCCACTTCACGCCAGCCTGAGTGACACAGTGAGACACTGGCTCAAAAAAAAAAAAAAATTACAGGATTACAAAGGAAACCAATTAATTGAAATGTTATTATTCAAATATTTTTTTAAATCTGTAATATTATAACATGAGCTTCTTTATTAACACATTAAATCACAAGATTTAACAATGAGTCTAATAACCATAATTTCAAGTAGTAATCAGCAAAAACTATATTTCAAGATATCTGCAGCAGTATACAATGATATGAAAATATCTGTGATTTCTACTGGTAGATACTTCTAATACACAATGTCTTTTGCTTACATTTATAATTGAAGGAAATGCTAAATTCCACTGGGTTAATGAAAATAAAGAGGTAACTTTCGCTCTCATTCCATTCATGAAACCATGAACTCTAAGCACCAATTCCCAAGGCGTCCATAGACTCCAGGGTAAAAACCCCTGCTGTGGCCGGGCGCAGTGGCTCAAGCCTGTAATCCCAGCACTTTGGGAGGCTGAGGTGGGTGGATCACGAGGTCAAGAGATCGAGACCATCCTGGTCAACACGGTGAAACCCCGTCTCTATTAAAAATACAAAAAATTAGCTGGGCATGGTGGCGTGTGCCTGTAAT
>NW_016107406.1:3236413-3265312 GCF_001604975.1 Cebus imitator
AAAAAAAAAAAAAAAAAAAAAAAAAAAAAAAAACCCTGCTGTAAAGACATGAAGACTCTCATTAGATAACAGTGAATACATAATCAGAAAGACCATGTAGAGCCAGTTCAGAGTTAGCAGTAAGGGGAGCCAAGCCAAATGCCAGTCAGTGGTCCTCAGGAGTAGAAACAAATTGGCTGTGGAGGGGCAGAGATAAGAGATCTTGAGGTCCCAGAGAAAGCAGCTGCCTCTCTAGTTCCTGTGAGGCATGGATAGACATCTGAAATTAGGTACCCAGAGACCTCCCCGTGCCTTTTCAGTGAATCCCTTTTTTACATAAGCTAATTAAGGGGATTTTCTGCCTTACAATTAATTGCTGAGATAATACTTTAAACAAAAGTGCTCACTGAAACATGTTTGTAATACACTGTGTATATTTGTGTATATTAATAGCCTTCCAGATGAGAAATTCCTTAATTTATATCAATTCAGGGTATGTATACTCATGATTCTGTAAAGCCCATAGCTGCTGATTTCCATAAACCTGCTGTAGAAGATACCAGTCAAACATCTCAGGGAGGAGGGAAAGCTGCCTGTCCTCTCCATAGATGGCTATACCTGGCAGGCAGGGGACTGATCAACAGGTAGACGGTGAACTCACAGGAGCCAGATGAAATGGAGCAGGATGAACAATCAAGAAGTCAGGGCACTATCTGAAACTGCATCTTTAGGTTTAAGGAAGGCAAGGACAAGAGGGATATATAAATGGCCAGAAGAAGAAGCCAAAGCTATCAGAGGTCCTCTTGTAAAATGTGTCTCAAATAGATTTTCTGTATTACTGACAGGGAAAAACTGAGGGGGATAAACTGTGTCCTGAATACAGAATGGTCAGTGCCTAAACTCCCACAAGACAGATACAGATCTGGGGCCACTTTTCTGGAGGAGGGAACAGAATGACTTTCCAGGCCTCTCCAACTGCTCTTCCTACTGTTTTTAATCCCACTAAGGGCAAACAGGAAAGGAGAAGTGACTGGGAAAGGAACTGAATGTTACTATTAATTAAATGTTTAACAATGCAGTTGAATAGTGGGTATATAGTGTTTGTTTTATGATATGTTCTTTCTTGTGTATTAAATATTTTACAGTAAAAATATTTTTAAAAGACACAGTGAAATCAAACCAAACACACAAATGCAAAATGAAATTACTTAACACAACATCAGCAGTGACTACCAAAGTCCAAGCATGGAAAGTGTGTTGAGGAACATACTCTCCAGATCTGTACCCAATGCCTGGTCCCACTAGAGTCCAAGTTTAAAGATGAGTAAGGATTCTGAGGAGAAGCTCTAAAGAAAAATCAGTAAGTTCTGGATACAAAATCACTCTCCAGGAAACCAAGACTGGCAGGTTTTGAGGTTAGGAAGTCGAAGGGTCAACTGCTAGGCCTGAGTTATCTGCCACCAGTTTAACTTAAAAGACTCATTCTCAACAGGGTACCTGCCTAACCTGTGGCTGGGGTGGTGATGGAGGGATCTGATCTGATCTAAAATGTTAGGATGACCCTAACATCCAGTGCCTGGGAAAATTAAGCAGGACTTACCAGCCATTAAAAAGATCCCAGAAAAAAATGGAGGGTAGGAAAAAAAAAAAAAACCTGGAGATTAAGAGCAATTGCCATTCTGACCCCCTTACTCAGAGCAGGAGTCTGGCAATATTATGGGGCGGTTGTGGCTGGGTGCTGGGAGAAGGGGACTGAAGAAAGAGAGAAATGAATCTGCAGGGGAGTCCAGACAGGCTTGATTTGGAAGAAGTTTTCCTAAATGGATATGATCAGGCTTGAGACTTCCTGAGACTTCTAGTTCCCCGGTTCACATTTTCTGCATCCTTGTCCTCACTCGTGGCTACAGTCCAGGTACACTAAAATGCCCAGATCATTTCTAGGGGTAGTACATCTCACACTCTTTTGGGTCTAGGTTTCACTAAGCAGGAGAGAATGCCCTGGTTACTTAATTTAGCATTTCCTAACTGATAATCTCTCCACTTCCTTGCAGGAAGTCATAGCTTGTGGGTGTAAGATTCCCATTGAGTGTGCTAACCCCCTATCCTCATCCTCACTTAGGAGGCACAAACAGGCAGCCCTGACACCAGGCTGACCCTAGGCAACAGAACAGCACTCCAGGGTTCATCTCCAGGTGAGGGGATGAAGGACAGACCAAATCTAGTCTCTGGTTACAGGGCATCTTGAACACCTGCTAATAATAAAACATTATCTGTCAAGGCCTTGTCCCTCCAAACCACCAAAACAGAGGAAGAGGATGGGAGAGGAATTTTAGCCCCTCTGATTTTCACCCCAGGTAATAACAACCCTCACTCCATCCCAAAGCCCACTAGCCAGAGTAGAAGAGCACTCAGGAGGATCTCAAGAAAAGACTGACCAAGGCATGTGAAAGACTGTACTGGTCCCATCCTAGAAAGTGGGCAGGGCAGTGGCTACGGCTAAGGAAACACTTGGCCAAAGCAGCTTTCTTCCCTTCCCACTTCCATTCAGCCTACCGAGGTGGCTTTTGTAAGATCTGTGAGAGAGTAAGTCAGGGAGGAGAATAGAAACAAAAGCCTCCCATGATAAAAAGAGACTAATGCAGGGTATAGATTTCTAGTCCAATATGCCAGGTCTCCGGTTTTGAGGGGTGTATCTTTAACTGAAAGATGATAAATTATTTGGTTACTAGTAGTCCCGACTGTTAAAAGATCTCACCATCAGGTACTAAGCATGTGTTTCTGGGTGATACAATACAATGATTTAAACCTAATGGTCACTTAATAGCTGTCTCCTTCCCATATCATTGCCCATACAACTGAAACCTAAGTTAAAGACTCCATAGCTGCTGCCAACTTCTTGTGGCCAGGCCTGGACTGCTTTAAGAAAGCCCTTACCACAGGGATGAGAGCTCCCAGCCAATGGGGATAGCACCATCCATGGCAGGGATTAGTTTCTTGATTAAATTCTTAAGAGCCTAGGATCTACTTCAGGGAGGAGTGGTATGGGTACTATTATAAATGCAATCAGAGAGCTAAGGGGCAGGATTCAAAGTACACAGGAAATTCAAAACATTTTCAAGGAGGTAATGAGGAGGACTGAAAGCAGAAAACCAGATAAAAGCTGGCAAAGCAATAAATGTATCAATTTGACAACATCTGAGTTGGGCCTAGGTAGAGAAGATTTTTTAAAAACTGGTAAAGGGTAACAGACTTCATAAACCAAAATTTAGATTCAGGGAGAGAGGTGGAGACTCATTTATTCAGGGGGTCCTAGGTACAAAGCATTCTACCTTATCCAGAAACATTTCCTAAAATTCAACATCAAAGCCCAGAAATCAAGGAATCAAACTTAGAGACGGCCACCTGGAGAAAGGACACATGGCATTCTAAGATTTCCTTCTTTCTAAATAATTCAGGGCTGGACTTACCTCTTGCTATTTACACATTATCTCTTGCTATTTATGCATTTTTTAATTCTTTGAATTTTTATTGTATAAAATTGATAGAACTTTGCAAGACTAATCCCTCAGGAGAAGAATACTTGAGGAAGCAGGAGAAAAAGAGTTGGTAATGACCTGGGAAAGAGTCTGTAAACATTAAGTGCTGTAGAGCTATATGAAATTACTGCTCAATTGACTCAGATTTTCAGTCATTTTTGCTTTGCAATCATGCCTAAAAAGTAGATGAGTATTAACTCAACAGGTATTTATTGAGGCCCTACAATGTTCCAGGTACTGTTCTTGGCTACTGAGACACAAAAGTCAACAGAACATACAAAAATCCCTGCCCTTGAGGAGCTTACATTTTAGTGGTAGAACACCATCAATATTAAACAGTTACGTTAGTAAATGTTAAATGCAATGGGGAAAAAATAGTAGGGTAAAGGATTGGGAATGTAGGGATGAAAATGTGGGTTGCAATTTTAAATAAGGTGGTCGGGGTACACTTTGATGAGATGACAGCAAAGATCTCATGGTATGGGAATTAGCCTATGGATATCTGGGGCACAAGTGTTGGGAGAAGAGGACATAAGACAGGAGTGTGCCCAGTGTGTTAAAAAAAAAAAATAGTAAGATGGCCAATGTGGCTAGAGTGAAGTGAGAGAGAGAAAGGTGGTAAGAGATGAGGTCAGAAAGATTACAGAGATCAGATAAGAAGGGGCCTTGTGAGCTACTGTAACAACTGTTTTTACTTGGAGTAAAATGGAATCCCTTGCAGTGTTTTGAGCAAAGAAGTGGCATGAACTCACTTAGAACTTTAAAGAATTCCAGCTTCCAGGCTGAGAAGAGATTATAGAGAGTTCCTGGCTTATGATTTTTTTTGACTTTACAATGGTGTGAAAATGATATGCATTCAGTAGATATTCAGAGATACTCAACATTTCATTACAAAATAGGCTTTGTGTTAGATGATTTTGCCCAACTGTAACCTAGTATGTGTTCTGAGCATACTGAAGATAGGCCAAGCTATAATGTTTTGTAGGTTAAGTGTATTCAATACATTTTCAACTTATGATGGGTTTATCAGGATGTAATCCATTATAAGTCAAAGGGCGTTTGTACAGGAAAACAAGGATGGAAAACCAGAGACAACTGCAGTCCCCTAAGCAAGAAATGATGGTAGCTCAGATCAAGATACTGGAGCAGAAGCAGATTCTGCATTTATTTTGAAAGAAGTGCCAACAGAGTCTCTTGATGGATTGGAGGTGGGGCACCAGAGAAAGACAAAAGTCAAACATGACTCCAAGATTTATTATTTTCAGAGACAGAGTCTTGCTATGTTGCCCAAGCTGGATTCAAACTCCTGGGCTCAAGAGATCCTATCTTGCCTGGCCTTCCAAGTAACTGGGACTACCCATGTGCTCCACCATGTCTGGCTCAACTCCAAGATTTTTAACCTGAGCAAGTGTGAAAGGATGAAGCTGCCATTAACCAAGGAGAAGACTGTAGGATGAGCAGGCTTGATATGAGGGTTGGGAGGAGGGAGGAAGAAATCAGAAGTTCAATATGAATATGTTGAGTTTGACCTATTAGACTTCCAGGTAGAAATGTTGAACAACTAGTTGAATATACAAGTCTGGGGTTTGGAAGAAAGAACCGGGCTGAAGATACAGGGATAAAGATGATATTTAAAGCCATGAGACTGAATGTGATCACCAACAGGGCAAATGTGGGTAGAGAATAGAAGAGGGCCAAGGACTGAGCCTTGGAGATGGTGCAGGAGAGAAGAAATCAGCAAAGAAGACTGTGAAGAAGTAACTGATGAAGAAGAAAATAAAGCAAGGAAAGCGTATTGCTCTGGAAACCAAATGAAAGTATGTCAAGAAGGACTGGGCGACCAACTCTATCAAACGCTGTTTGCAGATCAAATAAGATGAGAGATGAGAACCATTTATTAGATTTTGTAATGAGAAAGTCATTAGTGACCTTTTGTAGAACAAGTTCAATGCAGTGATGGGACCCAAAATCCCACTGAAACGGTTTTAAGAGAGAACTGGAAGAGACCACAGTAAAAATAGACAATGTTTGTAAGGAGTTTTGTAGTAGAATGAACATGTAGGGTGGTAACTGGTGGGCAAACTGGGGTGTCAGAAGAGTTTTTAAGGTGGAAAAATAATAGTACATTTGAATGCTAATATACCAATCTTATAGAAAACAAAATGTTAAGGAGAGGAGAATTACTAGAGCAATTTCCTTGATAGGTGAGATATAATCTAATGCACAAATAGAGGGACAGCCTTTAGACAGCGGCATGGCTACTTTATCTTTGCACACAGGTGAAAAGGCAGTGTCTGAGGGTACATATGTTAGCAGGAAGTAGAAGTATGGAAGCAGGAAGCAAAAGTTCATTTCTGACCGATTCTTCTTTTTTAGGGAAATATAACTGCCTGGCAGCATTAAGGGTGCATTTGAGAGGCAGGGGCAAGAATTTAAATTGAAACTAGTCAGACTGGGTGCAGTGGCTCATTCCTGTAATTCCAGCACGTTGGGAGGCCCCAAGTGGGAGGCCTGCTTAAGCCCAGAAGTTCGAGATCAGTCTGGGCAACAGAGCAAGACTCTGTCTCTAAAATAAAATTTAAATAAATAAATAAAATAAAGATACTAGTCAGCATGGTTGTATGTTTTACTTTCTGACTACATTTGACTGCATAGGCACAGAGGAAGTAGAAAGTTGAGTTCAACTGTACACAAGAGATGGGCAATAAAATCAGGAGTGTGTGCAATCGATGATTATAACTGACCATTGAAGCTGGGTAAGGAAGGGAGGCAGGATATCACAGGAGTCAGGGCAATAAAAAGGAAGGTAAGATCAACGGACTGGAGATCTCTGGAGGTTTTAAGGAATGTTGAGTCAAGGTAGAGGAGGAGAGCTGGAAAAACAGGATGGGGATGTGCTCAGAAAGTAGAATGCATAAAATTGAGGATACAGAAGAGTGCAATCATTGGTGATCACAAGGCCTAGAGCACACTCTAGAACAGGGCCTTTCAATAGTGGTACTACTGAGACTTTTCACTGGACAATTCCTCATGCTAGAGGGCTGTCCTGTTCTCTACAGGATGTTGAACAGCGTGCCTGGACTCTACTCACTATACTAGATGCCAGTAGCACTTCTCAAGTTATGATACCGAAAAACGTCTTTGGACCTTGCCAAATGTTCTCTGGGGGCAAAACCTCTCCTTGTTGAAAACCACCATTCTAGAATACGTCCAGAGAAGTCAGTGAATGAGATAAGGCAGGAGTCAAGATAATTAGAGAAGTCCTGGAGAAGGCAGTAGTGAGTCAGGAGCTGAACTCCTCCAGAAATGAGTGGTAATGACTCAGAGTCAGGGCATTTCCTAACAGTGAAGAGTCCTGGGTGATAGATTCAGATGCATCAGACTCAAAGCTAGGGCTTTTTAAAGAAGAGGGAGGGTACATGGTCAGAAAGCAGCAATTAGAAATAAGGAAGACATGTATTCCAGCTCCATACTCAGCAGTAAGAGGACTATGAGAGAAGTAATAGCCACCATGTGAGAGTGCAGCAGAGAAGATATGTGAAAAATCTTTAGGGGAAGACCAGGTTTCTGACCAAGAACAAGAAAGTAATGCTTGGAGAAACTGAAGATAAAGAAAATTTTGCTGATTATAAACTATGAATTTCAGAAGGAAAAGAGGACAGAATGGGGAAATGCAAGCTGTATATCTGAAACTGGTAGGTGGAATCCAGTGGGAGGTCCACTGAGGAGAGGGATGGTACAGTGGAGGCAGATCTTTAATATAGAAGAAGGAAGCCTTTGGCTATTCTGGCAAAAAGGTGGACATAAGGTAAGAATCTTTTGGGAACATGGCACATGACATATTCACACTATAGTCAGGAATCACGCCGTAATTACCAACCCTAGGCTAGAACCAGTTTAGAACAAAAGAATAATTTTCTAAGCTTTGACAGCTTTAATATGAGGAAGTTGGGCAAACAGATACAAATGTATCAGGAGGTGAAAACAGGCTCTTCAAAGGTCCAGGAACTAAGGAAACCTTCAAGACTGGTGAAACATGGCTGCATATAGTGGCTCACACCTGTAATTTATCAGCTTTTTGGCAGGCTGAAGCAGGTGGATTGCTTAAGACCACGAGTTCGAGACCAGCCTGGCCAACATGCCAAAACTTGGTCTCTATTAAAACATAAAAAAAAAAAATAGCTGGTCATGATAGCACATGCCTGTAATCCCAGTTACTTGGGAGGCTGAGGCATGAGAATCACTTGAATCTGGGAGTCAAAGGTTGCAGTAAGCCAAGACTGCACCACTGCACTCCAGCCTGGGCGACAGAACGAGACTATTTNAAAAAAAAAAAAAAAAAAAGCAATGAAATATGACTAAGAATCCAGAGACTCTGATCTAGTGCTTATATACTCTGGAAGAGAATTAGAATGCAGATTCCCATAGGAATTAAAAATCCCACCAAGCCAGACAGGGTTGAGGAAAGCAATCTGGACCCAAGAAGCTAAACCAATTAAGCTAAGAAGTGGCAAATTAATCTATCAAGAAAAGGAATTGGTGCTGGAAAAATTCACCCATTTATATTTCTTCCTCTATGAGCATTTTAGAAAATTAGTTTTAAAATATTAATCAATTTAAACATCATAGAGGTATATAAATAAAAGACTTCCTCTCTTTAACTCCAATCCTCTCCTCAGAGAAAACCACTGTGAACGATTGGATGTGTATCCTCCCAGACTTTTTTTCTATTCTGTATAAACATCCCAAATTGGATCGCATTACATATATTCTTATACATTTTGCCTTTTTTGCTTAACCGTGCATCATGGCCATCTTTTCAAGGTTATTTATTTATTTGTTTGTTTATTGGGGATGGAGTCTCGCTCTGTTGCCCAGGTTGGAGTGCAGTGGTACCATCTCAGCTCACTACAACCTCTGCCTCCTAGTTTCAAGTGATTCTTGTGCCTCAGCCTCCTGAATAGCTGGGATTACAGACATGCACCACCACATCCAGCTAATTTTTGTATTTTTAGTAGAGATGGCATTTTGCCATGTTGACCAGGCTGGTCCCAAACTCCTGACCAGGTGATCTGCTTGCCTTGGCACTGTGCCTGGCCTATTTATTTCTTTTTGAGACAGGGTCTCGCTCTGTTGCCAGGCTGAAGTACAGTGGCATGATCATAGCTCACTGCAGCTTCAAACTCCTGGGCTCAAGCAATCCCTCCCACCTCAGCCTCTTGAGTAGCTGGGACTACAGGAACATACCACTGTGCCTGGCTAACTTTTTGATTTTTTGTAGAGATGGGGCCTTGCTATATTTCCCAGGCTGGTCTTGATCTCTGGGCCTCAAGTGATCTTCCGGCCTCAGCCTCCCAAAGTGCTGAGATTATATGCCTGAGCCACCAGACCTGGCCTATCTCATTCTTTTTAATGACTTTATTATATTATATTATATGGATAAACCGTAATTTATTCATATTTCTATAATGATGGACTTTTAAACTGTTTCCAATTTTCCGCATTATAAACAATGCTTATGTCGATGCCTTTGCATGTTAATAATTTTATAGAGTACATTCCCACTGGCTAGATTAAAGGATGTATCTGACACTGCCAAAAAACTGCCCTCCAAAAATGTACCAATATATCATTCAACCAAAATTGTATAAAGCGCCCAATTCCTCATACTCTTGTCAAAGCTATAATAATCTTGATTTTTGCCAACTGATAGAAGATCATCTCATTCTTGTTTTAATGTGAACTTTTTTTGGTTTTCTTTATTTTGGTGGCAGGGAATATTTCAGTTTAAGAATACTGAAAACTTGCTAGGTATAGTGTGTACCTGTAGTTCCAGCTACTCGGGAGGCTGAGGCAGGAAGAGGGCTTGAGCCCAGGAGTTCTGGGCTGTAGTGCGCTATGCCGATCAGGTGTCTGCACTAAATTCAGCATCAATATGGTGACCTCCCGGGAGCGGGGGACCACCATGTTGCCTAAGGCAGGGTAAACCAGCCCAGGTCATTAATGGAGCAGCTCAAAACTCCGATGCTAATCAGTAATAGGACTGTGCCTGTGACTAGCTACTGCACTCCAGCCTGGGCAACATAGGGAGATCCCATCTTTAAAAAAAAAAAAAAAAAGCCAAGTACAGTGGCTCATACCTATAATACCAGCACTTTGAAAGGTCAAGGCAGGCAGGTCACTTAAGGTCAGGAGTTTGAAACCAGCCTGGCCAACATGGTGAAACCCTGTCCCTACTAAAAATATAAAAATTAGCTATGTGTGGTGGTGAGCACCTGTAATCTCAGGTACTTGGGAGGATGAGCCAGGAGAATCTCTTGAACCTGGGAGGCAGAAGTTGCAGTGAGCTGAGATCACAACACTGCATTCTTTAAAAAAAAAAAAAAAGCAAACATGATGAAAAAAATACTGAAAACTGTTTTTAGATTAGGTTAGATACATAAACATTGAACCAAGAAGATACGATACTATTATACTTTACTTATTTATTTATTTATTTATGAGACAGAGTCTTGCTCTGTCGCCCAGGCTGGAGTACACTGGTGCCATCTCAGCTCACTGCAGCCTCTGCCTCCCGGGTTCAAGTGATTTTTATGCCTCAGCCTCCCAAGTAGTTATGACTATAGGCATGTGCCACCACACCTGCTAATTTTTTGTATTTTTCATAGAGATGGGCTTTTGCCATGTTGCCCAGGCTAGTCTTAAACTCCTGACCTCAAGTGATCCGTCTGCCTTGGCCTCCCAAAGTGCTGGGATTACAAGCATGAGCCACCGTGCCCAACCACCATTTTTTTTTTAAACAAAATGTTTGCTAAATGAAAAGAAACCAAAGAATAACAATATTACACATATAATTAATACTTTCAAAAGCTTCTAATGTGCCAGACACTATGAAAAGCACCCAAGTATATCACATGGAGCTCTCACACTCTAGAGAGAGTATTATCCCTATTTTACACAAAAATAAACTTGAGCCAGATAGGTTAAGAAACTTTCTCAAAGTCATGTAGCTAGTAACTAAGTAGAGCCATGTTTCAACTCAGATCACCAGACTCTGGAGCCTCCATTGAGACCAAAGTCAGCTCAAGTGAAGTTGAATAGCCAGTAAGTGGTACTGTTAGGATTCAAACCCAGGTTTGCCTAACTCTAGAGCACACTTACCTAAGGTGATTAATGGAATTTATATTATCTGTATGAATAAAGTTATGATACTGTCGGGAAGAATTTATTCTTATCCAAACTTTTTTTTGGTTCTGGTTTCATTTTTGTTTTGTTTTGTTTTGTTTCAGGTTTTTTTAAAAAAGACATTGCCTTGGTTGAACAGTCAGGGTCACTGCAGTGCATGAATCCAGAGCATCCTACTTCATGAGAACAGAACTCACTGGAGTTGCGCTATTCACAACCTGCAGGGCCAAACATGGCGGCCCCAGGACCAGGTACAGACTGACTAAAGGAAAGGGAGATTTCTGCTTGCAACTAGGCCAAAAGAGCTAAGGGAAACAGCGTGTCCCCTAGTGGTTGAGAACAATATTGGCAGCTGAAAATGTCTACCTAGAGAGCTCCAGAACTAACAGAATTAGGGTAGTTGCTGAAGTGAAATCAGCACATATGAAAACTTTAATTGCTGCTCTCTCTACCTAGGGTGTTCCCTTACAAGAGGGTGCAAGATCTATCAAGGCTACTCTTTGAAAAATCAGTGGTTCCCTAGGAAACAAAGGGGACTACAGGATAAGTATCACCTACAACTTAGGTCTCAAGAATCAGATGCCTACATAATAAATGAAGAGAAAAAAACAACTTTTACTACATGAGAAAAGGTGGTAGAGAAAGAGGGATATACATAAATAGACTCAAGACTAGATAATCAATGCTGGAAACTTCACAGTAATCTTCCAAAAGGGACCCCCCCACACAAAAAAAAGAAAGAAAGAAAGAAAAGAAACCACTAGAAAATTAG
This sequence comes from Cebus imitator, assembly GCF_001604975.1. NCBI lineage: Eukaryota > Metazoa > Chordata > Mammalia > Primates > Cebidae > Cebus > Cebus imitator. Next base: position 3,247,886 of record NW_016107406.1, read on the forward strand.
GAAAACCTTGAAAATGTTCTCAAGAGGGAAAATGATGCTAAAAGAAACCCAGATGTGGTGAATATAAAATGAATGGAATTTTGGACTCACTCCTACTGTCAGCCTCTCTTAGAATTGAGGCAAAGGCAATTGCAGACTTGGGAAGAAAGGCTTAACTTGACCAAATTAAAATGGCCTAAAGCCATAAAGAGACCATGGGTAAAACAGAAACACACATCAGCTGGGGTGGAAGGCAAGCACTCAGATGTAGCACAGGAACTGAGGGAAATGGAGAGGATTCGCCAAAGTAAACCTGATTATAGTTGAGTGCTGGTCACTGCTTGATTGAGAGGGGGATATTCTGGTTAATCACATCTTCTAGTTTAGTATTTACCATTTTTCCATAAACAGATTACCAATTTTCAAATAATTAGAAAGTATGTTATAAAATAAAAATAACAACCTCATAATCTTCCAATAACATAGGGTGTTCATCAGAAGTATCAACTGTCACTATTGTCTAAGGTTTGTGTGGAATCTGATCTGCTATTGACTTGTCAAAGATCTGGCTAAAAAGAAATATCTAGAAAGATGTAGGTGGCACTAGATTTCCACTGCCCAGACAGGAAAGATCCTTTTTTTTGAGTTCAAAGAACTTGTGCAGTAAGACATGTGGTTAATGATCACAGCAATGGGACAGAGGGGAACCTGCCACATCCACTTTCACAGCTCACTAGACTGCAAGCTCTATGAGAACAAGGACTTTGCTTTGGTCACTGCTCTGCCACTGTCTCTAGAACAGTGACTGGCACATAGGAGGCATTCACAAAGTATTTAAAGAAGAAATATTAATAAATGCTGTTCCATTTAATATGCTTGAATAAAATAATAAAACCTCTTGAAATAAAGAATGAATTCTGTTCAATCTGTCTAATATACCTTCTTCCCATCCTCTAACCATGGAAATTCTCATTTGTGAAGGTCCAGCTCAAATTTCTTCTCTTCCTCAAAGTTTTCCCTGATCCCTTTCTGCCGCTTACAATCCTCCCTCCTTCAAATGACCAGAGTTAAACCTTCTTTATTCGTTTTCCCATGGTACGTTACTTGGACCTATATTTGCTCTCATTTCATTTTATATTGTATTTCAATTCAGTATTTACATGTCCAAATCTTCCACGGGGTTATAAGCTCCTTGAAGGCAAGGTTTTGGTTTCAGTTATCCTTGAACATCCATCTCCTAGCATAAAGCCTTGCAAATAGTAATTACGTAAATGTCTGCTAAGTTTAATAAAACAATTACATTCTTGGTGTTTAATAAGGCACCAGCATACACTAATTGCTCACTAAAAGTTCATTCCATGAATGAACTGAAAGAAAGGTAATACCAGCAAAACTAAGCTGCCTCAAATCCCAGGGCTGGGAGGTATCATGCCTTGAAGACAGAGACATGGTCTCTTTTTCTTGGTTCTAAGGAGATCTTGCCTGGTTCCTGTGCCAAATGTCAGGCACCCTGGCACCAAAACTGTAGAGATAAGTTTGGAAAAGTTCCAGGAAGAGTCACATAATTGACTTGGGGTGGGGAGGAAAGGATAAAAAAGGAGTGATTAGGCGCTCAAGTTAGGCAGATGGCCTAAGTGTCGTCTGAGACTAGACACGATAACCTTCTGCTAACACTGGGAGAGTGTAAACACCCAAGAGGGGAGGAATTGTTTAGCCTGGTCCAGTGGGCTCAAAGTAGGAGGAAGGATGAGACAAGGGACAGGAGATCAAAGCCCTGGGACAGAAAAGCCAAGCAAAAGAGACACTGCTCTCCTTGGACTGAGAGAAAACAAGGCCATATACATTTTCACAAATATCAACAAGTGTTATTATCCTCATCTTCGGGCATAAAGGAGGTCTACAACAGATGGATTATTGAAACCTAATACAAACAGCCTATGCTTGGAACAGAAAGTCCTTTTACCGTTATGCAAAATGTAGCTCCATACTCGATGTTATTACAGCAGTCTGCAAAAAAAAAAAAAAAAAAAAAAAAAAAAAAAACCACAGATCCAGGCTGGGCTCATAAGTAAAAGCATCTTCAAGAGAAGATAAGAAAAGAAAAAGTAGAGTGAGTCAGCAAAGCGGTGAACTGGAATCCCACAGTTTGGTAAAATGATGCATGAAATCTATATGTGTTCTCATTTGCTGTTTTCCATTTTACTCTAACAAAAACACCTATCAAATTGGCATTTGCTGAAAATATTCATTTTTTCCTATTTTCCCATTCTACTCCAAGTCTGCCTGCCTGCCTTCCAGTAAGCTTGAGTGGGCGTCAGTGGTGCCCATTACATTGATAGTGAGTGCTGTGATAGAGATATGGAAGACACAGTGTCCTGCTTCGACAAGCTTCTAATCTACTTGAAGAGACAAAATATAAGTATGGGAAAACAGCAAGGAAATAACTGCAAAGAAACATATGACATATGCAAGAGAAAGGAGGAAAAATCAACTACATAAATGTGAATTATCTGTCTAGTCAGGGAAGACAACTGAACTGATCATTCAGGGAGGGCTTCCCAGCAAAGGTGAATTTTCTTCCTAAAGAGGAAAAATAGAAATTGATTGACTGAAACCAATTTATGGTTTACAAAAGCTAGAAGGAACCTCAGGGTGTATCTGATCAAAATTGCTCATTTGACAGATGAAGCCCAGGGAGCTTAATAATATGCCCAAGTGACAAGTCGAAAAAGTGGAAGAACTGGAATTCAAATCAAAGTATTCTGATTTCAAAATCCAGGGCAGATGACAGGAACAAATGCAAAGAAGCAAGAAACAGCAAGGCCTACAAGGAAGAAGGTAAACAGAGTGGCTTGGTGGGGACAGAGGAACTGTTTCATAAAGAGAAATAAGAAGCCCCAGGCGAGAAATGACAGATACAGGTGATGGGGAGGAAGGCAGCAAATCACACTGCCATGTGTGTACCTGTGCAACAATCTTGCATGTTCTTCACATGTACCCCAAAACCTAAAATGAAAAAAAAAAGAAGGCCTAGGCTCCTCCCAAATCATCTTAGTGGCTCCATGTGGACTCTCACTTCTCTCTCTCTCTCTTCAAGAACACCCACCATACCTTCAATCAGCGGCAGGCGCCCTGTGGGACTTTTGCATTTCCCATACCACACACCCTGCTCTGGGGCCTTAGCTCCTTCTAAGGGCCACAATTCTCACTCTCAGAGACTGTACTGGTTCTGAGAGCCCTAGAAGCTCCAAGATACACATATGGCAAAACTAACGAGAAGTTACTCCACATACGAACTTCTTGTTCTGCTTACAGCCCCACCCTCCTCCCTTGCCCCACCAACACTGAGGGAACCAGATGTACAAACGGTTAACAGAGAAAAAAAAAAAAAAATCCCACCCAGACCACTTGAAACGCGGCTAGTCTGGCTGGGCTTCGAGTCTGCTCAGCGACTGCGCCATGACTGCTATTTATAGCTTCTGGGTGCCCAGCCCAGCTTCCAGGTCACTAATTGTGGCCCAGCCCCGAGCCAACCCCCACACCTCCTCCCCCACCCTGTAATACAGGGAACAAGAAGCAAATCTAGTTTTATCCAGACCAGGAAGAACAGCCAGGAGTGAGATCTGAATCCAAGACCCTGTATTATAGGCCTCATGAACGGTATCAACACTGTCCAGAAGGCCATGCCCTCGTTCCACACATCTTGGAGAGTTGAGTATCCCCTCCTTCCACACCAGCCTCCTTTCTTGAATTTTCTAAGTTCATCCAGAGTTGAATCCTCAGTTCAGTGTAACCCATCCAAATGCTAGACGGAGAGATGAATTTTGGCTATCAAGGACACCAGCCAACAGTTAAGTAAGGAGCATATGTCTTTGAGCAAGCATCTAAGCACCCATGGATTAGTGTGTTTGCCTCTTCCTGGGTCTATTTATTAGACTGTCTGTCCATTTATTTGTGTTACTACTCTAGTCATCCACAAAAAAGTACCCAGGAAGGTGGTATACTCAGAAACAAACGTCTAAAAATTCTTTTCTAGTACTTACCAAATACATTTAAAATCCTCCATATTCTTAGTTTCAGATAGAGGACATGAATATGATAGTTTTACGAGAGTTCTATAAATAATCTCTTCTGATTCAAGATGCTATTATTTGAGTATTATTCTATAATACTGTTTTCCCCCTGGAGATACGGATTACTGAGATGGACAATGACCATTTTTTGGCATATGATGCTTTGTGAAACTATCCTGGGTGGGAAAAAAAAGGTTTTTATAAGACATAAGATTTAATGGTAAAAAGACAGAGTGAAGCTTACTTTGTTAATTCTGTACCTGTGCTACAGTGGGGCAACCACCATGGGCCACATTCCCCCCTGAGAATTCTACATGTGAACCCTTGTTCCCATCCCAATTAAACTTAACCATTGTCAATGACATCTACATTCAGAACAAAGGACTGAGACTAGAGATGAAAGAAGAGTTAAGAGACTTAGAAAAGAGGGAGATATCTCTCTTTCTTTTTCCAGTGCCTCAGCACCTCAACTACAATTACCATTCTCAGACAGAACAACAACCCTCTATATCCTTGACTGATGCTGCCCAAGACTACACATCCCAATGTCAGTCTTTTCCTTCTCCTTTTGGGGTTCATTTGGACACCTAGATAATATGCCAGGGATTCTGGTTATTGGAACCAGAACCAGAATGCTGCTGTGCTATCTCATCATCACCCACAAATACCAATTCCCAGCCCCAAATGGTCCCAAATCTTTCCTCCCAAGACCACAAAGGATAAAAAAAAAAAAGTTTCCAAATTAAAAAACTAAAACTGGCAACAAAGGTGCCCCATGGCAGTAACCTTTAAAACTGGCCATTAAAGTTTATAAGTCAGACGGGCACCAACGTGAAGGATCAAGAAGAGAAAAACAGCCCCCTCCCTTGGGGACCCGGAGCCACAGCCTTCCCCCTAAAGCCACAGAGCTGATGTCACAAGAAGCGCTTGCTGCATCAAGGGCTCTCTGTGTCTCAACTACAACCATTCACAATGTAGGCAGACTGTGTGTGCTGGAGGCGGGCTGGTGTCTGGCAGAGAATAAAGGAAAGGGGAGGGGCAAGGAGGCGTGGGTTGGGAGTATATATGAGGTAGGGAAAGGTGAGAAAGGAGAGAAAACATCAGATCTCCTCCTAGACCTCAGGACTGCCGGCAATTCACAGGCTGGGAGGAAACAGGCCCTGTCAGACTGCCTAAGACAGTGGTTCTCAACGTTTTTTTTCCACCTAACACACAAGAGGCATACCACAGATTTTCCTCAGTAACAATGGTATATTACACAATAATTCTTAACTATCTTGGGGTAGTGTTTTGATATGTGCAAAAAAAAATCAAAAAAATTTTTGGTAAGGGTATGAATAGTTTGAAAAGGCTTCCAAATAATTCTAACCATCTCCCCTATTGGGTATGTACCCCCTATGAAGAATCATGAGCTTAAAGAGCCTACTTTTCCTTCCCTCCCTTCCTTCCTTCCATGTATTCAACAAATTCATTTTGAGAGCTTACATGTGCCAAGCATTGTTCTACTGACACTGGAGAGATAGCAATGAACACACAGACAAAAATCCCTATCCTCATTGAGAATCCATGTCTTCACAGGGGTAAAATCAATGTAGTTAAAATGCAGAATCTAGGGGGTACCCACTGCACCCTATAATCCCAGCACTTTGGGATGCCAAGGCAAGAGGATTGCTTGAGCCCAGAAATTCGAAACCAGCCTGGGCAACGTGGAAAAATCCCATCTCTACCAAAGAAATACACAAATTAGCCAGGCATGGTGAGGTGCACCTGTAGTCCCAACTACTCGGGAGGCTAAGGTGAGAGGATTGCTTGAATGCCAGGAGGTCGAGGCTGCAGTGAGCTGTGATTGCACCACTGCACTCCAGTCTGGGCAACAGAGTGAGACCCTGTCTAAAAGAAAAAGAAAAAAAAAGTAGAATCTGTGGTATATTGGGTTATGACAAGTGCTATGGGGAAAAATACAGCAGGGACAGAGACAGAAAGTGCTGAAGTGCTGGTGGGGTGGGGGCGGAGGTGGGGCTGAAATTTTAGATGGGGTGGCCGGGAAGTCCTCAATTAGAAGGTAGCACTTGAAAAAAGACCTGAAGGAAGTGAAGGAATTAATCATGCAGATAACTGGGAAAGACCATTCTTAGCAGAGGGATGGCAAGTGAGAAGGTCCTGAGGTGGGGCACCGGTCTCGGATGTTCAAGGAACAGGAAGGAGGTGGCCGGCGCAGCTGGAGTCCATATGCTACTGTTCATCACAGTGCTCCTCCTCCATCTCAGATCCTTTGGCTCTGAGGAATCTGGGCTGACTGCGTGTTGGACTGAATTGTCCAAGCCAGGGACATGCTCGCAAGCAGAAAGCACTTAAATAGCTCGGTGAAAAGGGACATGAGTAGATAAGATGAGCTTAGTGTTAAAGTATTCTCTTTACTGAAACAGCTCAAAGTTCCTTTAAATAAAATATCATCCATCCTGACAAAATCCTTGTAAGGAACAAAGGTCATACTCCTTAACTAAGGACCAGAGGGGGAAAAATCATTTTAAAGATGATTTTAGAACTGAAATAGAATTTGCTCTTGATACCCAGTCCAATGTTCTATTATTCATAAAAGCATAGACTACTAACAGGTGGAAGTCAGATTTATCTCACCCATTCTCCTCTTTTACTCAAAAGGCAAATGACAAAATTAGAACCCAGGTTTCTTGGATAAGGGGTAAACACTCCTTAAAAAGCAAAATAGGGATATGGTATAGCTTTTAAAAGAGGGGACCACCTCTCAAATCCTGCACTCTAGAAACTCTCCGGCAAGGGGAAGATAGGGTGATGATATTAGCATTATAGAATACTAAACAGTGTTCTGCCCACTTACCCCTAGAAAAAGTCTAGTTATCCCACACGCTAGGCCTACTGCCCTTATCTAGATCCCTTTAGCCCCAAATGTCTTTCATGAGACAGTGTGGCCAAGCCAGTGAGCTGCAGGTTCTGAAGACCAGAACTAAGTCTACAGCGTGAATGTGTGAACGCAGACACATACACACACACACAGAGACGCATACAGTCAGTGGGAAGGAAGGGGAAAGGAAAGCACACACAACACAACACACCAGGGCCGCTGCAGAAAACAACTGCTTGTTAAGTTAAAATTAAACTCTGTACAAATATTGACCTTTGGAGGGGACAGAAACCGGTCCCATATTTACCAGCTTTATAAATGGGACTGACCACAGCTGCCCCACGCGCTTGGCCAGCATCATGGCAGGATGGGGCGAAGCCACGTTTTAGGGGTGGGGGGATGAATGAGAGGGGCAGGAGACATTTTAAACACTCTCTTAAATGTAGTTACTACTGGTAGGTCAAAGTTCCCAAAAGCCTTAAAAGGGGAATTTCTAGGAAAGCAAATAAGGCAGTCTCTGAAAGTGGGGGTCAGAGAAATAGGAATAGGGAGGAAAAAGAAAGCTTCAGAGAGAAAAAAATTGCTAAAAGGAATGAGAAGTATAATAGAGATTATAACTAAATGACGAGAGCACTGGGGAGCTTATCCTTTTGAACCCTGGCCCTTGGTCAAAGCAAGAGTCATAAGGTAGAAGACCAGGTGACCAATTTAAGTAACCGAATGGAACAATTTAAACTGACCTGGTTTGAGTTTTGGCTCTGTTGCTTACTTGCTATGTTACCTCTGGAAACTCAAGGACCCCCAGTTTCCTCATCTATAAAATAGGGATAAGAATACAAAAATATTGTCCTAATTCACAAAGACTAGGACCAATCATAAATATCACACATATATAAATCATCATTATTATTAATTCTATCCCAGCTAACTATGCACTTTTACACTCCAAACTGGCCAACAAACTACAGTCTCTCCAGAAACAAAGTCAGGGGCTAGAAAGGAGAGTTTGACCTTGCCTTGAACTTGTTAAAAAGTCTCCTAAGGGCACACATCTAGGCCCTTCTCTTGTTGCAAGATAACAGGGAGGCCAGCCTGCTGAAACAGGCCCCAAAAGCCATACTCGGGTTGCAAAAGGTCCAGATATGAAGGAGGAGAAAGGACTCATCAATACTACTTTCCAGAAAGCTGATCTCTAGCAGCCTGAAATTTTTCAGGAACAAACATCACAGATGCTGGGCAACTTAGTTCTATTCCAAACCCCTGAAACTTTGCCCCCTTTTATGCCCTCCTTTACACTCATGACTTTCACAATGAATAATAGTAAGCATAAAAAGTCCAGATCCATCTCCACATGGTAGGACATTACACATGTACACGCACACATACACACACACACACACACACACACACACACACACACACACTGTGCCACCAAGAATCACAATTCTGAAAATGTTTCCAATAAAAACACAAGAAAAGATTTTGCTGAAATTAGTTGCCCAGTTTTACAGAAAGCTCTTGTGCCCTTATGGGGTATGCTGTTTATGGTATACACCTTAAAATCATGGGGTAGGCAAGCGACTATCACGGCATATGAAAAGCCAACGACTAAGTCAAAGTACTTCACCTCCTCAAGGCTAAACCAAATATGTGTCACCAGCAGCTTTCGACTCGGCTTCACTTGTTCAATGTTTTACCTTAATATATTACAGTTTATATTGTTAAACATGTGTCATAAAACATAAACAATGTACAGCAGAACCAGGTCAGCAAGTCAGGAAGAATTTCTAACACTGCAGTCTCTGTGGTCACAGGGCAGGAAGATGATTTGCATTTGGTGCACCAAGTACGTGCTGAAGCACAAACTGAAAACAAATGGAAGGACAGATGGACAGGAATGAAAAATGGGAGGAAAATGGAGAAGCTATCCTCCAGGTAGGGACTGCCTTCCTTGAATTCTGATTCAAGATTTTTTTTTTTTTTTTTTTTTTTTGTAATCTGACATTTTTACCACCAAGAACTTATCTTAAAATGTAATCATTATTTATGTCTATAACCCTCTTTCTCTGGCTTTGTCCTTCTTCAGAGGCTCCTGATAAGTGATAAGCCTCCAAGTATAGCCACTCAGAGCCTCCCAGGCTTTAGAAAAGAGCCCTTTCCTAGTCTACCCCCATCTTTCTCCCCATCCAGAGGTCTTAGTGTCATCTTCTATAAACTATAGAGAAGTGGAGCTAGCTGGCCTTACCTGTATGACCCTAAGACACTTGACAAACTGATTAAGCTATAGCCAGAACCACTATCATTTCCCAGGTATTCCATATTTGGAATACCTTTCTAGAAAAGGGAGAGTTACCATAATGAAGACCGTCACCCATTCAATACTCCAGAAAAAGTTCACCTCTCTCATTCTCAGCAGCAATGCTCATAGGAGAAGCCGGAAACAGAACTCAGTCTATCACTCTTCAGGATCCTCCTACCACAATATGCTCATCCAACTAAAACCAATGCCTTAGACAGGGAGGTTTCTAGGCTAGGAAAGTGGGGCAAAGGCTGAAAACAAGCATCTTCAAAAGCAAAATACTCTTAGCAAGAAATTCACAGCTTTGAGCAAGTTAAGGAAATCTCTGAAAACATACATACACATACACCCACACATACACACACACACACAAGCCCACAAGGAGACAAACAATTGTCATCCACCAACTAAATGTGACATGTCCAAGGACATTTTGCTTATGAGGGGGTCTCTTGACTCTCCACCCACAGCTCCATCTGTGAGACCCTGCCGATCACCTCCCAGACTAAATTCAGGCTGCCTAAGTTCAACTCGATTCAGCAAAATGCAACCCCATATAGTAATTCTAATTGAACACTGTTTGTTTCAGTGATCTCCTACTGTTTCCAAGCCAAGCTGGTATATCGGTCTCAGAGAAGTCCCTAAGCAGATCACATGCCTGGGCTGATTCCTTTTAGAATGTCTTGGCCTAAGCAAGCAAAATGTCATTCCTGGGGGCTCAAGACAGAAGGGCACTCCAATATTGAAGATGACAGCAGTATAAGTACTCCACAGGCTTACAAGAGATCATGCTTACACAGGACTAAGAAATAGAAAATGGAAGCCAAGGTCCCAAGAAAATGCTCTGATGCAGCCCAATAATAAGGACAAGAAGGGGACTCCTACACAGAAACTGGGTAAGGCTGGGAGCAGACTGCAGGCACGAAGAAGTGACCCAGAGACCTGGAGAACATCTCCACACACCAGTGCCCATCTAATTCTATATCTGGGGCCCAGACATGGCAGAGGTTTCTGATTTTATAAGAACTATATCTGTAATCCAGAAACAACTAAATTTCAAGCATGCTAGGAAGCATCCCTCTACTGTAGTCTCTAAAGCCCCTAGAGAGGCAAATAAGGAAACATTGCTACTGGGTACCAGTGAGTGCTGCTGACTTACCAGGCCTAGGAAATGTCTGAACAGAGTCTTATTCAAACCAAGGGAAAACGCTGTTAAAACACACAAAACTCCTTTGACTAATGTGAGAGGGGGAAAGAGCCTCTATAATTAACAGAAACTGTCACAGGCATTGGGGGCCTCCGACGTGTTCAATGCAAACCACTTGAAAAGACCGGGTCTTCTAGGAGGTTGGGGTTTGTGAGTGGGGCTCCAACAGACTGGGGACAGCTTTTCCAAAAGAATCTCACCATATTTAAAAAAAAAAAAAAAAAAAAAAAAAACCAAAAAAAAAAAAAAAAAAAAAAAAAAAGAAGAAAAAAAGGGGGTGGGGGAAGGAAAAAAACCCAAACCTCAGCTTAATGTTTTTCCACCAGTGGAACTAAAAAGCAAAAAAGAAGAAGAAACATCCAAATGTAACCAGTTTTCAATTAGGGCCTAATTAGAAAGGAAAGTGGCAGTGCTATTACAGATCTAGGAAGGAAGAAATGCAGTCAATGACTTTAGTTTGGGCTGGGCCATCCACTTGAAAGCTATGATGATTAGAGGGATAATTTATGGTGAGAGATGGTAGAAGGGAAGGGAGGAACAGAAGAAGAGAGCATGGGGGCTGACCGATCATGCAAGTCAAGAGCCTGAGCAAGGAGTCAAAAATATGTATTGATCAGCCACAATCTGCAAAGCATTACACAAAGAGCTAGAAGGAGAAACGAAGAGCACAACAGATATAACTCTGACCTAAAGAGGCTTGGAAACACTGTCCCTGCAATAAGCATCGAACCTTTCACACTCAGCCACTGTACACACATGCACAAGTCTTCAGAGAAAATTCAACCTTGACTTCTTTTCATACACAAAGTCCACTCTGACAACTCACATGGGCTGTCTCTGCATCTCTCCCAGCTCCCTGCTTGTTTGCAATTATGATATACAAAGACCCCATAAGAAAAAGATGTTATCATCAAATATAATTCCTAAATGAAGTGATTTGGATTTGCCACCACCCTCAAAAGAAGCCAGTCAAGGCCTATACCCTGGCTCAGGCAGGCTGAGACACTGCATCAAAACAAAGAATCTCAGGACAGATGAAAAAGCATTTCCTGCTTTCTCTTTTTAATTAAAAATAAAAAAGATCCACCAGGCATGGTGGCTCATGCCTGTAATCCCAACACTTTGGGAGGCCGAGGCGGGCAGATAACCTGAGGTCGGGAGTTCAAGATCAGCCTGACCAACATGGTGAAACCCCGTCTCTACCAAAAATACAAAATTAGCTGGGCATGGTGGCGCATGCCTGTAGTCCCAGCTACTCGGGAGGCTGAGGTAGAATCGCTTGAACCTGGGAGGCAGAGGTTGCAGTGAGCCGAGATTGTGCCATTGCACTCTAGCCTGGGCAACAAGAACAAAACTCCATCTCAGAAAAATAAATAAATAAAAAAGATCCAAATAAGGTTTACACGTTGTAATTGGTGGATATGTCTCTTAGGATTTTTTTCCTTTTCTTTTCTTTTTTTAAATTTTTGAGACAGGGTCTCACTTTGCAGCCCAGGCTGGAGTGCAGCGGCATGAATTCAGCTCATGACAGCCTTGACCTCCCAGGCTCAAGCAATCCTTCCACCTCAGCCTCCTCAGTAGCTGGGACTACAGGCATGTGCCAGCACGCTTGGCTAATTTTTGTATTTTTTTGTAGAGATAGGGTTTCGCCATGTTGCCCAAGCTGTCTAGAACTCCTGGGCTCAAGTGATCAGCCTGCCTTGGCCTCCCAAAGTGCTGGGATTACAGGCGTAAGCTACCATACCCAGCTTTTCTGCTTTCTTTATGATCCCAAAGGATTCAGGTCCATTTTCTGTGTAAAGGCCATAATGCATGAGAACAAGCAGAAAGAAACTGGGGATGGGCACCCTTGTATCTGGCTATAGGAAGGAAAGGATCAGCTGGTTTCATTCCACATTTGCAATAAACAAGTCAGTTTGATTGGGAGAAGCAAGGAATACTTTCTTCCCCTTGCTCTGGGGTACCCTCTCCTTTGTTGATTTAGTTCAGGCAACTTGGAGGAGGGACAGGAAGGGCTAGGGCAAACATGTCACAGCCTGCAGTGAATAGAGCCAACAGAACGGAGAGGCAAAGAACAGAGCTGAGAAGAGAGGAGAGGAAAAGAGGAGAGGCCTCTCTTCCCATCCCACAACCTGGGCTCCATCCAACACAAAGTTAATTCCTAACCTCGGCTTCACCACCCTGCCCACTGCTTGCATGATTTATCCCCCTATCTGCCTGCATCGCCTTTACAAGCCTCCCAGCCCTGTAGACCATTATAAAAGCTGTCTGTGCTGCTGGCTCGACCTGGCCTGGCCCAGGCTCCTGCCACGGTAACCCTTCTCCACCCCTTCATTTTACAAGCCTTCCGCCATCATGGAAATCTGAAATCCCACGAAAGAACAGTAAACATCGCAGGGGAAAGAAAATACCTAGCCAGGCTACTCTGGACAGCAGAGTCACAAATGGACTGATGTCTCTAAGCCAGGGATGAAGGCCTCTAGGCAATAGTGAGCTACCTTCTTGCCTGGACTCACCTGGTCAATAACAAAGAGATGCACACACAGATGCCCATCCTTCATGGGGCACAGCCAAGCATCCTGGTGCCCTGGGAGTTCCCAGGCTCAGAGAATCAGCCAAAATGTTGGGGAAACTCACAAGTAAACACAGGTGTCAGGTTCAGAGAACCATGTGGAAATGTGAAATTTTAAATAACAGAAAGAGACTAAACATTTTTCAAACCACAAACTAAGAATCAGCTCTGTCACCTTCTTATGGGCTCCAAAGGAAGGTAGCATGGTGTAGTGGAAACAGCATAGGCTTTCAATTCAGCTGACTGAGTCTGAAAGCTGGCTTCATCACTTATTTATTACCTATGTGACTTTGGGCAACTTATATTTTCTGAATCTCAGTTTTACTTTGTATCATAGAAAAATACCAACTTGTAAAAAGTTGCGAAGATTAGTAAGATTTATAGTCAAGGTACCTGGCATACAATAGGTACAAAAAGCTGTAGCTATTATTATTTTGGATGTTAGACATCCTAAAATGGGACTGTGGTAGGGGTAGGCAGGTCCTGTTCCTTCTCCATGCAAATAGAGCCTTTTTAATAGGTTTCCCCTTTATTCTATGCAGTTCCCTTTCTATACCAGATTCCACTGTTTGATCTCCTGGCCAGGGAAGGAGCCAAAGGGAATTTCCTAGGGGAGTATTCTTTCCTACCCACTGCCATGAGAACCCCTGCCCCTTCATGACTTTGAACTCACATAACCTAGCTCTGCTCCTGGCCCTCCTCATAAGCCCCATTGGTTCCTTCAGCCTCAGTTTATAAAGGCTCTTCTTCTTTCTCTTCAGATGCCTCAAGAGAACCTGCCAGCACCCAATGGATTTCACTCTTTTCATGAAATGTTGGACTGCCCTATTCAACAGATTCTAAGCCAGAAGCGAGGGTTCATACCTTCCCCAACTAATGTTGGACACTAAGGAATTCTCCACAGTCTCTGGGGGTCCAAAATGCTCTGCCAAGGAGACTGAGTGCTCCCCAGAGCTCCGTTATTCACTTGAGGGTAGGCAGTGGGAAGGTGGAGGGGGAGGGACGGGGAGGGCAGGAAGAGAAGAGAGCCTTGATTCAGGGGCCAGACTGAGTCCGCTACAGGCCAGGCTCCGCTGAGGTTTCTCGGGTGAAACACGCCTCTGTGATGCCTGTGTCTGTAAAGCGGATGGAAATGCCCATAAAGCCGTATCAAACCCTGTGCAGAGAAGGACAGGGATATATATAGAACCAGGAACCAAAGGGGCCACAGGGGATTCAGGCGGACAGCTCCGCCCTGCCCTTAAACCCGCCCCAGGGAAGGGGGAGGCCCAAGGAACAAGCTGAAGGAATGAAGGCTGGAGACAGCCCGGCGGGCTTATGAAGGGAGTGGGGAAATTAGGGGCGTCAGGGACAATGCTGGAAGAGAGCTAAACTGAGCTGTGGGAATCAATAGAGGCTAGTGGGAGCCGGGGCCCGCTCCAGCACACGGATGCTAAAGGGCAGACTCCGAGTTTCAGCAGATCCTGGGGGAACCTGAACCAACTGCTTTGGTGTCCCACAGTCTTGACAGTGCTCTGCTTCCTTCTCAGGAATAACAAGCCTCTAACAAACCGCTTTCCCTGTCTTCTGTGTCCCAACCAGGACCTGCAGTTTAGATTAGTCAAGGGGCCAATGTTCCCTATGCCTCACTCCCTTAACCCCACTCCCAGCCTCCCAGAGAAATCACAGTTGGGGGAAAGTGAAAAAAAGAAATCTATCTGTAAAGAAGTGCCCTGAAGCAAGAAAAGTAGAGACAGAAATCTGTCAAAAGACAGAAACAAATTCACAAAAAAGAAAAAGAGGCTCACAGAATGAGACAATAGTGTAGAAACTATGGCATCTGGTGGAATCCCTAAAGGAGTCTTGCCAGGGACAGAAAGTGAACTGTCTTCCACTCTGATTTGCTGGGATCCCCCTCTCCCCACCAACCTTCTTGCCAAATCAGGACATTAAGGGTACAGATCCCAGTGATGGGGAGCTAGAAGACATTAAGCCCACGAGAATTTCTTACCTGAGCAACAGCGAGGGTAACCAATCTCCCGCTCCCCTAACACATTTCAGAAGAGAATCCCTCTCCCTCACAAACCTGAGTCCTCCCCGCCACCCTGTCCCCGGCTCAGCAGAAGTATGACAATGTTTTGGCGCCACCTGCTGTCCTTTCATGACAACTGAGTAGAATATATCTGAATAGGATGGACCTCAAGCTCACCTTCCTTAATTCACCATAAATCCTCAGAAATTTAATCCAAGGGAAAAGAAACCATAATTTCTCTTTTTTAAATTTATTTTTTATTGTATTTGGACTGTGGGGTACATGTGCACGTCCTGCATCCTGCAGGATTGTTACATAGGTACATACACACCATGGTGGTTTGCTGCCTCCACCCCTCCCTCCCATCGCCTATGTCAGGCATTTCTCCCAGTGTTAGCCCTCTCCATCCTCCCCTCCCCTTCACCCTCCACCCCTCACCCCTGTGAGTGTTGTTCCCTTCTCAGTGCCCAAGTTTTCTCATTGTTCATCACCCGCCTGAGTGAAAACATGGGGTGTTTGGTTTTCTGTTCTTGTGTCAGTTTGCTGAGAATGATAGTTTCTAGGTTCATCCATGTCTCTACAAAGGACATGAACTCATTGTTTTTTATGGCTGCATAGTATTCCATGGTGTATATGTGCCACATTTTTTTTGTCCAGTCTATCATCGATGGGCATTTGGGTTGGTTCTAGGTCTTTGCTATCGTAAACAGCACTGCAATAAACATACGTGTGCATGTGTCTTTATGATGGAACAATTTGTAATCCTTTGGGTATATACCAGTAATGGGATTGCTAGGTCAAATGGAATTTCTATTTCTAGATCCATGAGGAATTGCCACACTGTCTTCCATAATGGTTGAACTAATTTACACTCCCACCAACAGTGTAAAAGTGTTCCTTCTTCTCCACATCCTCTCCAGTATCTGTTGTCTCCAGATTTTTTAATGATCGCCATTCTAACTGGCGTGGAATGGTATCTCAATGTGGTTTTGATTTGCATTTCTCTAATGACCAATGATGATGAGCATTTTTTCATATGTTTGTTGGCTGCATATTTGTCTTCTTTTGAAAATTGTCTGTTCATATCCTTTGCCCACTTTTGAATGGGTTTGTTTTTTTCTTGTAAATCTGCTTTAGTTCTTTGTAGATTCTGGATATTTGCCCTTTGTCTGATGCGTAGATTGTGAAAATTTTTTCCCATACCGTTGGTTGCCGGTTTACTCTAATGATTGTTTCTTTTGCTGTGCAGAAGCTCTGAAGTCTCATTAGGTCCCATTTGTCTATTTTGGCTCTTGTTGCCATTGCTTTTTGTGTTTTAGTCATGAAGTCCTTGCTTATGCCTATGTCCTGAATGGTTTTGCCTAGGTTTTCTTCTAGGGTTTTTATGGTGTTAGTTCTTAGGTTTAAAGCTTTAATCCATCTGGAGTTAATTTTTGTATAAGGTGTAAGGAAGGGGTCCAGTTTCAGCTTCCTGCATATGGCTAGCCAGCTTTCCCAACGCCATTTATTAAATAGGGAATCCTCTCCCCATTGCTTGTTTTTATCCAGTTTATCAAAGATCAGATGGTTGTAGATGTGCCACGTTGCTTCCGAAGGCTCTGTTCTGTTCCTTTGGTCTATATCTCTGTTTCAGGTTGGTAGGTAGATCTCTTCATGGAGGGAGCACAAGAACAGGGATGGGGGTTTGGTCTCTCGTAGGAGGTCCCCCATGCCGGGTTTCCAGCACCAAATGTTGAAAAAAACACACGCTTTAAATGAAGAGACCTTCCAAACAGGCTTTGTGTGAGCAACGTAGCTGTTTATTCATCTGGGTGCAGGTGGGCTAAGGCCGAAAAGAGCATTAGCCAAGAAACCATAATTTCTATCAAAGGGAATATGCCTATAAGCACACTGAAGAAATCCAGAGCTCCAATCTTCTCCTGTTTCCTTGGAACACAACTAGCCAGAACCTTCTCATAGGATTTTTATATCCAGTCCTACAGCTCTTTGTTCGTGAAGTTCCTTCTACAAGGGTCTGGCTGATTTGAGATGACAAATACTTAACAAGCCCTTTCTCTACTTAATAGAGTCCACATATTTTGAAATTACTGTATCACATTGTTTTGGTTTTCTTAGTTTGGGGCAGAAATTCTAATTTAGCACTGAGAGGACATGATCTAGTGTTTGTCATCAAACACTAATAAGAGCAGTATCTCCCAAAAAGCAATGACTTAGACATTTTATGCTGCTGTACCATTCCTATGGTCTTCACTCTGGGCAAACAGTTTAATATGTAGTAAGTTCGGCCGGGTGCGGTGGCTCAAGCCTGTAATCCCAGCACTTTGGGAGGCTGAGGCGGGTGGATCACGAGGTCAAGAGATCAAGACCATCCTGGTCAACATGGTGAAACCCCGTCTCTACCAAAA
>NW_016107406.1:3265522-3276140 GCF_001604975.1 Cebus imitator
ATATATATATATATATATATATATATATATGTAGTAAGTTCACTGAGCAGTCACTTCATCTTGCAAAGATATTTTTTCATTCATTTAACAATTTCTGTAGCCCCTACTATATGCCAGACACAAACTGGAGGTACAGTGGTAAATGAGTCACATAAGATTAATAGTCTCAGAAAAGTTACATTCTAGCATCATTTATCTGACTCAATAAGGTAGTGTAGCAATCTCTCATTCATCTTCAAGAAAACCTATGTGAACAGCAAAGATCAAGACAAAAACATAAACAAGCTTTGGAAAGAGACGAAGAACTGTATGAGGAAGGAATCAGAGAAGGGGGCAGTGAATGAATATATATAAAATATGTTAATATTTTATGTTAATATTATTCTTTCTGGCTAAGCTTTTCCCCTAAATCCCATTCTTGGATCTCACTCTAGAAACTGTATGCCAGCTTCCAAGGTCAACTTCCTCAGACCTCAAGATTTACAGGTCTTTGTAGAAAGAATGAAGAAGAGGTGATATTTATTCAATACCTAGGAATGCTAGCTTAAATTATATGCAAGTATTTCCCAAAATGTCAACTCGGGAAATATGTGGGGTTCCATCAAGTGTAGTGCCCTTTGTAGAAGAGAGAAAAGTTCTGATCAGCCCTAGTATGAGCCAATAAATCTAGGGAAATAGAGTCAGCCACAGAATCTTAGGGCTAGCCATGCCCTCTCCTAACCTTGTCCTCTAATTGTCCCAAGCAGGACTATACTATACTGATCATTACGTAAAGAATCTTAAAGAAATTGCTCAGGCACAGTAGTTTGTGCCTGTAATCCCAGCACTTTGGGAGGCCGAGGTGGGTGGATCACTTGAGGTCAGAAATTGGAGGCCAGCCTGACCAACATGGTGAAACCCCATCTCTACTAAAAATTAGCCAGCCATGGCGGTGCACGCCTGTAATCCCAGCTACTTGGGAGGCTGAGGCACAGAATCACTTGAACCCAGGAGGCGGAGGTTGCAGTGAGCCAAGAGTGTGCCACTGCACTCCAACCTGGGCAACAAAGCAACACTCCAGCCCAAAAAAAAAAAAAAAGAAAAAAAAAAAAAAAATACAAACAAAAAAAAAAAAAAAAAAAAAAAGGAATCTTAAAGAAATCTCGGAAAGTAGGAAAGGAGTTCTCAAAGCTTCCCTAGTAACATAATCTAGTCAGGTAAAAAATTATTCTCTTCACTTCCACTACATCCTTATAATTCAAGTTTATCCTTTCTTGTACTACCTTGAGCAAAACGCAGGAAAGTGATTTACTATCCTACATGTGTTAATTTTCCATATTTAAAAGAATGAACTACCATTCAATCTACCCTCTGAATTAAATAATTCTATTGTCCTTGGATTTTTCTTATTTATTCTATATCCCTCCTTTTATTATTGTTCTGATTTTTCTATGGGCATCAAGACCCCATGCATCTTTCACACGTGACATCAAAACCTCAAGAGCATCTGGGCATAGTGGCTCATGCCTATAATCCTGGCATTTTGGGAGGTCGAGTCAGATGGATCGCTTGAGTCCAGGAGTTGGAGAACAGCCTGGGCAATATGGCGAAATTCCATCTCTCCTAAAAATACAAAAAAATTAGCTGGGTGTGGTGGCATGTGCGTACGGTCCTAGCTACTTGGGGGACTGAGGTGGAAGGATCAGTTGAGCCTGGGAGGTCAAGGCTGCAGTAAGCCCTGATTGCACCACTGCACTCTAGCTTGGGCAACAGACCCTATCAAAAAAGAAGAAGAAGAAGAAGAAGAAATTAAATTAATGAAAATTGTTTAAAAACCTCAAGAGCTCAACTAATGCTAAATACAATGGTAGGGTGGCTTGGGGTTCTTATGCTATTCTTTTAATTGCAGTCTAGAATTATATTCATCTTTTTAAATACCCAAACTACACCAAGGACTATATCGCAATTGGGAGCTCTTACTAGTTAAAGCTTTCAGGTAAAAAGATGGGGCAATATCTCCCACCTAAGGAGTAGAAGACCACTTTATAAGGAAGAAGTTCTATTCAACAGGAGACTAGGCCACAGTGGAAGCATCTGATAGTGGGGGCAGCAGCCAAGGTTGGTTAAGTAGGGAGCCCAGGAAGGGTATTTATAGCCTTGTGGAGGGTTATTCAAGAAGTCACAACAATTTTACTTTACTTTCCTTAGGTCCACGCACCTTTCAAGAGCTTCCTGGGAATCTTTCACTAATTTCCCCACCAGGAAAGACTTCCTCATCTGTCCTCACTGAGCACTTCATGTCTGTCTTTATTATAGCACTCTTACTTTGGTAAGATAAGTGTGTGTACACCTATCTATCTCCCCTTCTGAGCCATATGCTTCTCGGGGACAGGAATCATGTTAGTTATCTTTGTACCCTTAGCACAGTAAGTACTTAAATATGCTAGTTTCCTATCCCCCATAGTACTGGTATGAGAGCCAAAACCCCGTGGTATTCAATAAATGCTATATAAGGATGATAACATTAATAACAGCCATTCAGCACAACTCCACTAAGTTGTCAGACCAGTTTAGGATATTGGCATGGAAAATGCTTTTTCTCCTGGCCCAGACATTTACTCTTATGATTTGCCTCCTCCTCAATAGACTCCAGGAAATAGGGTTAGTTTTAAGTTCTAGAAACTCTAATCATTTCTGTTTTCTTCAAGCTAAGGGCCTGAAGGAAGACTGCAGATACCTCATGAATATTGATGAGCCTCTGCGGTCACATGAATATTAACAACACCCTGTGGCTTTCGGGAACAGCAGCCCAGCTAGAAGGTCTAATATTAACCTTGGCGAGGCCCAAAAGGTAGAAAGAGCATATGCCCATACATCCCCATGGGGAGTAAAGAGTGGATAGCAGAGTCCAGTTTGGAGGTTGGCCCCTAAGCAAACACTGGGCACACAGGCAGTTAAGAAAGAACTAAACATTGTGTCCTACGTCCCTGGCACTGGGGGCTCTGTTAGTTGCTACCCAGACAGGAATCCCCAATTCTCAAGCTTTGCAGAAGTTAGGATGTAGAAACTATTTCACACTCAATTCAGAAAAACACTGGTAGGGATACACTGACCTAGTTCAATAGCTACAGCAAGGGGTAAGAAAGGTTGACAGTCAGGTCACATTGGACAAAAACCAGAATCAAATTATAAGGCTCAATTAGGCAACAAAGACACATTTTATAGATCATACATTAACAGTAAGGAAAGTTCTATAGACTGGAGTTTCCAGCCCTATGCCCTCCCATGAGACTAGTGGACACAGAGAACAATGGCTGAGACTTGGGCAGAAAGCTATTCTAGGATTGATGCAGTGAGAGACAGGAGGAGTCAGATTCTTTTTGCACCTACAGATCCTCAAGGAGACATCAGAAAGAATGATGATCATTATTAAAAACAAGCCAGGTGCGGTGGCTCACGCCTGTAATCCTAGCACTTTGGGAGGCCAAGGCAGGCAGATCACGAGGTCAGGAGATCGAGACCATCCTGGCCAACATGGTGAAACCCCACCTCTACTGAAAATACAAAAAATTAGCCAGGCATAGTGGTTCGTGTCTGTAGTCCCAGCTACTCAGGAGCTGAGGCAGGAGAATTGCTTGAAACCGGAAAATGGAAGTTGCAGTGAGCCAGGATGGCTCACTGCACTAAAGCCTAGAGAAACAGCAAGACTCTGTCTCAAAAAAAAAAAAAAGTACTGTAAATCAGAGTTGACCAATGAAACCTATGTACCTCCAGCCCTGGATCTAAATTCGAAATCTATTCTATGTCACATGACAGAACTATTCAAAGGAAAGGCAGGTTAAGTGACCCCAAGCAGTGGCTGGAATTAATGCTAATAAGATTCCCGCTGTACTCATCCACCAAGACAAACTACATTTAAAACTAGAAAAGTGCCTCTTTACTACTCTAGCCTGATCCTACTCAAAGGCCTTGACCCCTTGGCTCTGCCTGAAAAGGTGACCCAGCCCCCTTCACCCACTCTCAAGAGGAACAGAGAGCCCTGTGGGCCTAGCCCAAGCTGAGGTGGTGAGAGGCCACACCTAGGAAGAGGGTGGGGGCTGCTCTCAGGCACTGTGTTCTGTCACACAATTACCATATTATGTAGCTCTAATAAAAAGAAATACTTGAAGTTTTATTAGGGCCATATAATAAAGTATTTATAGAATCCGGGCGGTGGGGGCAGAGGTAGAGAGAGGGAGAGGGAAACAGGAGGAATCGGAATTGTTAGCAATAACCCTAGCAATAGCAGCCCCCAGCATTCACCATCCTGGGCAAACCTCAAAGCCTTTAGCCTGGGACATCAGGCCAGCTGTCATCAACCTCGATCAGCATGGCTTACTGTCCACTCCCTCTTCAACAGTCTGTCTCTGACTTCTTCCTGGTTAACCACGAAAGAGTGAACTGGGAGGAGTAGAGAAGAGGAATACGGAATATCAGCAAACCTGTGGAACATAGGCCTGCAAAGGCTGGGAAGCAGAGGAAAGGGAGCATCAGTTGAAAGAATGAGTAGGATGTAAGCTTCATTCTGGAGCTAAACTTTGAGTTCTCACCATCCAACATATCTGATAGTTTTGAAATTTGCCTAAACAGGGTTTTCCATCATTGCACTGGCCCCTTCTGCACACTTCACACTCCCCACTCCAACCACACTCTCCGCTCACCACCACTACCACTAGAGGAGTGCACCCCACACCTACTCCAACCACACGACACACACCCACAGCTTCTCCCACACCGCCCCTCCTCACACATGGTCCTCACAGCCACAGTGCACACACACAACACGCTTACCACACCACAGCACACTCCTTCTTAAGGCCAAGGGCTGCCTGCATTTCCTGGGCATCTTCCCAACTTAAGACACATCCTAGATAAAAACATTTCGGAGTCTACAAGCCTCTTTAACATTTTAAAATTTTCTATTGCCCAGGAAATCTCCCCAAAGAGAGAGAGAAGTGAGGTTTGTGACATTATTACAGAGAAGACTATAAACAGAACAAATATAGTGCTGCTTTATTACAAGGCAGAGTGGGGTTGGTGGCTGGCTGATTACAGGGCCACTCCCCAGAGCTCTCTGCAGTCCCAGACCTCAATAAAGGCCAGACTTGAGCTGCCTTCAACTGAGGGGCCCCTAGAGTCCCTTCAGATTCCAGTCCAGGATGTGATATCTGCCTTGGTTGAAGATAAGGAGAAAAGCAAACACAACCTAACAACCACCATGCTTGACAAAGAGCCACTAGACCATCTTCTCAAAGGCAAACATAATTACGATGGTTTGGGTTTCTTGAAATCAATAGATTCCAAACTTTGGAAGCTTCAGTGAGCTATGATCCTGCCACTGCACTTCAGCTTGAGTGACAAAAAAAGACACTGACTAAAAAAAAAAAAAAAAAAAAAAAAAAAAAAACAAACAAAAAAAACAACCTAGAGAGATCAAGAACAAATTGATAGACTTAAAACCCATACACATCATAGATAGTACAAAGTAAGGGGGAAGAATGGATTAGAGGACAGAAAGAGAAGACGCACAGCTTGAGTGACTAAAGCAACCCATATTACACATAAAATCATAGAAGGAAAGAGTGGGAAATCCACAGGTCCTCTCTTCTGGGCTCTGGGCACATAGTGTCCCTTCTTGGGTGACTCACAGTGGGATCACCTTCACCCCTGCTTCATGTGGTAAGGGCCTCTTTATAAGGAGACACACCACGAGCCTTCTCCTCCTCCACCCCTGCGAGCCAGGGCAATTGCGTCACTGACCTCCACACACACTCACTCCCTCCTCTTTCCAGCCGGCCACCGCACAAGGGATCTTGTCTTGTGGTCCCTGCGATCCTTTCATCTGGGCTCCAAACCCACTGTCACCTTGGCCCTGAATCACTCCCCAGGAGACACTGGGGAAACAGAGCTGGACAAAGAGTGTCTGGGTCCTATATAGCTAGAATTTACTGATCCCTGCTGGTGAGAGAACCCAGGCTATGCTCTTCTCTGCCCAAAGGCAGGGCACAGGAATAATTTTGAACTTGGCCTTGCGGCCAGCCCTGCCTACAGACTAGGTGTCCACTGATTTGGGTGATATCCAGCCCCCAAGAGCTGAAGGACAAAAAGGGCTGAGAGGTAGCCCTAAAGGTTCTAGCTCCTCTGCCTTACTTGTTCAGTGGCTGAGGAATTGGCAGAGTTGGAAGAGTGCCAGCAAGTATCCCCCAAGTTCTGTTCTCATTCCACTTGGCTATTCTGTTCTGAGGGTAGCCCCAAGGAAAACATTTTGGCAGCTGAAAATGTCACTGTTTCTCAGATCCTTCTCCAAGACAGAGGATTCCCTCCAACTGTGTCTTAGCTCATTTCCATGTCTCATGGTCCTAACATTTTTCCTTGACCTTCTGTGTAATGATATTCCACTTTGGGGCTTTGCCATTTTTCTGTAATTTCAGAACCTGTGGTTCAATGGGCAGATTTTAGGATGAATTACAGGAATGCTGTTTACTCTCTGAGTTTTCTCCCATCTCAAATATAGTTCATTAGAACAGAGCCTCTAAGATAGCATGGGATAATGGGGAAAAGCTCTGCACTAGAAAGTCAAAGGACAAGGTTTTCCACCAATTACTTGTGCAACTCGAGGCCATTAGATTTCTCTGAGCCAACCCATCGTATCTCCTCATCCTTAAGTGGCCCTAGTGGGCTTTCAAAACAAACAAATAAACCCCCAAAACAGCAATCATGTCAATTTAGTCTTCTTTTTATCTTCTTTAGTAGGTGATCAATATATTTGTGTTGAACTTTACTCAAGTAAGCCTGCTCATTTTACCAGGTAGTTATGCAAATCAAATGAAATCAAAAAGGCAAAAGTTCTCCGCAGAATTCAAAGTAGCACAAAAATTTACTGAGTGTTAATAATGGATCAGACAAGTTAAACAAGATATAATATCCCTGCCCTTGGGGAACTTACCACCTAGTGGGAGGGGCCAGAAAAATCAGTAATTATAGTATAGTGTTGATATGGCCTACAATAGAGCAAACAAAATAGCACGTAAGAAGGGCAAGTAAATGGAACTCAGAGGGCCAGGGAGAATTCCCTAGAGGAAGTAACATACTCACTGAAATTCAAACAATGAACAGCAGTTACCCAAGTGAAAAGATGGAAGGGGGTTTCCAGAGGGAACAACGTGTGCCAAGGACTAGAGATAACAGAATGATGGGCTCTAGCAGCTGACAGCAGTTCACTGTGACAAAAGTGTAGATCTGAGAAGCAAGGTGGAGAGTTGGGGTTGGGAGGAGGGGGTTAGTGTGAAGCTGGAGATGCAAGTAGTGGCCAGATCATAAGCGCCTTAATGGTCTTATTAAGAAGTTTGGACTCTATCCTAAGGACAGCAGGAAGCCACGGAACAGTTTTAAGCTGGGACACATGACAAGATTTACATTGATTAGCAGCTTCCATTTGGTTTATTTTCTTGATTGCAGATCCTTGGGGCTAGGAAGGTGTCAAAAAGAAAAGAACCAGGGGTTCAGACAGGGCCTACTTATTTTCTTTCCATGCAACCCAGCAGATTCCCACTCCCTTCCTCATGGGACTCTCCAGTCCTTGAAGTGCTTAGCTTACTTTCCAAACAGTCTTCCCTCTCAGTCAGTCCCCTTACTCCTCTCTCTTTCTCTGGCAAAGAAAACCCTTTTATTATGTGGCAAGTCCTTTCCAGCCAGCTGTCCTATTGACCTAGGATATTAGCCTCGTTTCTTGAATATTATCCCCTCACCAGCAACCTCCAAATAGGACTGTCAAGTAACCCTGCCAGTAATCCACATTTCTAATCCAAGGCCCATTTCTTATCTCTTACTTAAATTCCACCAGCTCTGCCAATATTTACTTTTCTCCTCAATCCAAGATCTCTCAATCTCTAAAAACAATTTGGTGGCCTCCTAACAGAAGACCAAGATATGCTGACCAAACAGGTGATCAGTCTGAAAGCCTCATAAGAAAGACCTCATAGCTAGATGATAATGATAAACTAGCAAATGAACTCTATGAAAACACTCATTTCTTTTCTTCCTTTCTTATCTCCTCTAAAACTGAAGTTTAAGGTTTAGAATCAATCCCATACAGGAAAATCATCATGGTCATTAACTTTATCTCTTGGCATTACAATTTAACCTTAGAATCAAAGAACCTTGGCACTGGAAAAGAAACCTTTAGTCCAATCTCCTACCTCAGTGTCACAGCTCTTTGGCATGACTTGGCAATTGAGATCAGATTGCTTTTTACTGCCCGAAATTTCCTGAGAATTCCTTTTTCTACTCATCCCCACTGAACAGGTTTAGAGCAAGACCTATATATCCATTAGGAAATAGCTCAACTCACCAGGTCTTAAGGTTCTAGAACAATGCTATTCAAAGTATGATTGCAAACTGGTCAGAGCTGGTCTGTGAATTCTTTGTAACTAGCCCATGATGCGGTAAGTATAGAAATTAAGTGTAAGCATTTTAAAACTTCTAAAGCAATTTGACATTACCAGGACATCAAAACACATGCTCAGAGGATTTATCTCAATAAACAGCACATAAAACAGTTTGAGTACTACTGAACTTGTATGGTAAGTCAGATACGGTACATGCTGCATACCAGTTAGGCACATTAAGACCATATGTCAGATTACTTTGAAAAGCACTATTCTAGAAAGTTTTTAGAAGGGAAGAGGATAGGTCTGGTGGTAGGGGCACTAGCTCTCTTCTTTTTTTCCCCCCTTCTGGGTACAATAGAGAGTGAATCTGCTACCTCGGATGAGGAACAGGAAGCTGCTCCCACCAAGCCACTGACTGTATGGGGTGAAGAGGAGGGCAGGAGTTGGTGGCCAGGTTATCAGGCAATAACAAACTCAGCATCCAAGCACGCGACTTCCAGCAATGCAAGGAGCTTCCTTTGTTTTGGGAAAACAAGAGCTGCAAGAAGCCTCTCCTTGACACGTTCTTGCCTGGTCTCAGGAGAAGCCCAACCACCCCTGACACACAAATAGGAGAGTCCTGGCCAGTGACCGACCAGCCAGCACCCTGACCACAGCCCCTGTTTGCTTTTCCTTTTCCACCACTTCCTCAGTTTGAGGGCCACTGTGGGGCCACAGGTGGCTGCCAACCTAGGTCACCCTTCAACAACTTCACCCCCAATGACCCAGTACCTAGTCCATACAGCTCTTCTAATGCCCTTCCTATAGCCTACTTTCTATCCCTCGTATGGTTTGGTCTGAGAGCAAGGGCTTTTGGCCCCTTTCCTAGAGTTGCAGGTCAAGTTAAGTCTCGGAACACCACTCCAACAAAGGCCATGGTATGCTGTAGCAAACTAGATCCAAGAAGATCATCATCTAGCCAAGTGCCCAAGAAGAACAATATTTGAGGCTTCGACAGAATATTCTGAACAACTATTTTTGTTACCTAGAGTTACTTGATTGCATTAGATCATCGGCTTCAAGAATCCAGTTATCATCAAGACTAAAATATATAAAACAATACGCCCATACATTATGCAGAATGTCAAAACTGAACTTCCAAGGAGTTAGCTAGGAAGTTTAGATCCAAAGACCAAGGACTGGGCACGGTGGCTCATACATGTAATCCCAGCACTTTGGGAAGCCAAGGCAGGTGGATCACCTGAGGTTGGGAGTTCAAGGCCAGCCTGACCAACATGGAGAATCCCGTCTCTACTAAAAAATACAAAATTAGCTGGGTGTGGTGGTGCATGCCTGTAATCTCAGCTACTCAGGAGGCTGAGGCAGGAGAATTGCTGGAACCGGGAGGTGGAGATTGCGGTGAACCAAGATCTTGCCATTGTACTCCAGCCTGGGCAACAAGAGTAAAACTCCATCTCAAAAAAAAAAAAGAACCAAAGACCAAAAATCCAACACCTAGAAGCCTAGCTCTTGGACATATAAATAGAATAAGAGTCTCAACTCTTAGACTCACATGAAGATGCCATCTAATCTAAGACCAAAGACTTTAGGACATTTTCTCCAAGAACTCTGAGAAGTGGGTCTAGCTATGACTATCACAGCAAAGTCCCAGCTATGACTTTGCTATGATAAATCAAGAGCCTTGGGGACCAGCAAACCTTCCTCCCTCTCTGATTAATCAAGGGAGCTTACTCTTTATCTTGATGGTCCAAGAGCCCAAGTTTCTATGAAGACTAATTTGTCCTGTAAAGGGAGGGATGTGGGGGCGGGACTCCCCCCACTCCAGGCCTCCTTCATGCCAAAGAAGGAGGAAACAGAATAAGCAAAATAAAATTCATAAAGCGAAGCAGTAATTATGGTGTGGTCAACAAGAGGCTGCTCCTCAGGCCCATCATTATGTGGCTAAATTTAACGCCCTGTGCGGCCAGGGGAGCCGTGCGCCCCGGGCACCGTGTGTCCACACAGACGCCAGCTCCGCCACCTTCACCCGTTCGACAGCCGCCAGGGCTGCCAGAAAGCAGGTCACAATTTTTTTTATAGTCTGTTTACCAAGATGCTGTTTTTACTGCCGAGGTTTCTCTCATTTTATCTCTTTTTCCCTTTTCCCCAAACAGACTGGCCTGTATTTTCTGTCCTGGTTTTTTTTTTCTCTTTCTCCCTCTCTCAGTTCT
>NW_016107406.1:3276161-3296148 GCF_001604975.1 Cebus imitator
GTAAATATTTGCCATAACTAAGCCAGGCACATCCAGTTTAAAAGGCTCCGTCCCACAAAACATGAGGCCTTTAATGATATGCATCTCATTAACGTGTCCTATGAAAGGGGGTATAGAAAAAATGCAACTTACAGACTTTCTCACTTTTTATATCTAGAGAGACCTATATTTATATATGAGGACAAGATGGAAACTGACATTCTGAGCCCCAATACAAGGCTAGTACAATGGTCATTTGATTCAGGCTTCGAGACCTCAGAAGCAGTTTCAGGAGAGAGGGGCTACTGGTTTGTATCACTGCTGGTCCTCCCGGGTGGTTCTGACAAGGTAAGTACAGCTAGAACCAGTCCTCAAACCCAGAGGTATTAAGGCTCTTTAGATGGAACAAAACTCTGGGAAGTCCTCTGACACAAAATTTCCTAAAGTGGCTGTAAGAAAACAGAATGGCAAAGGGCATCAATATTTCCCTTCTTCTCTGGCTAAGTTAAAGAAAGGGAAGTTATAAGTTAAATGAATGCTTGGAGAGACCCTTTCCAAGCTAGAACTTCCACATCTCCCACTTACTGTTCAAAGGCTTCTCCAGATGTACAAAGCCCCAAAATTGAAGGGAAGATTTCTTTCTGTATGTGTTAGGTTGGATTAAATGGTCCATATGGTTGAGTTCACTTACGATACTGAACAAAAGACATAGCATCAAATAAGCACTCTTCAAATACTTGTCTGTGATGTGCTTTTAAATCAAGTTTGAGGCTAGGTGTAGTGGCTCATGTCTGTAATCCCAGCACTTTGGGAAGCTGAGGCAGGAGAATCACTTGAGGCCAGGAGTTCAAGACCAGCCTAGGCAAAATAGCGAGACCCAGGATCTACCAAAAATAACAAAAACATCAGATAGGCATGGTGGTACATGCCTATAGTCCTAGCTACTCAGGAGGCTGAGGTGGGAGGATCACTTGAGCCTGGAACATCAAGTCTTCAGTAAGTAACAATCATACCACTGTACTCCAGCCTGGGCAACAGAGCAAGACTCTGCCTCAAAAAGAAAAAAAAAATAATAACCTGCAGTTTGATATTCTAAGATTGTGCTGGAGGAGCCCCCAGCATTCAGTGCTTTTGATAAGACATGTTGGGGGAAAAAAAAAGAGAGAGAGAGAGAGAGAAAATTGCTTATAGCCATTACTGGAAATAGTGGGGGGAAAAAAAAAGAGATAAGACATGTTGGGGCTGGGAAATAGATACACGAACTAAAAGACCCTGCATGGCTGTTCTGGTAGCACCTC
This sequence comes from Cebus imitator, assembly GCF_001604975.1. NCBI lineage: Eukaryota > Metazoa > Chordata > Mammalia > Primates > Cebidae > Cebus > Cebus imitator. Next base: position 3,277,439 of record NW_016107406.1, read on the forward strand.
CTGGGGACTCTATACATTGCAGGGGTCACCAAAGATCCAGAGTCTCTAACTCAGTTTTCATTAGTTCATTTAGGGAGGATCAGATTTTAGAAGATTGGCTAATGCTAACTAAAAATTATAAGAGACTAATTTCAAAATTAAAATGCCAATTTATTAATTTACAAGGTGAAGTCTAGTCCAGTTACTAAAATATCTTCGGCTGCTTTTTCCTGGGAAGCTGAATAAATATTGAGAGTGCTACTTGTGAAACACAGGAAAAGGGCAAAAATGGGCGAGTAGCTTTAGGGGATAGTTTACATACATTGTACAAGCTAGACATTCGTCTCGTTCTACTGTATCACTGTTTTGGCATTGTGCTAGATAACTTAATAGATAGTTACCCCTTGCTTTTTCTTTTTTTAGATTCTGTACAACTCAGTTCCTCTGTTAGTACATCTCCTCACACATCATGAATTAATTACATAAAAGTTTTTCTATAATTGCTTGTAAGAGTCTAGAGGTGTGCAAGACTAAAAGTGGCAAGAAAGGAATGTGGGATAAGAAAGGAGGCTGTATTTGGGGCAGAGCACTCCAGCCTTGAACCATTTTCCTATCTTTTAAGTGATGTCTCTACACTGCTCACAAATTGGTCTCAATCTTGCCTACTGCCCACAAAACTTCCAACATGTGTGACACGTGGCAAGGCAGTGGGATATGATGGAAGAATACTGGGCCGGAGGGTCAGAGTCCTGGGCTCTAGTGCCAAATTCTACAACTGTTTGTCTATATAGAGTTATTTTATCCTTGTGGACCCCAATTTCCACGTAAGTAAAAGAGAGTGGCTTGATATAGCCTTACATTGATAAAGTCACTTCAAAATTCTGTGTCTCTAATCTGGACAAAATATTTAAAAGGCTGTTATTTCCTTCACTGAGATACTGGCCCAGGCCCTTGAGACTTGTAACCTAGTTTCATAAGCGATGTATTTATAAACTGTTGGATAGATTTCTCTGTAGATAGCTAATCTTATCCATTTTATACTGATTCTTCTTTACACCTCAGTATGAGAGGTTACCCCAAATTTGGAGGGGATACTTTGCTTAACACTTGCATTTCCTATGTACTCACTAAACTCAGCAATTTTGCCATGCTCTTCCCCTAGCTGCTGGGGGCTACAGAAAACAGAATGCAGTCGTCATCAACTATTCCTTCTTTAAACCAAGCAGTATCATCCCACCTCACAATTTCTTGTCATTGCTAGCTTTATCCATACCAAATTAGAAGGGGTTCTTTAGAGTAAAAGATTCTAAGAGAGCAATGCATAGCATCAGAATTGCTCAGGCTTCAAGCATAAGATTCACAGAAGCCAAAGGGCTTTTAAAGGATTCCCTCAAACCACCACACTTCAGGAAAGCCCCTTAGATTATGTAACTGAATGAAATAATCTAGTTGTGTCTTTTCCTTCAGCAGCAATTCTCCACACAATATTCCTCTGAACTCTTACCTTAAGAGTAACCTCTTCCAAAAATACTTTTCCCAAACTGGCCTGCTATGAACCCCAGATCCCATCCAGATGAATCTGTTTCTTCCTCGTCTCAGTTATCATATATATATATATATAAAATGTATTTAGAATATTCTCTGTAGACATGTAAATTCCAGCGGTCTAATCTCCATCAAAAGTCCATTTTTCAAGGGCAGAAAACATGTTTTAACTTTTCAGTATAATTCCATCAAGTTTCATATCTTCAATGGACTTAATAAGTACTGTCCACAAAGAGTTTAAACTTCTAAATAGAAAAACAAATAGACAAAAGATCTCCCACACTGAATGAAAAAAATGCTTCTGAGGCCTTCTGGCAATTTATCCCTTCATAATTCCCTTATGGAAGATAACAAGGATGTCCATGAATCCTGCAGTCTCATTTCCTAAACACTGGACAGCTAAGTTGCCAACCTACAGGACTCAGTCTTTATAGAACTCTCAATTTTCAATGTGACCCACTAGGCAAAAGAAATATCACCCGTAAGTGAAGGCTATAAGAGAACGCTTACGGTATACGGCTAAAATTATGATGCCAACAGGCAAGGTAAAACTTAGAGGTCAGTTGATTGATAATTTGTTTTCTCCTAACTTCTATAACCAGAGAAAACATGTCCCGATGCGAGAGATTCCTTTCAGCTACAACCAGGTACCTCCTATCTATAAGGCCTGGAGGTAGAGGTAGAAGAAGAAACAAAATGAGCAAGACAGTTCTGTCCTTAAGGACTCTGTAAGCTAACAGGGAGATAGTAATTCTTATGATATGAGGCAAAAGTGGTAAGTGACACGGGAGAGACAAAGCACTAAGAGTTCTGAAGAGGAAAATAATATAGCTTGCGCTTTTACTTCTTTCACTATTTCTGTCGTAACAGAAAGGTCATGTGACCACCTGACTCTTTTTAAGTCAGGGAAATTAAATGCCCTTGGAAAAGACTTTAAAAATTATTAGGCCGGGCGCGGTGGCTCAAGCCTGTAATCCCAGCACTTTGGGAGGCCAAGGCGGGTGGATCACGAGGTCAAGAGATTGAGACCATCCTGGTCAACATGGTGAAACCCCGTCTCTACTAAAACTACGAAAAAAAAATTAGCTGGGCATGGTGGCACGTGCCTGTAATCTCAGCTACTCAGGAGGCTGAGGCAGGAGAATTGCCTGAACCCAGGAGGCAGAGGTTGCGGTGAGCCGAGATTGCGCCATTGCACTCCAGCCTGGGTAACAAGAGCGAAACTCCGTCTCCAAAAAAAAAAAAAAAAAAAAAATTATTAAATGAAAAGGCTGTATCTCCTGGAGGAAAAAAGCTGGGAGTATGCAGAAATCTAGTCATCTATCTTCAAAATATCACCCATCCCTTCATGCCATCCACAAATCCCAGAGAAAGAACTAATCTTTCCACTTGGCTCAAGTCCACAGGTCCCTGCTTTTACGCCATTCCTTCCCCTTCGTCAGCATAAATTTTTCCTTTACCACTGCTTTCTCCTTTGCCTTCAAACACATAGGCATCTTTCCATCTTATTTTGTTTAAACTACTTCTAGCTCTCCAGCTATCTCTCATTTATTTCCTTCTCATTGTGAAACCTCTCTGGTAAAGAGTTCCACGCTCATTGTCTCCATTGACTTATCAATTGATCGTTCTTTTACTGCCTGCTTTCTTTTGATATTGCCCAAGACCATGAATTGCCTAATGGCCTTTCTTCTGTCAGTCAGTTACCCCTTCTCTTTGGTGTCTCTCCTGCACATGACACTGTGGCCCTCTTTGGTGATGGAAACAGCAGAGGATTTGAGTCAAGACAAATATGGGGAAATCAACTGAATGGCCTTAGGCAAATTAGTTCACCACTGGGCCTCTGCTTCTTTATCTTTCAAATGAAGATATCACCTAGTTCATAGGTTTGTTGTAAGGATTAAGTTATAAAGCACCCACTGTGTCTAGCACACACAGAGTACAGACTTTTTATTTGTTAGTTACCCTTTCTTGGCTGATCTACTATGCTATTCTGATTATCTTCCTGTCTCATATTTCCATCACTGGCTCCTATTACTCCTTCCAGCTATGACTGTTCCCCAAATATCAATCACTGGGCCTCTGTTCTTTTTTCCATACTCTTCCCATCCATTCTCATGGCATCAAATATCATTCCTTTGTAGAAGATTCTCAAATCTATTTCTGTAGGCCCTTTTTTTCAACCTGAGCATCAATTCTACTTTTTCAACTCTTTCCTAGGCATTCTCACTTGTATATCCCATAATCAATTTAAGTTAAACATGTATGTGAAAAAAACTTCATGTTTTTAAATTAACTCTGATTATAAATAAGCCATTGATTTTGTAAAAAAAAAAAAAAAAAAAGGATAAGGTATTGTTAAATGATCATACTGTAACAAATGGATTTTTATGAAACCCTTCCTCTACTGGGGGAAGCGGAGGGAGACTCAACTGTGTAAATCTTCAGGAGAGAGATCCAAGATGGCTGATCACTAGCAGCTCAGGATTGTAGCTCCCAGTGAAAGTGCAGAGAACGAGAGGACGCCACACTTTCAGATCAATTTTTGCTGCTCACAGACCAGGAGATTCCCAGCAGACCAGGAGATTCCCAGCGGAGGAGCCCCACAGGTCGCCAGCGCAACTCTTGTGGCTGGCACGGCGGTTTTGCGGGCACCCCTGCACAGTGGTTCTTAGTGCAGAATAAACGGGACTAGGTCCCCTTTTGGTCCACGTTTGGAGCTCCGGGAAGGCAGAGTCGCCTATTCAGCTGTTTGAAAAAGGGACTCAAGAAGGAAGCCAGACCGGAGATTCCCAGGCAGAAAAGCACCACGAATCTTAACGCTGCTGTTTTGGCCGGTGCAGTGGGTTGCTCAGATTCCGGCGCTGGGAATCAACAGTTGGACGTCCACTCAGAGACCTAATTTGAAAGTCGGTAATTACAAAGACGACAGGTGAATAAATTTACAATGATGGGAAGAAACCAGCGTAAAAAGGCTGAGAATACCCAACATCAGAATGCCCCTCCCTCTACAGGGGATCATAGTTCCTCATCAACAAGGGAACAAGGCCTGATGGAGAACGAGTGCGTTCCATTAACAGATTTAGGCTTCAGAAGGTGGATAATAAGAAACTTCTGTGAGTTAAAAGAACATGTTCTAGCCCAATGTAAAGAAACTAAGAACCTTGAAAAAAGGTTTGACGAAATCCTAACGAGAATAGACAATCTAGAGAGGAATATAAGTGAATTAACGGAACTGAAGAATACAATACGAGAACTCTGCGAAGTATGCACAGGTTTTAACAGTCGAACTGCTCAAGCAGAAGAAAGGATATCAGAGGTCAAACACCAAATTAATGAAATGAAACAAGAAGACAAGATTAAAGAAGAAAGAGTAAAAAGGAATGAGCAAAGTATCCAAGAAATATGGGACTATGTGAAAAGACCTAATTTACGTTTGATAGGTGTACCTGAATGTCATGAAGAGAATGAATTGAATCCAAGCTGGAAAATATTCTTCAGGATATTATTCAGGAAAACTTTCCTAACCTAGTAAGGCAGGAAAATACTCAACTTCAGGTAATACAGAGAACACCACAAAGATATTCCTCAAGTAGAGCAACCCCAAGACACACAATCGTTAGATTCGCCGGGGTTGAAATAAAGGAGAAAATTCTAAGGGCAGCTAGAGAGAAAGGTCAGGTTACCCATAAAGGGAAGCCTATCAGACTCACAGCAGATCTCTCAGCTGAAACCCTACAAACTAGAAGAGAGTGGGGGTCAATATTCAATATCCTCAAAGAAAAGAATTTTCAACCCAGAATCTCATATCGAGCCAAATTAAGCTTCATAAATAAAGGAAAAATAAAATTTTTCACGAACAAGCAAGCACTCCAGAGATTTCATCACAACCAGGCCTGCTTTGCAAGAGCTTCTGAAAGAAGCACTATACACAGAAAGGAACAACCAGTATCAGTCATCCCAAAAACTTCCCAAAAGGTAAAGAGTATCTCCATAATGAAGAATCTATATCAACTGATGGGCAAAATAGCCAGCTAGCATTAAACAACAATATTAAACTCACAAATATCAATATTAATACTAAATTTAAATGGGTTAAATGCCCCCATCAAAGATATAGACAGGCAAATTGAATAAAAAGTCAAAACCCATCGGTTCACTGTATCCAGATCCATCTCATAAGCAAGGACACACAAAGACTCAAAACAAAGGGTTGGTGGAAGACTTATCAATCAAACGGAGACCAAAAAAAAAAAGAAAGAAAACAGGAGTTGTAACTTTTGTCTCTGACAAAATAGACTTTAATAGTAACAAAGACTAAAAGAAACAAAGAAGGACATTACATAATGGTAAAAGGATCAATGCAACAACAGGAGTTAATGATCATAAATATATATGCACCCAGTATAGGAACACCCAGATACATAAGAAAAGTTCTTAATGACTTATAAAGAGACTTGGACTCCTGCACAATAATAGCGGGAGACTCTGACACCACATTGTTAATATTCGACGGATCAACGAGATAGAAAATTAACAGGGACATCTATGATTTGAACTCAGACCTGGAACAAGTAAACCCAGTGAATATTTATAGAATTCTTCACCCCAGGTCTACAGAACATACATTTTTCTCAGTATCATATTACACCTATTTTGAAAGTGACCACATAATTGGAGGTAAATCACTCTTCAGTATTTGCATAGCATTTCACAGACTTAAATGAAATATTGGTTGGCTGTTTGTTATTTTCTTCCCTTACTCCTTCCTGTCTCCGCTGTTAAGCACAATTATCGACATAAAAGAGGTTTTTACTACCTATTTTTAAATTGCATTTCAGCCTGGGCAATAGAGCAAGACTCCTGTTCTCTCTCGACCTTTCTCTTTCTCTTTTTTCTTTCAAAAAAAAAAAAAAATCTTCACAAAAAGCTCTGGAGGCACATGAAGCTTACAGTTTAGGCCCAACAGGGCTAGATATTTGTCAGAAGTATAACATTGAGGCCAGGCACTATGGCTCATGCCTGTAATCCCAGCACTTTAGGAGGCCAAGGCAGGCAGATCACTCCAGGTCAGGAGTTTGAGACCAGCCTGGCCAACATGGTGAAACCTTATCTCTACTAAAAATACAAAAAAATCAGCTGGGCATGGTGGCAGGTGCCTATAATCCCAGTGACTGGGGAGGCTGAGGCAGGAGAATTGCTTGAACCCGGGAGGCGGAGGTTGTAGTGAGCCAAGATTGCGCTACTGCACTTCAGCCTGGCGTCTGGTGACAGAGCGAGACTCTGTCTCAAAAAAAAAAAAAAGAAGCAAGACATCAATCATCACTGTCTCACAAATCAAATCTGAACCAATTGGATTTCTCAGACTGGAGATTTAAAGCAAATAAGAGTGGCTCACACCTGTAATCCCAGCACTTTGGGAGGCCACGGCAGGCAAACTGCTTGAGCCCAGGAGTTTAAGACGAGCCCTCAGCAACATAGTAAGATCCTGTCTCTATTAAAAAATAAATAAATAAACCAAATGAGAGACTAATTGGTGGATGTGGTGGAGCAAAACAGAGGAAAAAATAGTTTTCATTTTGGCAGAGCCGGTAACTTCCTTTGAATAAAGTAAGATATACAGCCCCCTGGAGCAAAGTCTGTTAAACCGTGCTAGCCTATCTGGGTCTAGACACAGGTGCAGGCATGATTTCGTTTTCCACAGGCCCCTACAACTCTCTATTGTCTTCCATCCAGCCTGATATGCTTGTTTATGTTACAGACTGGTCCCTGTAGATATCTGATTTTGTAATATCTGGTTTTGAGATTTTTAGGATAAGAGAACTTGAGATACGGGAAAATCTTTTGCTATTGGGATTCTTAGAGTCAGAAACCCAAAATGGATAATTTTTACCCCCTTTGTATTCTTTCTTTCTTTCTTTTCTGAGACAGTGTCTTTCTCATAATGTACTCCCAATTAGTTTCTTTCTTTCCTTCTTTGAGACAAGGTCTTGCTTTGTCGCCCAGGCTGGAGTGCAGTGGTGCAATCTTGGCTCACTGCAGCTTCAGCCTCCACATTTCAGGCAATTCTCCTGCCTCAGCCTCCCAAATAGCTGGGATCACAGACCTGTGCCACCAAGCCCAGCTAATTTTTACATTTCTAGTAGAGACAGAGTTTCGCCATGTTGGCCAGGCTTGTCTCAAACTCCTGACCTCAGGTGATCCACCCACCTCGGCCTCCCAAGGTACTGAGATTACAGGCATGAGCCACTGCAGCCAGCCCCACTTGGTTTCTTGATTTATCTGTTTGTTTCTTTGACATGGAGTCTCACTCTGTTGCCCAGGCTGGAGTGCAGTGGCATGATCTCGGCTCACTGCAACCTCCGCCTCCCAGGTTCAAGCATTTCTCCTGCCTCAGCCTCCTGAGTATCTGGAATTACAGGCGCCTGCCACCGCATCTGGCTAATTTTTATATTTTTAGTGGAGATGGGGTTTCACCATGTTGGCCGGGCTGATCTCAAACTCCTGACCTCAACTGATCTGCCCGCCTCAGCCTCACAAAATGCTGGGATTACAGACCTGAGCCACCGCGACCGGCCCCATTTGTATTTTCTATATTGATTTCCTTTTTGTTCTCTCTCAAAATTTTAACAATTTTTTTAAAAATTACTTTATAAAATTTTAATACATTTCCCTTTGAAACCATAGCCCTTATAAACCTTTGTAAAAGGAAAATAAAGAAAGAGGTCTTTTTAAGTATTCTTGAGCAAATGAAAAAAAAGAGAAGAAGTGGTGACCCCTGGTTACTACAGGATTCACAGTGAAAAAACCCCAAAGAGAAAGCAAAGTTCAGAAAAAATATAGTTGAGAAACATGCACAGCCATAGCCATACTTTCCTCCCTGGAGAGTTTCATTCCAGAGCTCAAATACTGGTACATTCATATTTTCAGTAAGGAAAACCATTCCTTTATATGCCCATGATTAGACTGAACTGACCCCACCCATGATCTATCAATGGCATCGCTATTCTTTGAATCACATAAGCATATGACCAAGAGCCTAATCTTCCTAAAGATCACCTTCATGTGTCAATTCTCCAGTCAAAGCTTTCAATAGCTTCCCAATAGCAACAGTAATTAATAAGTGCAAGGAGAATGTGCCCCATCTCCTTCCTAGGAGATGTGTCCCTGCTTGAGAATCACTGCACATAATGACAGTTAATAACTGAATTAAATGGAGAAATAAATGTGTTACAAGTGAAAAAAAAAAGCTGGAAACCACTTTCAGAATAAAACACTGATCTGCCAGCCCAACATTTAAGGCCCCCACAATTTAACCTCAAGTTATTATCTTGCTAACTTTATTTTCTACTAATCCTCATCCATTATTTTTCTTATTTTGTGTTCTCGGCCCATGTGCTTCCCACCTAAATTGCCTTCCACATAGTTTTCAATCAAAGCCCAGTTCAAGTCCTGCCATTTATAGAAAGCTTTTTCTAATCACTCCATTACTATGGCCCTTATTATCATTCGCTCAGTACTGTAAGCTCTTTGATGGTAATATTACCATAACTTATATGCTCACAGAACCTCATACAGCCCACATGCCTTCAACCGAATACTGAAAGAATGAATTAACTGCAAGTTTTTCTAGGTCAGAGAACTGACACACACAATAGGAGCAAGCATACTGTCATGCATCTGGACTTATCCTTCTTTATGATGCCCACAAGGATACTAAAAAAAAGTCCTGAATCCTATGGCTTGCTCTACATATTGAACAACAAGTACATGGTAGCCCTTCTAACTGCAGAAGTAGAACCCTTGTGACTTTATGGCTAATATTCTTTCCAGGATTTTGTTCGGTACTTATTCTTTTGACTTCTGAGGTGTTAGTCTCTTAACTGGCTCTAAAAAAAGGGAGGTCTGGATTTCTCAATAATACAAGACTCGATACAATACACTTCATCCCAAAATTAGGACTGCCTTTCGGAAAACATAAATGTCAAAAAAATAAGGCAGGTAGTAGAATGGCAATATAGACTACTCATCTATTTACATGTAAGGCCGCCTACGTCTAAGGCTACCAACAGGTGATTATTTTTTTTTCTTTTTTTTTTTTTGTTTGTTTTTCTTTCCAACAGGCAATTATTTGATGGCTTATTCATAAGACAAGGAAAATAAAAGTGAGAAGATATGATTCCCTCATCTATTCAACAAATATTTATAGAGTGCCTACTATGTATGGAGGCACTGTTCTAGGCACTGGGGATAGACCGGTGCACAAAACACACATCTTTGCTCCTGTTGAGCTTCTATTTTAACAGACGGGAGATAAACCACAAACAATAAGTATAATAAAATAATGCCATTTATGGCAATATGTTGGAAACTAGATGCTATGGAAAAAAAAAAAAAAGTAGAGGATGGTAAAGTGAAATGGGAATGCTGAGGTGCAGAGGGGGAGAAATGTAGCTTACAATTTTAAATGAGTAGTCAGGGTAGACTCTGTTAGGAAGGTAACATTTGAGCAAAGACATTGTTGTAGTCCATGTAGACAGACACAGTCTATGTAGATACGTCTACATGTTCTTTGACACAGCTCCCCTTAAAAGGTGAAGTTTAATTACCCTACACTTAAATGTGAACTAGACTTAGTGACTTATTTCTAATAAAAAAGAATACAGTGAGATAGTGATAGAATGTAACTTCCGAAATTATGTTATAAAAGGACTTGGTTTCATTTCTCATTTTCTTTTCTTTTCTTTTTTTTTTCCTTTGAGACAGAGTCTCACTCTGTCACCCAGGCTGGAGTGTAGTGGTGTGACCTTGGCTCACTGCAACCTCTGACTCCCAGGTTCAAGCAATTCTCCCACCTCAGCTTCCTGAGTAGCTGGGATTATAGGTGCATGCCACCACATCCAGCTAATTTTTGTATTTTCAGGGGGGATGGGGTTTTGCCATGCTGGCCAGGCTGCTCTTGAACTCCTGACCTCAAGTGATCTGCCCGCCTCGGCCTCCCAAAGTACTGCGATTACAGGCATGAGCCACCGCACCTGGCCTTGGTCTCTGTTTCTTAGATCACTGGCTCTGGAGGAAACCAGGTCCTGTGAGCAGCCCTATGGAGAGGCCATGTGGCAAGAAATGGCACCTCTTGCCAATAGCCACATGAGAAATCTTGGATATGAATTATCCAGACCTTACAATGACTGCATTACCAGCTGACATATTGACTGCAACTTCATGAGAGACGCTGAGCCAGAATCACACCCGCTAAGCTGCTCCCATATTCCTGACCCTCAGAAACCATGCAAGATAATAAATGTGTGTTGTTTTAAGCCATTACATTTTGGGACAATTTGTTACACAGCAGTGGATAACTAACAGAGACTTAAAGGAAGTGAGGGAAGTGGCCACACAAATATCTGAAGAAAGAACATCCCAGGCAGAGTGAACAGCCAATGTAAAGGCCTAAAGGCAGGGCATGCGTAGAGTGTTAGAAAAACAGCAAGAGGCCAGTGTGGCTGCAGTGGAGTGAATGAGGGAGAAAGCTGTAGGAGATGAGGTCAGAAAGGGAAAAGAGTCCTGTAAGATCATATAGGGTTTTATAGGCCACCGTAAAGTCTTTGGATTTCACTCTGTACAGGAAGTGTTAAGCCACTGAAGGGCTTTGAGCAAAAGAATATCACAATGTACCTTGCGACTTAATAAGATTGCTTTGTTGATAATAGGCCTGGGGGGGTAGGAGTAGCAGCAGGGATACCAGCAAGGAGGCTTTTGCCATAATGCACATAGGAGATAATGGTGGCTCAAATCAGTATGGTAGCAGCAGAGGTGAGATTATGGGCACAGTTTTAAGATACAGCCAGCAGGATTTCCTAATGGACTGGCTGTAGGAAGTGAGAGGACGGCAGCTAGGATTGACTCCAAGGTTTTTTCACCCAAGCAAGTAAAAGAATGAAGCTTCCATCAATTTAGATGGGAAGGGGTTGTTGGAAAAACAAATCTGGGCATAAGACTGGAAGTTCAATTTTGGACTTGTTGAATTTAAGATATCTTTGAGACTTCTGTATGAAAATGTTGAAGAGGCAGTCTAGAGTTTTAGGGTAAGATCTAGAGTGAAGAATAAATGTGGGATTCATCCACAAGATGGTATTTGAAGGTGCTATGGTGGAATGCCAGAGGAGCAGGCTGAAGAGGTCAAGAGGATAAAATCATAAATGATCATGTGTGGCGTGCAAGGAGTTTGAACTTTATCCTGCAGGAAACTGGGAACCACTACAGGACTTTGCAAGAAAGTGTCATAATCAAGTTTCTATTTCAAAGACATCACTCTGACAGAACTACAAGCTCAACTGCAGGGAAGTAAGAACTGACCAGGAGACAAGTTAGGAGGCTATTGCACAGTCAAGCCAAAAATGGGACAGAAAAATCAGGCACAGTGGCTCACATCTGTAATCTTAACACTTTGGAAGGCCAAGGCAGGTGGATAACCTGATGTCAGGAGTTCAAGAACAGCCTGGCCAACATGGTGAAACTCTGTCTCTACTAAAAATACAAAAATTAGTCAGGCATGGTGGCTTAAGCTTATAGTCCCAACTACTCAGGAGGCTGAGGCATGAGAATCACTTGAACCTGGGAGGCAGAGGTTGCAGTAAGCAGAGATCACGCCACTGTACTCCAGCCCAGGCAGTGAGACCAGTGAGACTTGATCTCAAAAAAAAAAAAGCCAGACTGGGAAAGCGGAGAGAAAATGACTAACCTCAGACAATAGAAGCTGGAATAGAGAAGATAGGCAGATTCAAAAGATAGTCAACAAGTTGGGCTTTGAAAGTAAGGACAAAGAAGAAAATGGGTGACCCCCAAACTTCTAGCTTAGAAAACTGAATGGATAAAGACATCATTCCCCAAGACAAGGAGTACAAGATAAATAGCCTGGGGGAGTAGATAATTCATTTTGGGCATGTTTAGGATATGCTTTATGTGGGACATCCAAGTGGAAATGTCAAACGTGCAGAAAGAAATATGGGCCTAAAACACAGTGGATATATAAAATTGGTATTCAGTGATGTACTTACAGACAATAGTTGACATGGGGATCTAGATGAGATGACCCAGAGACAGGGAAAGTGAAGGGTGAGAGGATCAGGGACCTGATCCTGGGAAACACTAACCTTTAAGAGTCAGGCAGAAGACGGAGAGCCAGCGAAGGAAACCAAGTAGAACTGTGAACAAGCTTAACAGGATGGCAATTTTCAGGTGAAAGCATTGCCCATCTTCCCCCAGGTGATAGAAGCACTAGCTTCATAAGAGCAGCAGTGACTATCTTCATAGCTTAAAGTATCTGCTCTAGAATCAAGCTGCAACCAGACAGGAGATGAGGACAGTAACTACAACTAGACAGAACATAATAACCATGGCTGCATTCAGGATGCTAAATCAAATCAATGTTAACTATAGCCCCCTAATTTCTTAGCTAAGGTATTATACTGTACAGATTAGTTAAGATTTTTATAAGGCATTCAGAATCCAGCAGTAAGAACGACTGCTATGGTGAATACTCTCCTATGAAGAAAGAGACGGGGAGAATTGCAGAATGTCCATCTCTGCTAAGGGACCCCTACCAAAGGAAGCCAACTTCACGCAACTGCCCAGGTTTTGGTTTCAAGGGCTGCTTCCTAGCCAGAGGTTGCCAGCTGTAGAGGGCGGGGCTCTATTTTGGGCTGCCTGCTGTCCCTGAGCCTGGCCACGTCTGGTTGAGCAGCATGCAGCCCCAGTGACTCACACACCCATGCAAACCGCCTGTGGCTCAGTGGCATGGCCTTGGAATGCCAGCCTTAGGCCAGCTCCCTCCTTACCCCATTACACTGGGATAAATAAATAAAGAGCCCGCCAGAAGCCACACAGCCTGATGGCAACCAGATGGAGAGAGCGAGGCATGGACAGGGCCAGGGGAAGGAACTCCCTCCAGTGGACTAGACTGAGAGTGGGCTCTGCCCAGTCATCCTAAACTTCCTCTTTAGTACAGTTCCTCCCGCCATGTAACAACAGTCCCTAATGCTCTGACTCTTCTTTCATTCCTAAAGATGCCTCTCAACCCATACCTACAAAATGCCCTGTATTGGGTTCTTGCCCTCCATGAAGATGCCAAGAGGCACCCCACCCAGCCTTGACTTGAGTGGATATTGCCAGTATTTCCCCTCTAGTCAGGCCACTATTAATTGGCCCCTTGGATTCCCCAGAATTGAGAAATCAGAGGCTCTTAGAGGGAGTGGAAAAACAAAAGGCCCAAACAGGGAGAAGGAACCCCTGTTCAATTCTTACCTTCCTGAATCTTAGTATCCTAACAACCTGCCTGGCCTGCTGCCCCCTGTGCCTTATTGTCTATAGACTCTTGCCTAGTAATAATCCCAATGAGAATTTAAAAAACTGACCCCAGGCAATGACCGCATGGCCGTCTGACACCAGCCCTGGCCCCCCTGTGCCTTCATCCAGAGCTCTCTCCCTGGTTTGTTTATCTTCCTATTCCATGTTGCTTATTTTGATGGCACATCCTTTTAGTTCAGTCTTGGGTGACCCCATGACCCTTCTGTGTCCTGTTTGTAGGACCCTGGGCAAGCAGAGTAACTAAAAAGATGCAGCAGTCATAAGTAGTTCTACACCCCCAGTAGGAAACCTTTCAGTTCTAGCAGCTATGCAGGACATTCTGAGGACAGTGCAGTGACTCCAGAGGTCACAAGAATTCCATGTTACCTCAGCCCTATGTCTCCCCTAACTGGTGTGTACAATCAGTTAAAGTAGCAAAACAAAACAGGGATAATTCTAGACTGTGTGTCAAGAAATGTAGGAAGTCCTAAACATAAAGCTACAGCTATATGACCTTAGGCAAGTCACTTAACCTCTCTGAGGCTCGACTTCTTCATCTATAAAATGGAAAGCTATAACTATAACTACCTACCTCCCAAATCCTTTCCAGATATAATAAAATTCTACAAGTTTATGAGGTTGATTCACCCAGAAACTACAGGACCAGTAGTTTTTGGTTTTTTTTTTTTTGAGACAATCTCACTCAGCCACCCAGGCTGGAGTACAGTGGCACAATCTTGGCTCAGTGCAACCACAGTCTCCCAGGTTCAAGCGATTCTCCCGTCTCAGTCTCCTAAGTAGCAGGAATTACAGAAACCCACCATCACGCCTGACTAATTTTTGTATTTTAGTAGAGACAGGGTTTTACCATGTTGTCCAGGCTGGTCTTGAACTCCTGACCTCAGGTGATTCGCCCACCTCAGCCTCCTAAAGTACTAGGATTCCAGGCGTGAGCCACCATGCAGGGCCAGGACCAGTATTCTTGAAATAGTTGGTTCTAAAACACTACTACTCTTCCTATGCTGGTACCTAAATTCTATATGCTTTCTCATTCAGTTCTACAGGGCTCCTCCCAACCCCATAGAATGAAAGAGATGAGCCTCCAATTTCACAAATGAGAAGTGATTTATCCAAAGCTGCAGAACGAGCCAAGAGAATAACTGAAGACCCCAAATATAGATCTAATAAGCAACACTGAGCCAGGTCCAGTGGCTCACACCTGTAATCCCAGCACTTTGGGAGGCCAACGTAGGCAGACCACATGAAGTCAGCAGTTCAAGACTAGCCTGGCCAACATGATAAAAATGTCTCTACTAAAAGTACAAAAATTAGCTGGGCATGGTGGCGCACACCTGCAATCCCAGCTATTTGGGAGGCTGAGGCACAAGAATCTCTTGAACCCAGGAGGCAGAGGTTGGAGTGAGCTGAGATCACACCATTGCACTCCAGCCAAAATAAACCAACACTGTATCCACAGGCCACAATGTCATAATTTTTATAAAATCTCCCTAGCATAGATTTATCAAAATATTAATCCCAACTTATTGAAAACTTACTACTTGTAGGCACCATATGCAGTGCTGGGGATATAGAAATGCATTCAGCATGGTCCTTGCCTCAGAGTCCACAGATCAATGGAAGAGAAAGCCATAGTCTTGTAGATGTACAAACAGTAATACTACAATGTTATAAGTGGTAAAACAGGGGTATAATCCAAGGTACTGTAGTAGCAGGGAAGAACAATCTTTACAAGTGGAATACAGAAAGGTCTCCCAAACAAGGTGAAGCTAACATCTAGGAGATTAATAGAAGTTTACAAGTAAGATAAGGCTACAACATTGGGCATTCTAGATCACGGGAAGAATGTGTATATAAAGATAAGATAAAACAGCATTTGAGGAAATTAAAAGTCATTCCATATAGCTAAAGCATAAAGTACATAGAGAAAAACGTTAAGAAGTCAAGCTCAACAGGTATGCTAAATCAGGAAGAGACCTCTCTACTGAGCTAAGAACCAGCCTTGCATTATTTAACTAAGGGGGTCAGGCAGGGAACTGGGGCAATAGGCCTGGCACGGTGGCTCACGCCTGTAATCCCAGCATTTTGGGAGGCTGAGGCAGGCAGATCACCTGAGGTCAGCAAGCTGGTCAAGACCAGCCTGACCAAAATAGTAAAATCCCGTCTCTGCTAAAAATACAAAAACTAGCTGAGCATGGTGGCATGTCTGTAATCCCAGCTACTAGGATGCTGAGGCAGGAGAATCGCTTGAACCCAAGAGAGAGGGGCAGGTTGTGGTGAGCCGAGATCGTGCCACTGCACTCCAACCTGGGCAACAGAGCGAGACTCCGTCTCAAAAAAAACAAAAAAAAACAAACAAAAAAAACAAAATTAGCTGGGCATGGTGGCAGGCACCTATAATCCCAGCTACTCGGGAGGCTGAGGCAGGAGAATCGCTTGAACCTGGAAGGCGGAGGTTGCGGTGAACCAAGATTGTGCCATTGCACTCCAGCCTAGGCAACGAGAGTGAAAAAAGTGAAACTCCATCTCAAAAAAAAAAAGAAAAGAAAAAGAAAATGGAGCAATAATACTAAGGTACTAACTGTACAACCAACAAGTCCCAGAAGAGTGAGGGAGAAGATCAATATTGACTGGCATTATCAAAGGTCACTATTATTAATACTTCCCCTATTTGGCATTTAATAGATGTTTCTTTTGGCTGAGCTCAATCCTTAGAAGGGAAACCTAGGCAGGAGCTTCTGACAGACCACAATTATCTACTCCCCATTCATTCCTTCGCCAGTCTCCTTGTATAAACACTGTGATTTTCCACAACCTACTGTGCCCACAAGACAGCCCCCAAATGGTAGCCCTAAGCTTTTTACCTTCCTTTCCTGCTAGATGCTAAAAGGGCCTAGACAAGTAATGATGCCTACCCTTCTGCTCCACAATCCAGACCTTGTGACCAGATCCCAGCAAGCAAAAATTTAACAACGGGTCAACCAACATTTCCAAGGCTAGAGAATTCCAAATGAAATCCCTGGTACCTTAACAGAAATGTTCTGTAAGTATCAATCAGCCCACTTTCACCTCTTACGTTCTTTCACACTTTTCATCTCAAGCCTTATCAGACTTCTATGAGCAACTTTTTCAGACAAAGGGCATTCCAGCCACACAAGCCACCTAACACTCAAAACACAAGTTGCCACTCAGGCACCTGGAAGGAGGAAGCATGGCAAAGACACACAAGAAAATAACAAATACCTTACCTCTACCATAAATTGTTCCAAGAAGGAATTTTCTTCAAATGGTTCTGTCTTCAATCGATCTGTAATAAGGAACAGAGAAAAGAAACATGAGTCATTAGGATGAGCTTCTGACCTGATGGAAAGGGAACAGAACAGGGCTTCTTAGGAAACAGGAGGAAGATGCATCATGCAGAGACACCTAATCCAGTGGGAGAAGAAGGGCTGAGAGCATGTGGGCAAACAGTAGTGGGAGAGGGTGATCAGCAACAAATGGCAGGTTTGGTGGCAGCATCTGCTCTAGAAGTTTTTCCTGCCACAAAAACAAATGCCAAATTGAACGTTTATTCTGAAGTTGGAGCCATGAAGCTTCCTAAACTCCCAAGTCCATGTTGCTCTGGTACAATTCTGCAGAGCTATTGGCTCCTTTCCAAAGCCTTTCCCTGCCATTGCCTAGGGCATGTCTGAACTCGGTTACAGCTTCTATTGGCTACTTGGGCTCCAGCCAGGTACTCAAGGCAGAGAAGTGTTTGCCTAGGCCGGACACGGTGGCTCACTCCTGTAATCCCAGCATTTTGGGAGGCCAAGGCAGGCAGATTACTCGAGGTCAGGAGTTTGAGACCAACCTGACAAACATGATGAAACTGTCTCTATTAAAAATACAAAAGATTAGCTAGGCATGGTGGCATGCGTTCACAAACGCAGCTACTCAGAAGGCTGAGGCAAGAGAATCGCTTGAGCCCAGGAGGCAGAATTTGCAGTGAGCTGAGATCACGCCACTATACTCCAGCCTGAGAGACAGAGCAAGACTCCATCTCTACAGAAAGAAAAGTCACCTAGTATCAAGACTCCAGTTTCTGGTTAGTACCCAGCACCCACCCTGGGGGAAGCACCTCTCTAATGCAAGTAAGTCTCCCCCTTTCCTAAGAATCTTTGACTATTTACACCACCCCTCACACTACTCCTCCAAGAATGTCCTCTCACCTCGGCTCAGCATAGCCCCACTCTCCTGGTAGTCTTGGATCTCTAGGTCTTTCATATGAAGCAATGTTGCTAGCTCTCTCACTTGGCACTGCAATGACAGACTCATACCCATCAGAGGACGAATCAAATGTTGGGAGACCTTTGATGAAAGAGATATCAATTAGCCAAACCAGTCTTATAAAGTACTCTGCAATTCAATATTAAGTGCTATAAAAAAGACTGAAAAATAAATGTTCTTGCAGAAACTTATTATTTCATAGGCAAGTAATCCATTTACATGAATGTAAACACAAATACAATAATTAAATATATTAAGAAGTTGGCCAGTGCCGTGGCTAATGTCTGTAATCCCAACACATTCGGAGGCCGAGGTGGGTGGATCACTTGAGGTCAGGAGTTCGAGACCAGTCTGGCCAACATGGTGAAACCCTATCTCTACTAAAAATATATAAATTAACTGGACATGATGGCAGGCCCCTGTAATCCCACCTACTCAAGAGGCTGAGGCACAAGAATCATTTGAACCAGGAGGCAGAGGTTGCAGTGAGCTGAGATCGCACCACTGCACTCTAGCCTGGGTGACAGAGTAAGACACTGTCTCAAAAAAAAAAGAAAAAA
>NW_016107406.1:3297683-3299164 GCF_001604975.1 Cebus imitator
AAAAAAAAATTAGCTAGGCATGGTGGCATGCGACTGTAATCCCAGCTACTCAGGAGGCTGAGGCACGAGAATAGCTTGAATCCAAGAGGCAGAGGTTGTAGTGAGCCAAGATCATGCCACTACACTCTAGCCTGGGTGACAGAACAAGATCCTGTCTCAAAATAAAAAAAAATAATTAAAATTAATAATCTATCTGTGACTAAAGGATGTTATCAGACTTCCTTTCCCTTCCCTTAAGGATAGAGCGAGATCCTGTCTCAAATAAAATAAAATAAAATAATGAATAATCTATCTGTGACTAAGGGATGTTATCAGACTTCCTTTCCCTTCCCCTAAGGAGACGAACTAAAGGAGGCACTAAAAAGAAGAAATGCCCTAGATCAGAGGTCAGCAAACCTTTTCTATAAAGGGCCAGACAGTCGATATTTTTGGCTTTGTGGCCTATCCAGTCCCTGTTGCAACTACTTGACTTTGCTGTTGTAGCACGAAAGCAGCCACAGACAATATGTAAACAAATCAGGTGGCTGTGTTCCAACAGTGCTTTACAAAAACAGGCAGCAAGCCAGAACTGGCCCACGGCCATCATATGCCAACCCCTGTCCTAGACGTGAAACAGGAGTACATTTAGACAAGATACCCCCAACAGGCTTGAGATGAGGAAGAAGTACTAGAGTGTCCCATGAGATGTGCAAGCCAGACTCATCTGGATCCAGATCAGACGTCTGGACTCTTCAGACCTTTGTGTTTCCATTTTCCATTCATTTTCCAGGTAAAAGTTACTACTAAAAACTCTAATTGTGCTTTGGCTCAAATTAAGAGGAAAAGACTTTTTTCCACATTTCTGTTAGATTAGAAGAGAAATGACTGGATGTGGGGAGGTGGGAAGAAAGGAAGTCAGCGGCGGCAGCTTTTGTACCAACACCAACATCCAAGAAATGGAAGGGTTCTGGCACAGAGGGGAAGGCTGGAAATAAAGTCCAGCTATAGATACTAGACCCTTCCTTCCACCACACAGCCCATCCCACCCCGGCACTGTCTCCCAACTGAGGTCCTGAGTAAAAACTTCGCCCTCTAGGAAGTAATGTTCAGAATGTGGCAGAAGTTCAGTTTTGGAAAAATGTATCTGCTCTACACTCAATCTTCTTTCCTAAGAATTGTTTTGTTAAATTTGGTCCTGCTATGCAGGCATGGTGGCTCATGCCTGTAATCCCAGCACCCTGGGAGGCTGAGGCAGGTGGATTGCTTGAGCTTAGGAGTTTGAGACCAGACTGGGCAACATGGTGAAACCCCACATCTACTAAAAACACAAAAAATTAGCCAGGTATGGTGAGGCGTGCCTGCATTTCCAGCTACTTGGGAGGCTGAGGTAGGCGAACTGCTTGAACCCAGCAGGCAGGGGTTGCAGTGAACTGAGATTGCACCACTGCACTCCAGCCTGGGTGATAGAGTGAGATCCTATCTTAAAAAAAAAAAAAAAAAAA
>NW_016107406.1:3300063-3313324 GCF_001604975.1 Cebus imitator
TTTTTTTTGAGATGTAGTCTGTCACCTAGGCTGGAGTGCAGTGGCCAATCTCGGCTCACTGCAACCTCCACCTACTGCAATTCTCCTGTCTCAGCCTCCTGAGTAACTGGGATTACAGGCACATGCCACCAGGCTTGGTTAATTTTTGTATTTTTTAGTAGAGATGGGGTTTCACCATGTTGGTCAGGCTAATCTGGAACTCCTGACCTCATGATCCACCTGCCTTGGCCTCCCAAAGTGTTAGGAGTACAGCTGTGAATCACCACGCCCAGCCCCCTCCCTTTAATTTATAGACAGCAATATATGAAGATAGACAGTTCATCAGTCAATTCAACAGATATCTACTGGGTTCCTAATATGTACTCTGACCCTATCAAGCTTCTGCCATCAAAGAGTTCACAACAGTTAAGGAGGTTAGGAAAATACATAGATATAATAGGAAGTATAATAGGAAGAATAATAGATATAAAAATAGGAGCTGCTAATCTTTTTCAGAGGAAAAGCTATTTATAATTTTCCCCCAAAGTCTTCAGATTTCTCATAGAAATGTCCGTAAGTCATTAGCAGGGGAGCAGAATGACCGGTCTCAATCTCAAGATGAATGAAGCTGGGTGTGCTGGTGCACACCTGTAATCCCAGCTACTCTAAAGGCTAAAGCGGGAGGATCACCTGAGCCCAGGAGTTCAAGACCAGCCTGGGCAACATGGTAAGACCCCCATCTCATAAACAAACAAACAAAAAAGATCAAGATGAATCATATCAGGTGATATAGTGAGGCTGGAGTACAGTACTGCAATCACAGCCTACTGCAGCCTTGAACTCCTAAGCTCAAGTGATTCTCCTACTTTGGCCTTCCAAGTAGCTATGACTACAGGCATGTGTCACCACACTCAGCTATTTTTTTTTTTTTTTTTTTGTAGATAGGGGTTTCACTGTTGCCCCGCCTGTCCCAAACTCCTGGTCTCAAGCAATCTTCCTGCCTTGGCGTCTCAAATTGCTGGGATTACAGGCATGAGCCATCATATCCAGCATCTCTTTTATTTATTTATTTTATTTTATTATTATTATTATTATTTTGAGACGGAGTCTCGCTCTGTCACCCGGGCTACAGTGCAATAGCACAATCTCTGCTCACTGCAGCCTCTGTCTCCTGGGTTCAAGCAATTCTCTTGCCTCAGGCTCCTGAGTAGCTGAGATTATAGGCATGCACCACCACGTCCAGCTAATTTTTGTATTTTTAGTAGAGATGCAGTTTTACCATGTTGGCCAGCCTAGTGTTGAACTCCTGACCTCAGGTGATCCGCCCGCCTCAGCCTCCCAAAGTGTGATGATTACAAGCATGAGTCACTATGCCCAGCTCCAGCATCTCTTTTAAAAAGAAAAGTTATAGAGTTGAAATATTTGCCCTCACAGTCCACTATAATGCTAAACATAAGTAAGATTACATATGTTCTTTTAATTAAGCCTGATGACTCGATGGTAAGGCTGTGGTTGGTTTCTTTTGCAGAAGAAGGAACTGAATCATAAAAATTCAGCACTTATCTAAATTAATACAAGCAGTCTCAAAGTGGCAGAGCTGAGTTACAAATTCATGTCTGCTGGTTCCAAAACCTGTCTCTTTCTGCCACTAAGAAACCTTTGGATGTGGCTCCTAGGAATCATAAAATGTCCAAAGATGTGACAAACCTGAAAGCCAAAATGTGGAATATCAAGAATTATATTAGATACTAGAAAGAACAGACAACAGGAAGGGGGAAGAGATGAAGTTTGTCATAAATGAAGATGGACTCAGTGTCAGAAAGCAGAGACCTGGGGCCAAGAACGGAGGCTTATGCCAGTAATTCCAACTCTTTGGGAAGCCAAGGTGAGAGGATCGCTTGAGCTGAGGAATTCAAGACCAACCTGGGCAACATGATGAGACCTCATCTCAAAATAAAAGGAGGGAGGGAGAAAGCAAACAAGCAAACAGAGACCCAAAACCTAATATATTCCATAATACCCTGTAGACTTAGGAATCATGAGCTTGTTAATGTAAGTATGTTGTGATGGAGAAGTATGAGGAACAGGTATTCTCCTCTCTCCTGTATAGCTGGAAGGAGTTAAGCTGCATGTCTCTGAAAGACAATTTGGCATTATGTTATTTGGCAAAATTAAAAGATACAAATATACCTTGACCCAGCTATTTCACTTCGGGGAATTTACTCACACATTTACATGCAGAAAAAGTATATACAAGGTTACTGTATACAACAACAAAAGACTTAGGTGTCTACTAAGAGTAGATCAATTAAATAACATTCATTAAATAAAATGCTATACTCCCATTGAAAAACACAAAGGCAGGTCCTCTGAATGTGTTGATATGAATAATTTCAAGGTTGTTTTTTTTTTGAGAAGGAGTCTCACTCGGTCGCCAGACTGGAGTACAGTGGCACAATCTTGGCTCACTGCAACTTCTGCCTCCGGGGTTCAAGCGATTCTCCTGCCTCAGCCTCCTGAGTAGCTGGAATTACAGGTGCACACCACCACACCTGGCTAATTTTTGTATTTTTAGTTCACCATGTTGGTCAGGCTGGTCTCGAACTCCTGACCTCATGATCCACCCCCCGCCCGCTTGGCCTCCTACAGTGCTGGGATTACAGGTGTAAGCCACCTCGCCTGACCTTTTTTTTTTTTTAAGGCTAGTCAAGTGAATCAGTGGGTAAGTTCTATAATCAAGTGAAAAAAAGAAGGTACTCAACACTGTGTACAGCATGATACTATTTGTAAAAAAATATACAACTACACAGATATATATTTGGTCATATGAGGATAAAATACAGTATGTACATATATAGCTTTAAGAATTCATGGCCAGGAGCAGTGGCTCACACCTGTAATCCCACCAGTTTGGGAGGCCAAGGCAGGTGGATCACCTGAGGTCGGGAGTTTGAGACCAGACTGATCAACATGGAGAAACCCCATCTCTACTAAAAATCCAAAATTAGCTGGGTGTGGTGGCGCATGCCTGTAATCTCAGCTACGCAGTTGGCTGAGGCAGGAGAATTGCTTGAACCCGAGAGGCGGAGGTTGCAGTGAGCCGATATCGCGCCATTGCCATTGCACTCCAGCCTGGGCAACAAGAGTGAAACTCTGTCTGAAAAAAAAAAAAAAAAAGAATTCACAAGAAGCCGATATTGGTAGTTGCTTTAGGGAAGGGAAAGGTGGGACTAGAGAAAGGGTAGAAAGATCTATTTTTTTCACTGTATACACTTAAATGTTGTTTGAAATGTTTGCCTTTTTCAAGAATTACTCATTCAAAAAAATTAAATGAAAACAATCACAAGAATGAGTTACAAACTAAAATTATGACTGTGTGACCTTACAGACATACACACAGACCTGAAATAGTATCCACCTACGTCCTTACCAGTGTACACTGGCTCTAACTTTTTCCATATAAAGCTTTCTCAGGTTCAGGGGTTTCCCTACGAGAGTATTCTTCTTTTAATTATAAGTATTTTATTTTAACTTAAAGCACAATTGTTCATCAATTATTCAAAGCTAATTTCTTTCTATGGCAAACCAAGATTCACCCCTCCCTAAACCCTGTTGTCTCTTTCCTTTATTGTACTTCTCCAATTAGAGGAATTTGCCTAGAATAGCTAGTTTTTCCTTACATACTTTTTTCCAATTATCATATCAGTATACTAGTGTTCCTTACTGTATTCTTTTGGAAAAAGAAACTATCAGAGCCCATCAGCCTCCAAGGAGAACTGCCTTCACAATTACATTACATATTCCGAATTTCTAGATCCATGTAATGAAAAAGGAGACTTAGCTATTGCTACTGATTCCCAAAGGCTGCCCGAATGGTTTGGGCCCAGAATAAACATTATTGAGGAAACACTGCCCCCTGGTGTTACTTAGGAAGTTTAAATGTGTTAAACGAAGTATGGGATGGGGCCAGCTCCTGCTTGTAATCCCAACACCTTGGGAGGCCAAGGTAGGAGGATTGCTTGAGGTGAGGATTTGAGACCCACCCTGGTCAACACAGACAGACCTCCATCTCTACAAATTTTTTTTCCCCATTTATTTATTTTATTGCATTTGAGGTTTCGGGGTACATGTGAAGAACATGCAAGATTGTGTGATTTTTTTTTTAATTGTATGTCTTTATTTTTAATTTAATTAATTTATTTTTATTTACAAGATGGAAAATTTCACAAGAAATTCTATTGAAATCAACAAATGTGAGTATATGCTAAGCACTGTTAATAGGCCTTATTAGCTCATAAATGAATGATAAGTAATTCCCTGGCACTCAGTTCTAGTTTTACTGGGCTCCAGATCAAAAATAAACAGCAGCAAACAGTTTCTCAAAAAGTCTTTCCATCCAGTCATCTATTGATGCCAAAGTATCACACATCCCCTGTGGGAAACTAAAGAAGAGAGACAAGGCCAGGTGGAGTGGCTCACACCTGTAATCCCAGCACTTTGGGAAGCCAAGGCAGGTGGATCACAAGGTCAGGAGATCAAGACCATTCTGGCCAACATGGTGAAACCCCATCTCTACTAAAATACAAAAAATTAGCCAGGCGTGGTGGCACATGCCTGTAGTCCCAGCTACTTGGGAGGCTGAGATAGGGGATTGCTTGAACCCAGGAGGCGGAGGTTGCAGTGAGCACTCTAGCCATTGCACTCTAGCCTGGCAGCAGAGCAAGACTCCGTCTTAAAAAGAGAGAGAGAGAGAGAAGAGACAAAAAATGATGTCCTCTTGTCTTCAGATCCTTCTGCTAACAAATCTATACCCTTAGGCCTCCCAAAGAAGACCCTGTCCCCTAAGTGCTACTGACTGAAGCCCTGTCTGCTATTCCAAAAAAACTAGTCTTTAACATCCACTCTGAATTTCTAATAACATCTCTTGGGAAACATAAAGCTAGGAGTGAGTAGAGGATATTTTCCTCCTAGTCTTTGAAAATGAGGCTTTGGATCACACTAATCTGGGATTCAGATTCTAGCTCATTTATTCATAAGCTGATGGCTTTGGACAAGTGACTTTCAATCTCAGTATCCTACTCTGAAAAACAGGGATAATAATACTTATCCTGAATGACAGTTGTAAGGATTAAATGGTGAGATAATGTTTATAAAGGTACCTAACAGTAGTACATATTCTACCCTCTTGCCAGAATAATCTTGACAAACCACGGACTGGATCGTGTTAATTCCTGTTTAAAGTTTTTCAATGAATCCTGTTGCTTTTGGGATAAAATCCAAACTCAGGATCCTTCAAGATCTGGCCACTGCCTCCCTCATTCCTCATGCCTTCCTATCTACACAGCAGTCATGAAGTTCCCAAACGTGCCCCACACTTACACATCTCTATACCTCTTGCCTACAATGACTTTTCTATTTATTTTCTCCTAGCTAGCTCCTACTCATCTTCAAAACTCACCTCAGTAACAGTCTCCTCAAAGAGGTTTTCTCCAATCCTCAACCATCCAGGGTCTACTGCAATCAAAGAACCTATCATACTTGATCATAATTTGCCATTTATCTGTCATCTCACTAGATTATGAACTCCAGGAAGAGGCTATATTGTTTCATGTCTGGATAACCAACAATTAGCCCATAGTAGATGCTTTTAAAATGCTGAATAAATAAACGAATGCATAAAAACACCCAATACTCTGCTTCTTTTGCAAGGAAGGGAAATATAACAGTCAAGAATCCTTTCGGCCTTCTGTCTTGTCAAGGAAAGTTTTCTGATTAGAGAAGAATTTCAAACAAGATTTGCAAAAAATATAAAAGCACCTAAAGCTTCATGTCAAAGCAGCTGGCATCCTTCTCCCAACCTCATATTCGAATTGTACTTACCAGGGAAGGACTAGCTAGGATGCAGTGGAAATTCCAACAGAAGGGGAGGCCAGAGAGCTCACTCCGCACCCGTAAAATCAGTGTGTCTGCCACATGATCACAGGAGAAGGTAGCTTCGCTAGGGTGAGCAGCATCCTTCAACAATGGGCGAAGCAGATTATCCAAATGACAGAGGAAAGCTGCAGGAGGGGCAGTCAGCCGCTTGTTCAGCTCCTAAAGAGAGAGCAGTGGTACAGGGGAAGGGTGCTAAAAGGAAACGAATTCCGTCTTAAGTAACGGCAATGGAAAGCCCTGGTTAACATGAAGACAAAGGACATGAGAGGAAGGGGAAAGAAGAAACCAAAAAGGAGAGAGTCACAGAGATCTACTGGCCTACTTCACAATTCTGCCTTGGGCAAGATGAACTTACAGAAGGCCTATCAAGATCAAAGGATATATGTTATCATACACGGGGCACAGAAACTTTCTCTCTCTGTCAAAAAAAAAAGAAACTTTCCCTCTCTCTCTCTCTCTCTCTCTCTCACACACACACACACACACACACACACACACAGAGACACACACACAAAGATTCCAGGGCTATAGGTAGAAGTACAGGACATTAACTGGAATTGTCTCAACCCCATTCAACCTTCCTTCGGAACCTACAGACCAGTAAGCTGGTTGGCGTTAACATCCCTTCACTAGGAAAGAATGGGATCCCCCACCACCTCACAGCAGTATTTCTCTTCATACTTACCTTGGCTCGCTGGCTGACCACACTAGTGTCCACCTGTTCATGCCACACCTGTTGAAGATCTGAAACCAACAAGGCATAGCCCTGGTTGGTGATGAAAACCTTGGCCAAGAGGAAGTTCTCAGCAAGCTGTAGCCATGCCCACGGCTGCAGCAGCAGCCCTTGCTCCAGTTCCTCCATCTGCAAGAAAGTCCTAATTTAGTAAAGTGCCTCACGATCATGCTGGCCTAGGAAGGGCACCACCCAAACCACTCTGTATCAACTAAAATCTCAAGAAAATCCTCCCTGATAGAAAGCATGGATTTATGTTCTCCCAGTATACAATCAGCTGAGCACTGACCTTACTACCTCTTGGCCACTAAAAGTATATTTAAAATCTTGAGGTTTTTTTTTTTCCATATTACATTCCTAGAGGGCAAAAAATCTTTCTTCCATAGTGTTTAAGCCTCTGTTAATGTTAGTATGTCTGCTTTCTAATACTATAACATAATGTGGAAACCTAAACCCTTCTTGTTCCATCTCTATCACATTGCTAATAAATTTATGTCACTGCTATCCTTTCCCAGAACTAGAAGAGAAGTAATAGTTCTTGTCTTATAAAACATCATATAGATCATAGTGTCAGGGCCAGGAAATTCAAATTATTTGATCATTATCTAAAAACAAAGTTTAGGAAGCTCTCAGGATTTTTTTTAAATCCCTAAAACCGAGATTCTTCTTCTTTTTTTTTTTTTTGAGACGGAGTCCCGCTCTGTCGCCCAGGATGGAGTGCAATGGCATGATCTCAGCTCACTGCAACCTCTGACTCTGAAATCCTGGGTTCAAATGATTCTGTTGCCTCAACCTCCCCAGTAGTTGGGATTACAGGTGACTGCCACAACACCTGGCTAATTTTTTTGTATTTTTAGTAGAGAAGGGGTTTCTCCATGTTGGCCAGGCTGGTCTTAAACTCCTGACCTCAGGTCATCCGCGTCGGACTCCCAAAATGCTGGGACTATGAGCATGAGCCACCGCGCCTATCCCAAAGCAGAGATTCTTTTTTTTTTTTTGAGACGGAGTTTCACTCTTGTTACCCAGGCTGGAGTGCAATGGCGCGATCTCGGCTCACCGCAACCTCCGCCTCCCGGGTTCAGGCAATTCTCCTGCCTCAGCCTCCTGAGTAGCTGGGATTACAGGCACGCACCACCATGCCCAGCTAATTTTTTGTATTTTTAGTAGAGACGGGGTTTCACCATGTTGACCAGGATGGTCTCGATCTCTTGACCTCGTGATCCACCCGCCTCGGCCTCCCAAAGTGCTGGGATTACAGGCTTGAGCCACCGCGCCCGGCCTAGCAGAGATTCTTAATCTAGAGTCAATGCATGTGAATCCTCTAGAATTGTATGAAAATGTTGTGCGTACATGCATATATGCATGGGGAGGGGGAAGAGGTCTATATCTATCATCAAACTCTCAAAAGGATCAACGACACAAAAAAGAGCTAAGAACTTTTGTCCAGGAGCAACAGAAAAGATCTAAATTCCATTTCAACAAGAACCAGATTGACTAGGAAGTCATGAATACAAGGCAGAGCACATCATAGAGGTAAAGACTGAGTTAACTTCCGCAGAACTCATCCTCCAAGTTCCCACTCCAGTGCACCGCCACCAATGACATCACGCCCAACTGCACAGCCTGGAGGCCCCTACGCCAGCAGCTAAAGTAGTAGCCTTAACCTAGTAGACAGAACTATGGCTGCTTGACAGGGAATGTGATTATTTTTCCTGTGGCGGAGAAAAAAAAGATGACAGTTTCCTTCATTATTCCAGTCTCCAAATACAAAATGAGAAGTACCAGGAAGGAAAAATTTAGAATATAAATAATGAAATTCCTTATTAAGTCTGATTAACACGTCATTTCCATCTCAATCTAAACCATCATTCTTCCAAGCATAACCTAGTTTTCGAAATGTGACTTTATGACTTAACTTGTGACATAAAAATATATATATACACACATACACACACATATATATGGTGATTTTTATTTGTGGCAGCCTCAAAATCTTGAGTGTGGAGAAGAGTGTTTCCGTCACATTTCCCACACCCTGCTCTTACGGGGACCGAAGTGGTCATGGATGATTAAGCTGGTCCTAGCTGGACAAGAGCTCCGCATTGCCAAAGGTTACAAACACAAATAAAGTGGCCAAATCCTTTTATCTCCCTTGCAGGCACTCCCCAGTGTACTCTAAGAGTTGCCAAAATTGGGTTTACTATTCTAGCCCATTCCTTCGGAAAGCCTGGAAGCTCAGAACCCTCAAATTGATGGGTTTTGTTTGTTTGTTGGCTAAAGGGGGAGGAGTTGAAAATGTGGCCACGAGTAAGCGGCCCTATAAAAAGGCCTGATGTTACATTGGGCACCAGACCCGAGCTGCCTGCTCCCACTACACGCGTCCCGTTCTGCGTCCGAAGCCTCTATATTTCACCCTTTTCATTTTGCCTTCAAGGCTGCCTTTAACTTTCACATTAACTAGATTCACGGGTTTAGTTCTCTTGAGAGGAGGAGCGCTGAGGGGCATCCAGGTGGAGAGGTCCCTCGAGAACTGTTTGTCTACACCGAGCTCCGCTCCTCAGCCGAGACCCCTCTGGGCAGTTCCTCCGAAGCCCTGCAGAGGGTAGTAGGGCCCCAGAGAGCATTCAGGCTGGGCCCCGCCCAGTTCCCCCTGGGAGAGCGCTAACCCTAGGTCCCATCATCAAAAGCCCCACCCCAGAAGCCACCAGGCGTCCTGCTTCAATCCGCCCCGGCTAGAAGAGCCTTCACCGTCCGCCTTCCCATTTCTACAGCACTGGCTGCACTGGGGCGTGGTCGGGACCCTTCAAGGGGCAACAAACCGGCCACCTGCAGCTTCGTCGTACCAAACAGGGTGCCAAGGAATAACCCCACCACTCACGCCGGGCCGCAGCCGGCGGACTGCGCAGGCGCGGCCCCGCCCACCACCGGAGGCCTGCCCGGGTACCCAGCAGCGCGCGCTCCCTCCTGGGAGAAAGCGCTCCAGCCAGGCCAAACCCGCAGCGTCTGAGCGGCCCCTCGCTGGCTGGCTCCGGCGGGCCTCCAGCACGAGCCCACCTACCGTCAGCGGCCGCGGGAGCTCCCACCCTCCTTGCCGCACGCACGCGCTCCTGCCCGCCCGCGCAAACCGAAAGGCCTAGAATAGAGGCCGATCTCCACCCCCCCGCCGAGATGAGGCAGGGTTTTGAAACACAGGGGCGGGGCCTATGCCTGGCGTGGGTGGGGCTTCGGGGCCGGGGACAATGATGTGAGAGGAGCACCGCAGTGGCCTGGGTAACTGGAGGAGAGACCGGGTGGCCAGCTAGTAGTCACGCTGGCAGAGTAGAAAGAATAGCGGGCTAGACGGCTGGAGAAAGAAGCCCAGGTTTGGGTTTGTCAAACTCGAGTCACTTCTTTTCCCACCCCTACCTGTCCAGCCTCCTTTTTTTTTTTTTTTTGAGACAGAGTCTCACTCTGTCACCAGGCGCCAGGCTGGAATGCAGTGGCACAGTCTCGGCTCACTGCAACCTCCACCTCCCGGGTTCAAGCAGTTCTCCTGCCTCAGCCTCCCGAGTAGCTGGGACTGCAGGTACGCGCCACCACGCCCAGCTAATTTTGTATTTTTAGTAGAGACGGGGTTTCAACATGTTGGCCAGGATGGTCTCGATCTCTTGACCTCGTGATCCGCCCGCCTCAGCCTCCCAAAGTGCTGGGATTACAGGCTTCAGCCACCGCGCCCTGCCCCAGTCTCCTTTTAACAAAATGAAGGGATTGAACTTCAAGAATCTCTCAGGTCCTCCACCAGCACTAGATTTGAAGGAAGGCGCCTCCCAGGCATAAGTCCCATAGTCTGACCTCATCCTTTACCTCTCCTGCCTCATTTCTCTATCGTTCCCGTACTTACGCTCCCTCACTACTGAGAAATTTCAAATGCCTCAGCTATATTGGACTTTGTACAAGTCACGGCTTTGCTCAAGCTGGACCCCGAACCTAAAAAATTCTCTACAACCATTTTCCAAAACCAAAAATCTTCCCCACTTGTCAAGGCCACCCTCAGTGCTGCTTCTTGCATAAAGCCTTTCCCACTGTCCCCAATCAGAATTCATTATCCTTTCCTCTTTGCTCCCACAGCATTATTTTAATCTATTACAGACTGCTTTCTGCTTTGCATTTTCATAATTACACAGGTCTTTTTAACCCGTGAATGCCTTAAGAGGGCATGGACCCTGTCTTATCTATATCTAGCTCCAGGACCTTGCACATGGAAGATGCTCAATAAGTATTCAAGTGAATGCTGGGGTTCAAGTGGCATTGATAGTACACAGGCAAAAATCTCATTCATTTATGGTCCACTAAATCATGGCCTTTGTTCTGGAACAGTTAGGCCTAATTAAGACAAGTAAAGGCAACCCATCCTATTGGGAAATGGAATCTCTAGGTGGGCCCATGTAATACAAACACATATACCCTTTGCCTATGAGAAAGAACAGCTTGGAGCTGACTCTCCAGCAGATGAGTTAGGGCTAAACTACCCAGGGCAGAAGTAGGAGTGCTGGTCATTTCTGGGACCTGAATCCTTCTCTGCTAGATTCAGGGCATGGCTCCCCTAAGCCAGGCAGCAAGTCTGCCATCTCTTCTGGCTCGGAGGAGCCTCCTTCCTCATCCCCAGGGTCTTCAGGCAGTGGGCAGAGGCAGTGGAGAGGCTGGGGGATGCAGAGACACAGGTTTTGGATGTGGAAAGGAAGTCCGT
Source organism: Cebus imitator (assembly GCF_001604975.1). NCBI lineage: Eukaryota > Metazoa > Chordata > Mammalia > Primates > Cebidae > Cebus > Cebus imitator. The sequence continues at coordinate 3,311,436 of NW_016107406.1, forward strand.
ACACTTGAGCAGCCTTCTCCCTGGACTTCTGAGGCATTCGAGCCTCTTGGGCAGTGAAAGAAGATGGTATCCCTTGACTTAGGCCTCGCTCAAGCTGTGTGCCTGCAAAAGAGAGGTTTGTCAGGCCATTACCCAACCCAGGGAGTGATGGCTTTCTGGCCATTCCCCAGTCTGCTAGGGCCTGGCCTCAACTTACCAGGAATCGTGTTCTCTAGTAGGAAGCCCGAGAGTCCAGCCAGGAAGATGGGCTGCGTCAGCAGTGAATGCAGTAATACATCCAAGGGGCTCCAGCCTATGAAGGGTTGGGGCCAGGCAGGAAGGGAGCTCTGATTCTATATCCAGGCCCAGGAATCTTACCCTCGCAAATGTAAACCTAAGTCTTGGACTAAGGACAGATCTTTCTGAATTGTCATTTCATCCCCCTCACCCTTTGTCTCACTATTCTCCACTTTCCAAATCCAGGCCTTTCCCACAGGGTTTCTGCTCAACACCCTATGTTCTGATCATCCACATACCCTCCATATAGGCTTTGACTGCTCCAGGATCCCTTTCTCTAGAAAGCTTAGTATTTAAGTCGCAACCTCTCATCGCTCTTTTTTTTCTTTTTTTTTTTTATACAGTGTCTTGCTCTGTCGCCAGGCCCCAGGCTGGAGTGCAATGGCACAATCTTGACTCACTGCAACTTTCGCTTCCCAGGTTCAAGCAATCCTTCTGCCTCAAACTCCCAAATAACTGGGAGTACAGGCACACGCCACCACGCCCAGCTAATTTTTATATTTTAGTAGAGACAGGGTTTCACCATGTTGGCCAGGATGGTCTCAATCTTTTGACCTCGTGATCGGCCCGCCTCGGACTCTCAAAGTGCTGGGATTACAGGTGTGAGCCACCGCACCCGGCCTCATCTCCCATTTTTTTTCCTCTATGTTCTATCCTGGGTTTTTCAACCTCAGTCCTACTGACATTTTGGACCAGATAATTCTTTGTTGGGGGTACCGGTGCAGGGGTATGTCCTGTTCATTCTAGGATGTTTAGCAGCATCTTTCTATACCCTAAACACTAGTAACAACCCCCCCTTCCTCCATTTGTAACAGCCCAAAATGCCTCCAGACATTGCCAAATGTCCCCATGGGGGCAAAATCACCCAGTTGAGAACTACTGTTCTAGACAAATTAAGCAATTTACTGCTCTCAGGACATATCCTAAGACCTCCTACTTCTGTGTCTTTGTATAAATGATGGTTCCTCCATCAAGAGTGACCTTCTTCTCACCAAAGATGTTTAAAACTTACCATCCTTCATGACCAGCTCTGTTACTGGCTCACCTCAAACAGAAGCCATCTCTCTTGCCACTGAGCACTGTAGCTCTTTATCTTAACCTGCCCTGTGATTTTCCTACACATCTCATCTCTTTTGCTATACTGTAACAAAGGCAGGCATCTTTGTGTCCCAAATGGCTAGGATGGTGCTCAATAAATATTTGTTAAACAAATGGATGAATTATTTACATCAAAGCCCAGAGAAGGCTGTGGGGCCAGGAGTCAGGGGAGCCTGAAGCCTCAACTCCTTGCTTTCCTGCTCCTGAGCAACTCCTCTTCCATTCCACCTACCTGTGCTGAACAGGATCGGGGCGTCCCGAAACCATCTTGGGAGCAGCAGGGCCATGAAGATGGAGAAGCCCACAATGAAGATATTTCGCCCAGAGTCTATGTCAGCCAGGTAGAAGCTGGAGAATCCAGCAGACAAAACCACAGCCTGGGTCACCCCCAGCACCCCACCTGTCTCATACAGAAGAAATCAAGGGGGTCAGCAGGGGTTAAGGGGGCTCACATAGCATGGAGCATTGCAGGGCAAGCAGGTTGTGATGGGGAAAGAAAACCAAGAGACTGATTT
>NW_016107406.1:3314906-3320647 GCF_001604975.1 Cebus imitator
AGTCTCAGCTCACAGCAACCTATGTCTCTCAGGCTCAAGTGATTCTCCTGCCTCCCAGGTAGCTGGGATTACATGTGCAGGGCACCATGCCCAGCTAATTTTTATATTTTTAGCAGAGTCAGGGTTTCACCATGTTAGCCAGGCTGGTCTTGAATTCCTGGCCTCAAGTGATCCACCTGCTTCAGCCTCCCCAAGTGCTAGGATTATAGGCGTGAGCCACCATGACTGGCCCACTTTTTAAAAAAGATACTATTTTCCTTCAACTGTCTGCCTCTCCCTCCACAAAGTCCCCAAGAGAGCAGAACTTTAGGTCACCCAGCCTTGGCACAGTGCCTCATGCACAGGAGTTCAGTGGTAACTTGTTCACTTACCCAGTCTCTTAGCCCAAAGTCTAATCTTAGGCACCTCCCCAAGTGAGATAGTTGATGTGAGGTGCTGGGTGCAGCTGGCAATCAATCAATGTAAATTCCCTTCCCTCTCCTTCACTGCTGGCTGCACCCCACCCCATCCCAAGTCCACATACCTGGATAAGACCCACTTTGCCCACGTTGGGGAAGCTGGATGCGGTGCCCATGGGGCTTCCCAGCAGTCCGGCCAGCACACTGCCCAGCCCCTCCAGGCTCAGCCCTCGACTGCAGGCATGTGGAGGTGGGGGAGGCAAATGCAGCAGCCGGCCACACAGGGCATAGCAGCCCAGGGAGCTGGTGGAGGCTGCCAAGGCCATGGAGATGCCTGCAGCCAGAGCTCTGGGTGTCAGCAAAGGCCAATCCCACTCACCTGGGGAAGGAGAAGGAGCCACTTTGGGGCCAGATTCAAGTCAGGAGTATCCCCCCGCCTCCAACAGCCTGTGCCCCAAGAATCCTAAATGCCTCAGTGTCTTTGAAGATAATGTCTTGGGACAAAACTACAGAACTCGAAGGAGAAAGACCCATCCCTTGCCCATGGTCTACAAGGTCCTCTTCGGTCTGGCCCTTCCCTCTCTCTGCAGCCTCATCTCCCAGCACATACCACCTCACTTCCTTTACTCCTGCCACATGGCCTCGTTGTAGGCCTTTATACTTGCTGTGCTCCCAGCCACGACAGGGCCTTTGCATATGCTGTTTCCTGCAACTAGAATGCTCTTCCCTCCTGCCTTTGTCTAGTTAGCCCCTACTCATCTCTTCCATCTCAACTCAATTATCACATCCTCAAGAATATCTTTCCTTAGACCAGGCACGGTGGCTCACACCTGTAATCCCAGCACTTTGGGAGGCTGAGGAGGTGGATCACTTGAGGTCAGGAGTTTGTGACCAGCCTGACCAACATGGTGAAAACCCATCTCTTCTAAAATACAAAATTAGCTAGGTGTGGTGGCGCATGCCTGTAATCCCAGCTACTTGGGAGGCAGGAGTTGAGACAGGAGAATCACTTGAACACAGAAGGTGGAGGTGCAGTTAGATAAGATCACACCATTGCACTCCAGCCTGGGTGACAAGAGTGAAACTCCATCTCAAAAAAAAAAAAAAAAAACAGAATATCTTTATTGACCTCCCTGATTTATTCAAATTCCCTATTATAGGCTTTTTTGTTTGCTTGTTTGTTTTGAGACAGGTCCTTGCTCTGTTGCCCAGGCTGAAGTGCAGTGGTGCAATCATAGCTCACTGCAGCTTCAATCTCCTAGGCTCAAGCAATCCTCCCACCTCAGCCTCCCAAAGTGCTGGAATTTCAGGTGTTAGCCATGGCACCTGGCGTTTTATTTTATTTTTGTAAACAGGGTCTCACTCTGTCACCTGTACTGGAATGCAGCGGTACGATCATAGCACACTGCAGCCTCCAACTCCTGGGCTCGAGGGATCCTCCTGCCTCCGTCTCCTGAGTAGCTAGGCCTACAAGCATGTGCCACTGGACTCAGCTAATCTTTTTATGTTTTGTTGAGATGGAGTCTTCCTTTATTACCCAGGCTGCTCTCAAAATCCTTGCCTCAAGCAATCTTCCTGCTTCTGCCTCCCAAAGTGCCGGGATTGTAGGTGTGAGCCACTGTGCCTGGCCTCCATTATTAGCTCTTAGGACACACTGTATCTCCCTTTGGTTACACTTCCCACAATGGCAATTTTATATTTCCTTGGATGACTCTTTAATTAGCATCTGTATTCCCCAATGGACTGTAAGCTCCGTGAAGGAAAGGGCTGTGTCTGTCATGTTCATCACTGTGTCCCCTAATATATGCCTAGTACATAATCAGCACTCAGCAGATCCTTATTAAATTAATGAGCAACCAGCCTGGACAACATGGTGAAATCCCGTCTCTACCAAATAAACCCACAAAAATTAGCCAGGCATGGTGGTGCACACCTGGAGTCCCAGCTACTTGTGGGGCGGAGGCACAAGGATAGCTTGGACCCCGGAGGTTGAGGCTGCAGTGAGTCAAGTTTGCATCTCAGTTTGGGTGACACAGCAAGACCCTGCCTCAAAAAATAAATTAAATAAATAAATAAATTGAAGAATGGGCAAATTTCACATACAATGCCTCAAAAGCAATCTTTATACATATGTTGCCAAGTCAAATGCCCATGGGGGCTGGTAATATAAATGTGTTCATTGGGTAAGGAGTATTGGTGAGTAAGGAGTGAGTATTGGGGGCTACAGAAACAATAGATTGTCTCCTAACACTGACCCAAATAAAACACCTGCAGTGGGATGGGCCGCAGTGGCTCACGCCTGTAATCCCAGCACTTAATCAAGCAGATCACTTGAGCCCAGGAGTTTGAGACCAGCCTGGGCAACACGGTGAAACCCCATCTCTACAAAAAAAAAAAATAGCCCGCATGGTGACATGCACTTGTAGTCCCAGTCACTCGGGAGGCTTAGATAGGAGGATCACTTGAGCCTGGGAGGTTGAGGCATATGATCATGCCACTATACTCCAGCCCGTGTGACATAGTGAAACCCTGTCTCAAAAAACGAACAAACAAACAACAACAACAACAACAAAAAACGCCTGCAGTGAGGGACTAGCATTGTCTGTCCCCTAGACTGGCAATTATTCTCTCCTGTATGTTTTGAGAAAACACAGGATTTAACTCAGAAATAAAATCCATTAAGTAGTTTGAGTTCAAATTAATAGATATCTTTATTTGAGCAAGAGAATGGAGGACAAGGAGAAAACCCACCTGGGTGAGGCAGCCAAATCCACGGTGCCTTGGTGGGGTCAGACAGTTCCTGGGGGATAACGCTGAACCCCACAAAGGCAGAGATGATCCACACACAGGCCACTGGGATCAGCACCTGAGGGGTGAGACTGAGACAGAAAAGAACTCCTCCCCAGAACCTTCCGACCAGCCTTGGAGGGGTAGAAAGAAGCTGAAAGGTAGGGGCCAGAGTGAGCACTCCAGGGCAGCCCTTCTGACCTCTACGCCCTGCCCAGACCCACACATACCGAGAGGAGCCGGAAGGCAGGGAGAGGAGTGTGAGTTGATGAGGTTGAAGCTCGCCTCCAGGGGCACACATGAAACTGGCAGGAGCCCAGGTGCTGAGAACAGACCACCATGAGCAGGATGACCCTAGGAGAGAGAAGGCTTTAGGAGCAAGAGCAGCAAGCATCCTGAGGGATGGGAAAGGAGGTGGGAGTGGGCAGAATACCATAAAAGGGGCTGTCCCAGAGAAGGAAACTCCCATGGAAGGAATAGGAAGGCACCTTGAGGGACAGCAGAAGACAGTGTGAAAGTCAGAACAGATGTATCAAGGAAATGTCTTGGATTCCAAATATAAAACATGTCCCTATTCCAGATGCTGCTGAATCTGATAGGACCAGCAGCTCTACCCTCCCCCTGTCCCCCCATACACCCCACTAGGCACCATCCCATGCCTCTCAGGACTCAACGTACAGCAAGGCCAATCCCCAGTGAGCGGAGCAGAACTGGGCCACCTCCCTGTGGGCAGAGAGCCCTGCCACAACCAAGCTGGGGGCCAGTACCAGGGGCCCACAGTGGAGGAACACGCGGCCAGGACTCCCCAGCAGCCCCAGCGTGCCCTGCAACAGCCCAGATACCACCACTGCTCCGGATACCTGGTAGAAGAGAGGAGAGGATGGAGAGAAAACATTCTGCTCAGTCAAACTGGCCTCAGCCTGGTCTTCCTAATTCTAGGTATGGGTTCCTCCCCCAGCTCCTTTCCAGGAGCATCTCAGTCTCTGCACAATGGAAACAAGAGCCCTCCCTCCCACCTCCAAAAGCCTGGCACCATCCTTATCCCTCCTCACCTCTAGACACCCACCTCCTGGATAGAAGTGTTCCAGTGCCCCAAGTCAAGGCAGCTAGGTCTCCTACACAGATGCATGCGGGAGGCTAGGAAAAGTTTGGGGCATGGAAAAGAGAAAGGTGAATGGGATGGAGACCCATAGCTCTACAGTCCCACACCTGGCACAGGTCCAAGCCCCCTACATTGTCTCAGTCTTGCCACTGCCCAATCTCAATCCTGCACCCACCTACACCTGCACGCTTGGATGAGAACCCAACCCCACCCTTACCCCTTGCCCTTGCTCTGTGCTCACAGTTTCCAGGTGTCTGGATGGCCAGAGGTAGCTTCTGGCTGGTCAGCAACAAAGCAGGGATAAGGAACTCTAAGGATGGAGCCTGGACAAGAGGCAGCCTGTAGGAACAGCAGCCCCAGCAGGTCTGTAAATATGTGGCAGCCAACAAAGCTCCCCCAGACCTCTCCTACCCTCCGGAACCCTGCCCCTCTCTCCCGGGAGGTTCGTCTCACCTGCTGCCCACCCAAGTTTGCAGGATGGTAGACACACCACATGAAAAGAAGCTGGAGGCCAGGAGCTGGGAAGGGGAGTACGAGAGTCTTCCTGGGGGGAGACTGTAAAGCAGGAGCAGGTGGGAGACACAGAGCAGAGAAGCCACGACCAAGACATGCTGTAGGTGGAGGAATGGGGAGGGCAGTCTTCAGAGAGGTGGAAATACCTACGATACTTCCACAGGCTTTCGTGTGCCACACATACACCTGCTTCCCCACACACGCCATCAGCCAGCACCTCTGCCTCCTACCTGCAGAGCCAGAAGGCAGCTGAGGCCCCAGGGCAGAGATCCACACAGAGGATCCCAAGAGTGGGTGGAGGGATTCTGGGGAGTAGGTGGAGGCAGGGAAGCCAGGGCATCCTGTGAGCCCACTGATCGGAGTTGGTTGGGATTGAGAGGTGATCGGCTCATGCTGCCCTGCCTTTTGCTTTGTCTTGGCTGCCCGGGGCCAGAGTTAAGTAGACAGAGTAAGAGGTCAGAGTTTGGGTGAAGTCTGGGGTGGGGAGAAGGTGGGGGTGTCAATGAAGCGGAGCAAAGATATAAGGAATTTGGGGCTGGGCACCGCCCTTTCACCTTTGCCCAGATCTTGTGTAAATTCCATCAGCCATTAACCGGGAAGCTGAGTTCTGGAGCCCTCCCCCAAGAATCTTCTTCCAGATTTCCTGCTCCTAGACCAGGCTATAGAAAGTAGGTTAGGAGGGGTGGGGAGAAGAGATCTTCAAAATAATCTGGGGAAATTTTGCAGACTTCATTCCCTCCCATTTAAAACCATCACTATTTGATTTATAGTCCTGACCGCTTTCAGGACCAAGGCCCCTAGACTACTTCAAAATGAAACTTGTGGGCCAAGTGTGGTGGCTCATGCCTGTAATCCCAGCACTTTGGGAAGCCGAACTGGATCACTTGAGGTCAGGTGTTCAAGACCAGCCTGGCAACATGGTGAAACCCTGTCTCTAATAA
>NW_016107406.1:3321194-3339286 GCF_001604975.1 Cebus imitator
TCAAAAAAAAAAAAAAAAAAAAATTTATAACATGTTATTTCATTATGTGAAGGCTTAAGCACAACTAAACCAGAAGACAATAAAGTACAATGAAGTAGTCAATTCCCACACCCCACGTAGAATCGCTGTGGTTGCAATAGCTACAGTGAAAGCTGATGTTGGTAACCCGATTTTCCAAAATGGCAAAATTTTGGTTAAAGTGCAAAGTAAAACAAAGTAGTTTTAATTGACATGGGAATGAATTCCTAGCAAACTCAGTCTTTTCCAAAATGCACAAACACTGTTTTATGTTTAGAGCTACAAAGATAGTTCTAGGCTCAGATAAATAAACAGAGTTTTCATATACATAAAGCTGGTCATTCAAAAGTTGTCTTGGGAATTCTTCACAGTAAGGGAGGTCTGAGCATTTCAGGATGTCTAGCATCCTGCCCAGGTTGATGAAATGCTAGTAGCATACCCTCAAATCCTTCTGACAATGAAAAAATGGCCCATGAATTTCCAAAATGCCCTCTAGGGGGCAGAACCACCTCTTCCGTGAAGGATCCTCAGCAGTCCCTGATACACTCGGCCAAGCTGCCCAGACTATTTTCCTTCTTCGGGTGATGACCCAGCCTTGGAGTTCTTCAAGTTCTTGGAATTGTTAAACACATGTGACCATCACCATGTGTCAGCCCAGTGAGGTGGTCAGGAGATTGGTGTCCTCATGGCTTGCTCTCAGGAGCTCCCGATGGTGCTGGATACAAGGCCTGGCCCCTCTCCAGGAGACGAGCTTCGGAATCCACAAGAAGAGTGCTCACCCAGAACAAGTGACAGACAAGGCCAACTCAGGCACGGGACAGTCACTCTTTGTGCCCCATGGCATCCCAAGTCGAAAGTGCTAGGGCCCAGGGTCCTGGGAGCAGGAACAAAGTTGGAAATGGAAGCCTATGCCTATTAAATGATAGGAAAGTCCTGAGATGAGGTTCAGACAAAATGGTTTGTGAGATGACAGGATGAGGAAGCAAGGAGGCTTGGAAGGTAGATACAGGGAGGAAAGATCTTTAAGGGTTGCCGCAGAAGGAAAAGTCCAGGCCATGCAACCGAAACTGTTTATTGAAACCTCAGTTCTACAAAAGCGTGAAAAACCCTGATACAAAGCAGTGGCCAGAGAGGCCTGGGAAGAGAACACCCGGGAGAGAAACCAGAAGAGAAGGAAGCCTAGGAGCAGGACACTAAGAGAACACTGGAAGACAAAAGGTCAGGGTTGAAGGTCCCAGCAGTCCTTCGCTCCACTAGACTAAAGCTAAGGAACGGGAGTGAAAAGGGTTCCCTGCCTCACCCAGCAGCTCCCACCTGACCCCATCAGTCCCTGGCTCTTCTGCCTCAGGAACATCACACAGGCCCGTCAACATTTCCTTCCTCCTCTCACCCCACTTCCCTTATCTCCCACCTTTACCCTTCCATCCTAAGGAACTAAAAAGTAAACGTCTAGAAAAGCCCAGGGAGGCAGAGAAGGGCTTCTACTATGTCCATCTGGGACATGTCCCTGGTTACCAAGTGGAAGCTCTCCCTGGTGCCATCATGGTCCTGGCCAAGCAGCCAGACAGCCGCTGAGGTCTAGGAGTGAATGACCTTTAGTCCTTCTGCCCCACCATCCCATAAGCTCCCACCCAGGAGGACAGGGGATCTGCCAAGGACCCAGAGAGGATCTAAATCAAGCTTTGCTCCTCCAGGTTCTCAGAACTCCCACACCCTCTTAATGCATTCCTCGGAGCCCAACCTAGCCTGGGAAAATGAAAGACTTGAGGCGAGCCAGCTCCATGACGCTGAAAAGGGAACATTGCTGGGGCTGGGGAAGCGAAGGGGGCACTGGACTCCAGGGCCAGGGAGGAGCCAGGCCATAGGTATGGTACCAGGGGCTGGGCTGCCCAGCAGGGACTGTACGGTTGCGGTGGTGGCAGGCACGGCAGGTTGGGGAGTCTCTCTGGAGCTTCTGGCAAAGGGGGCAGTTATGAAGAAGAGTAGGAGGGGCAGGGGGTTCTGGGGGAGGCAATGGTGGAGGAGTCAGCGAGGCCAGAAGACTGCCCCAGAGTGACTGCAGCCCTGTGCTGCCTTCTAGGTAGCTGGAGACATTAGCAGCAGATGGCAGGCATCGTGGCACAGAAGGTATGCAGGGCTCCAGGAGGCACCGGGAGGTCAGTCCAAGGTCAGGTGGCCCAGGTTCAGGGCTGCAGGACAGCCCCAAAGACTGATGTATTACGGCCACTGATGCCACAGCCAGGGCCACACTGCTCACATATGCCACAGCTAACAGGCAGGACAGCTGCAGGAGAGGAGGTAAGAAAGGATTCTGACTGTCTTTAACACATTCTCACCCATTATCTCTAGAAACTTGTGTTCCAGTTGGAGCCATTTATACCCCATCTTGCCCATCTATTCCCAACCCCATCTCTCGGGCCTTTCAGCAATCACTTCACACCATCCCACCCTATACACCAACCTGCTGAAGCTCCTGTCCTTCCAAGCCCTCCTCACCTTTACCAGCCGCTGGCAGAGGGAGCCCAGGGCGAACTGCCAGGTTGGCTGCTCCAGCAGCACACACAGGTCTGTGTAGGTGTACCAGCCTCGCCGCCGTCCCTGCTGCTCAGCCACACTAGGGGAAATAGAGAAATGACAGAGTATGCAACTCTCCCTCAGCCAGCCCAGTGGCACCCTCCTGTCACCCAGGACCCACCAGGACACACTGGGGAGCTTGTTAAACCTACAGATTCCTAGGCTATCTGCTGATCTAGAAACTAAGGGTGAGACCAAGACCTATATTTTATTTATTTTTATTTATTTATTTTGTTAAGACAGGATCTTGCTGTTTCCCAGACTAGAGTGCAGTAGTGCAATCATAGCTCACTGCAGGCTCGACATCCTGGACTCAAGTGATCCTCTAGCCTCAGCCTCCTGAGCTGGGATTATGGGTGTACTCCACTGCACCTGGCTAATATTTTTTTCTGGTAAGGTCAGGGGTCTTGCTATATTGCCAGGCTGGTCTCGAAATCCTGGACTCGAGCAATCCTCCTGCCTTGCCCTCCCAGAGTGCTAGGATTACAGGCATAACTACCGTACCCACCCAAGACATGTATTTTAAATAAGCTGCTTCCCACCTTCCCAAAGATGATGATGAAGAGGACACATATATTTGGGAACCACTATCTTGGCAATTCTCTTTCTTGTCTCCCTTCACCCCTAGTTACACAGACTCTTATCTCCCCCCACCCCAAATCCCTCAAGCCCTTCTTCTCAACTCCTAGGACCTACCAGCTCTCCAGCCAGCTCAGCACCTCAAAGATCTCTCGAGGGTCAGTGTAGAGACGCCAATCCTGTAAGGAGAGAGGACACCAAACCAGACTTGGATATGAGCCACAATCATTTAATAATAAGAGCCATAGAAGCAACTACAACCACCACTATAGCTAATGCATATTCAGCACTTACTATGTGCCAGATACTGTCTCAAAACCTTTTACATATTAACTCACTGAATCACCACCTGCCTGGTTTCACGTTATACCCTCCATTAAGGAAGAGGAGAGAAAATGATGCTGAGAATGGTTCATGCCCACAGGGAGCTAAACATCTAGGGGCAGAAAAAGTATGGACACAAATACTCAGAACCCAGTAGGATAAACTCTGATTCAGAGTGTACCCTGTGGGACCCTGGAGGAATAGAGAAATAGAGCCTCACTGCTCTAGAATCTCCAAAACTGTGGTTAGTACTGCAGAGATAGGAAATGAAGACACTAACACAAAGGCACAAGAAAAACAGAAGACAAATGACAAACCAACAGAAAGCTGTACAAGAACAAAGGACTTAAGTATGGTAAAGATGGGCCAGGGAAACTGAGCAAGAGGGAGAACAGCTACTCACCATGGCACTCAGGAAGCCCCTCTCCAAGGCATTGAGAGTGGGCACGGCCACACCCCCAGCAGCTCCCCATTCATCATTGAAGACCTCCTCCTCCTCCCCTTCATCATAGAGGTACTTACTGGCCACCATCTGCGGAGGAACCAGAAGTGATAGAGCAGAGCTCATAGCAGGCTCCTGGCTCACTAGGGAGATGGGGAGGGGGTATCTTACCATTGAGATCAAGAACAAGTCAGAGGATGACACGTGCTGCAAGTAGTCTGGGTTTCGGTGCCGGAGCCTTTCAATGTACACCAGAGCCAGCATCATAGCACATGGGGAGATACACGCCTCCCTGAGGGTAGAAAGGATCACTAATTAAACCCAAGGGTCCTTCGACTCTTGCAGGTTTTAAGATGCTAGCTCATGTCCTAACTTCTTATCTTTGGAAAAAACTATTCCTGGATGGGCACAGTGGCTCATGCGTGTAATCCTAGCACTTTGGAAGGCCAAGGTGGGTGGATCACTTGAGGCCAGGAGTTCAAGACCAATATGGTGAAACCCTGTCTCTATCAAAAATACAAAAATTAGCTAGGGGTGGTGGTGCGTGCCTGTAGTCCCAACTACTAGGTAGGCTGTGGCACAAGAATCACTGGAACCCAGGAGATGGAGGTTGCAGTGAGCTGAGATTGTGCCACTGCACTCCAGCCTGGGCAGTAGAGCAAGACTATCTCAAGAAAGGAAAAAATAGGCAGAATAAGTAATACACTTCTGCCCACATAAGAGCCTTCCCTTTGACGGATGTAATGAAACNAAGAAAAAAAAAAAAAAAAAAAGAAAGAAAAAGAAAAAACTATTCCTCTTTCTCTAGGGTCCAAACACTCTCATCCTATCCTCATTTTCAGGCTCACCGGGACACATGAGCTACGTATTTCTTCTGGAGTCGGCGAATAGGGCTGGGGGCTGCCTTTTGGAGCAGTTCCACAGCAATGTCTGCAAGGGACAGAAGGAAGGCCAAGTGAGCAAGTAAGTACCCACCCCCAACACACCTAGCAGAAGACGCAGATCTGTATTTTCTGAGGCCTTGGGGACAGGACCAGGACCACAGTAACAACATAGAAATCAAATTCTCCCACACCGAGACAAAAAGCCCATTCCAAGTTTGAATTTCAGTTCATTCTAGCAGGAAAGCTTACTGCCCTGTCACCTGAAATTATCCAGATTTGTCTATCACTGCTGTTCATCTGTGGCATAAACAGGCCTTGTTTACTTGGGGAACATATAATGGATATCCTTGGAAAATGATTTTCAATATATAAATCAAGAGTGGTTTGTAAATGTTTTTATTCACTTGGGCTAAAAGAATGGGAAATACAAACTGTTCTCTTAAATCAAGTACCAACAAGCTACCAATGAAGAGACAGTGCAGACGGGGCAAAACCTCGAATCATTTTAATGGCTGATAACAACCCCATTTTCATGCTTCTCACTTGCCCAGTCATACAACACTGCCTAACCTGCCACCGGGCTGGAGAGCTCCTCCAGGCTACAGTTGGCTTCCCAGTCCCAGCCATAGTAGAGCCTCCTTCGGATCCGGGCACTCAGCTTCTGGTGTCCTGGGAGGAACTGAAACAAGGCAGGCGCAGCAGAGGGTGAAGGGCAGGGAAAGGTATGATGGAGATCCTGGCTCCGGGCTGGAAGTCGGTGCGGAGGACAGGCCGGCCTCACGGCCAGGAGGCCCATGCCATACCCAGACCCGCATTCTCTGAATCGCTTGCCAATGGCAGCCTGGTCCACAGAAGGAGGCTCCCCTACCCTCATCGAGGGCTCCCCGGGAGAAGTTCTCCGAGAAGGGCCCTAGTCTGGCCACCCCTACCCCCATTCCTATACCCCGTGGCTCTCCCTCTGGGCCAAAGCGGCCGCCGCTTTGAGGAGAGACTACTCGAGCGGCTGCCGCCCAGTCCCGGCACGGGAGTCGGGCGAGCTCGCGGCACCGCCCGGGGCCGGAGGGGCACGCCGGGAGGCTGGGGAGAAGGCGGGCCGCGCGCTCACCGTGAAGTCCTGGAAGCCGGCGAGGGAGAAGGTGCCTTCTTCGTCCAGCAGGAGCCCGGTCAGGTCCATCGCGCCTCCGCCCTGCCAAGGTGAAGGGAAGGGAAGAAAACGAGTTGTGGGGGGCGCGCGGAGCTGTCCTCGCCCGCCTGTCCACCTTGCGCGGCTGCCTCCCCGTTGCGGGCCGCCGCCCTGGCCCTCGCAGCTCCCTCCCCCCGGAGGCGGAAGGCGGGGCCCGGGCTGGCGGGCGCCTCTTCCTGTTCCGTCCCGGGTTTGGCACGGCGGGGAGCCCTAGGCCCCGGGAGCCCGGCGTCGAGCGTCCGTGCGGCGCTCACCTCGCAGATAGAGGAGACCTAGCTGCGAGGCGCCTACTGCGCGCGTGCCGCGTCCGACCGGCGTTTACTAGCTGCGGGGATGCCGCCCGCGAGTCGGCGCTCCGCACTTCCTGCCGCCCGCTCCGCCCAGCCTCCAGCCCTGTGGGCAGGCCCCGGACTCGAACTCCTGGTCTCCCCGAGAGCGGCCAAGTCCCAGAGCTGAGCCTCAGGCGACCGTCTGAGAAATGGGGACAACTCCTAGGGGACCACGCCGCACTGAGGATGAAGGAGTCAGGCAGACCTTTCCGTAGCAATGAAGTTAATGTGAATAAGACGAGACGCACAACAGGCAGTTGTTGTCAATTGCTTTTTAGAAAGGGAGATTATACACACTCAGCAATTCGTACGAAAAGCATCTGAAAGGATACACAAGAAATGTATCAGTGGGTGAACTATGGACAAGGAGGAAAAGAAACCCAGGCGTTCTTTTTAGTGTAATCTGAACTTTTAAACCAAAGGTTACTGCGAAAATTCTGGATCTTAAGCGAATATAAGGCCCCAAAACGTGTCAACACGTCCACCCAACAGTAAACTGCATCCACCCAAGGTTTTGTTTTTAAACCCACCTCCCGCTTTCAATCTCATGCTTGAGGAGGCCGAGGTGGGAAAGTTTAAGGAGACAAGAAAAAAACAAGTTTTCTGAGTAGATGGAGCTGTTTTTGAGTCTGTCGAGTCACGCGCTGGTGTGTTTGTTTACCCGCTGAGAGGAGAGAACTGGGAGGACCAGTGCGTTGTGGGTTGAGAAATGGGACGGCCACCGCCCTTCCCGAGCAGAAGCAGATCCTACCGGGGATACTGGGCGTCTGGAAGCCCACTTCCTGCCCCACACGGGGGATACCGGGGCAGCACCACACTCCCTAGCCGCCCGGCGCACTGTGGGATAAGAAAACGGGCTCGACTGCCGGGACAGGGACCCGGACTCACACCCGGGGTGATTTCGGCAGCCAGAAAACACACCTCAGTAGGCGCAGGGTCAGCGGCAGCCGCCGGCGCGCAAGCGCCGGCCGCCCTATCCGGGCGGTTGGGCCGCGTCACGTGACGGACTCGGCGCTCTGTCGTCACGTGACGCCCGTCCGCAGCCTCTGCTGTCCTCCGCTGCGCCCCCTTCCGCCTGACGCGCCCCCGGCGGCGGCCGCGCAGCCCTGGCTCCTCGCGGGCTCGGGCGGCGGCTGCGGCGGGGTTATGGCGAGCGGCGGTGGCGGGGGTAACACCGGCGCGAGTGGGGGGCCGGGGATGGGCCTGAGCCTAGGCCTGGGTCTGGGTCTGAGTCTAGGCATGGGTGAGGCCACCGGCGAGGCAGAGGAGGAGGCGGCCACGGCCGAGGCGGTGGGACGCCTGGCCACGACGCTGTGGCTGCGGCTCCGCAGTTGGGAGGCGGTGCTGGCTGCGGCGCAGCGGCTGCTGGTGTGGGAGAAGCCGCTGCACAGCCTGGTCACGGCTGCCGCGCTCAACGGCCTCTTCTGGTAACGGCCGCGGAGGAGGGGGCGGGGCCGGGCTGAGCGGGAGAGCGGGGGCGGGAGGGGTCGAGAGCACCATTCCCCATTCTGGGTTATCACTTGGCCCGGCGGAATGACCCATCCCAGTTTTTGCACGCTGGCATCCGCTTAGGTTGTCCCTTCTGTCTCTGAGTCGCTAGTCAGGCCTGGCGGTGCCATTCCCCCATCAGTAGGCGCCTTTCCGCCTTCTGAGATGGATGCAGGAGCCTCCCTCACCCACTCACTGCTGAGGTGCCTGTCTCTCCCTAAGGTTGCTGTCTTCCTCGTCCCTCCGGCCCTTCTTCCTACTCAGCGTCTCACTTTTGGCCTATTTTCTGCTGGATCTCTGGCAGCCTCGCTTTCTCCCTGACGTTTCAGGTGAGTGTTTCTTCATTCAGTAAGCACCCTTTGGGCACTTGCTGAGTGCCTGATTCCGCGGGGTGGGGTTGAATGGTGAGGGGAATGGACAGCAGGTCACCTGCCTCCCAGGCATACCCCCCTTCCTTTTTGCAGGGAATTGTCTAAAATGAGAATTGCCCTTTTCCAAAGTTAATATTACTGCAGGTGCAGTGGCTAAGACTGTGAAGTCTGCAGCCATATTGCCTGGGTTCCTTTCCCTGCTCCGCCACTAACCATGTCTGTGACCTTGTAAAAGTAGCTCAATCTCCGTTTGCCTCAATTTCCTTATCTGTAAAACACAGATGATAGAACTTACTTCATAGACAGGTGAGGAGAGGATTAAATCAGTTCATACACATCCTATACTTGTGATAGTGCTTCACATATAATATAAGCTGTGTAAATGGAATGTCAGTGTTGTTTTTCTTGTTATCCATATAATTTACTTAACAGGTGATGGGCTGTGTGTGAGTTGCTTGGGATATAAGCATGAGTAAAATGTGTTCCTATGCTGGAGTAGGGTAAAGTCTAAAGAAGGAGACAGACACAAACAACGTGTGACAGCTCCCCAACTGGCATCTGAAGAAAGTGCACTGGGGCTGCAAATGAGGGACAACTATTCCTGCCTTAGGGAGTGTCTCCCAGGGCCCCTACCACTCAATAATTTGTCTCCCTTCTATCTCTCTAGCATCATCCCCAGAGGAGCCACACTCTGACAGGTGAGTGCAGGCCACCTTTTGAAGACAAATGCCTACATTCTGTCCTGCTTGCCGGTGCTGGTGTCACCATGGAGCAGGGCAATGCCCCAGCATTGTGAATGGACTGATAACAAGCCATGGGTTTGTCATGGTCCTAGGCTCCCATGTAGGTGTTCGCGTGCCTGCTCCTTTTGGGGCAGAGGGTTGGGTCCTGCTGACTTTGCTTGCGAAGACCAGGACAGCCTCCTTTTGGGAGGTGGGGTCGTTCACTTATTTAAAAGGAAGGTATCATTGGCATTCTCAGAGGAATTTGAGTGTCTAGGAAGCTGGTATCTGAGGCCTCCAGGGGTCATGTCATGTCTCCCCAGTGAGGGTGCGGGGTCAGGCGCCCGGCCGCACCTGCTGAGTGTGCCCGAGTTGTGCAGATACCTGGCTGAGAGCTGGCTCACCTTCCAGATTCACCTACAGGAGCTGCTGCAGTACAAGAGGCAGAATCCAGCTCAGGTAACCTCCCCCAGATCATACAACAGTTCACTACACACTGAATGGGAACAGAGGTGGCAGGGGATGGGAGTGGAGTGATGTAAACTCCCCGGTTGGAGACCCTGAAAGAAGAGGCCTGAGTGCCTCCTTGAGGCAGCATTCACAGCTAGTTCCTGGTGCAGGAGGCAGTCTCACCTCAGGAAATAAGCTTCTGATAGCTTGGCACTTTCTCCTGCCAAGGCAGACCAGTGTGAATTACAGGAATCAGGCACTATTTATTGCCAACTTCCTGAATTGGTGGTCTTGAGCATCCTCTTAACCAAACTGGACCACACCATTCCTCAAGGACATACACATCCTTCTACCAGCTGAACAGTAGTTTCTTTTCCAGCTGAGCGGGGCACATATTTCAGCCTGCTGTTCTTAGACTTGTGCTTCTCTTTGCAGTTCTGTGTTCGAGTCTGCTCTGGCTGTGCTGTGTTGGCTGTGCTGGGACACTATGTTCCAGGGATTATGATTTCCTACATTGTCTGTGAGTAGGGTCTGTCCCTGCCCTATTTAAAGCCCTCTCCTTTCTTCTTTCTTTGTACTGATCCAGAGGGAAGACTACTCTCTCTGCTCAGTTTCTGATTTGTGGAGATCTCCAGGGATGCTTTAGTATTAGTAACTGTGGGGAGGAGGGCAGCGGATGTGGTGAGAGGAGGTTGGCACAGCCTTGGGAAACGACTTTGCCTACCTTCAGCACTTCAGTTTAAGGACCAGTTGAATGGGGGTCATTAGCAAATTGGCATAGGGAGCTCTTAGTTGACTTTCTTAACCCATAGTGTTGAGTATCCTGCTGTGGCCCCTGGTGGTTTATCATGAGCTGATCCAAAGGATGTATACTCGCCTGGAGCCCCTGCTCATGCAGCTCGACTACAGCATGAAGGCAGAAGCCAATGCCTTGCATCACAAACACGACAAGAGGAGTAAGGGGCTCCCCTAATGGGAGGGTGAAAGGCGGGGAGGGCCTTGGCTTGTGGCTCATGAGGTGCCCTGGAATTTAGATCTTCTTTGGCTGTTTGTCTCCCCTTCCATCATTCATGCTTGGTTACTGCCATACTACTCTTGCCTTTCTAGAGCGGCAGGGGAAGAATGCACCCCCAGGAGGTGATGAGCCACTGGCAGAGACAGAGAGTGAAAGCGAGGCAGAGCTGGCTGGCTTCTCCCCAGTGGTGAGGTCCAGGGAAGATGGGGGCGTCAAATAGAAAGCCAGAGGAAACATCTTTCTGCTTTGGAGCTGCCACCTCTAAAGGAGGTGGAAGCCAGAGGTTTGGGAGAGGGGATACCCCTGATAAATTTGTTCTCGTACCCCCTCATGTGTCGTGTTCATTTTGACTCTCCTGTAGGTGGATGTGAAGAAAACAGCATTGGCTTTGGCCATTACAGACTCAGAGCTGTCAGATGAAGAGGCTTCTATTTTGGAGAGTGGTGGCTTCTCCGTATCCCGGGCCACAACTCCGCAACTGACTGATGTCTCTGAGGGTACGGGGAGCCCTTTGCTGCTCCCTCCCCACCCTCCCCCTGATCTTCCTGTTTCCTACCATGGGTACTTGTTGTGCTGTCTGGCCTACTGACTCTAATTCTACTCAGCTCCGAAAAGACCCTAGCAGGCCCATTCCCCATTCCTTTTTTTTTTTTTTCTCTCGAGACAGAGTCTCACTCTGTTGCCAGGCTGGAGTGCAATGGTGCCATCTTGGCTCACTGCAACCTTCACCTCTCTTGTTCAAGCAATTCCCCTGCCTCAGCCCCCGGAGTGGCTGGGACTACAGGCACGCACCACCACACCTGGCTAATTTTTTGTATTTTAGTGGAGACAGGGTTTCACCATGTTGGCCAGAATGGTCTTGATCTCCTGACCTTGTGATCCACCCACCTCAGCCTCCCAAAGTGCTGGGATTACAGGCGTGAGCCACTGTGCCTGGCCACCATTCTTAATTCTTTGTTCTCTGTACAGATTTGGACCAGCAGAGCCTGCCAAGTGAGCCAGAGGAGACCCTAAGCCGGGACCTAGGAGAGGGAGAGGAGGCAGAGCTGGCCCCTCCTGAAGACCTGCTGAGCCGTACTCAAGCCCTGTCAAGGCAAGCCCTGGACTCGGAGGAAGAGGAAGAAGATGTGGCAGCTAAGGAAACCTTGCTTCGGCTCTCATCCCCCCTTCACTTTGTGAACACGCACTTCAATGGGGCAGGGTCCCCTTCAGATGGAGTGAAATGCACCCCTGGAGGACCAGTGGAGACACTGAGCCCTGAGACAGTGAGTGGTGACCTCACTGCTCTGCCCAGCACCCTGTCACCCCCACTTTGCCTTGCTGAAAGTGACCCAGCCCCCTCCCCCTCCATTCTCCCACCTGTTTCCCAGGACTCACCCCAGCCCCTGCCTGCCCCTGAGGAAGAAGAGGCACTCACCACTGAGGACTTTGAGTTGCTGGATCAGGGGGAACTGGAGCAGCTGAATGCAGAGCTGGGCTTGGAGCCAGAGACACCCCCAAAACCCCCTGATGCTCCACCCCTGGGGCCTGACACCCATTCTCTGGTACAGTCAGACCAAGAAGCTCGGGCCATGGCAGAGCCATGAGCCATTGGGGAAGGAGCTGCAGGCACAGTAGGGCTTCCTGGCTAGGAATGTTGCTGTTTCCTCCTTTGCCTGCCACTCTGGGGAGGGGCAGTGCGCGGGGAAGCTGGCTGTTGGATGGTAGCCATTCCACCCTCTGCCTGCCTGCCTGCTTGCTGTCCTGGGCATGGTGCAGTACCTGTGCCTAGGATTGGTTTTAAATTTGTAAATAATTTTCCATTTGGGTTAGCGGATGTGAACAGGGCTAGGGAAGTCCTTCCCACAGCCTGCGCTTGCCTCCCTGCCTCATCTCTATTCTCATTCCACTATGCCCCAAGCCCTGGTGGTCTGGCCCTTTTTCCTCCTATCCTCAGGGACCTGTGCTGCTCTGCCCTCATGTCCCACTTGGTTGTTTAGTTCAGGCTCTTTATAATTTTTCTCTCCTGTCTTGCGTTCCTCTCTGCTTTATTTCCCTGCTGTGTCCTGTCCTTAGCAGCTCAACCCCACCCTTTGCCAGCTCCTCCTATCCCATGGGCACTGGCCAAGCTTTAGGGAGGCTCCTGGTCTGGAAAGTAAAGAGTAAACCTAGGGCGGTGGGTCAGGCCAGTAGTTACACTCTTAGGTCACTGTAGTTTGTGTAACCTTCACTGCATCCTTGCCCCATTCAGCCCAGCCTTTCATGATGCAGGAGAGCAGGGATCCCACAGCACATGCGCCAGCGCTGGAGTTGGTGAGCATGCGCTCTGTCTTGAGATGAGGGGTTTCCTTACTGCTCCTCTGGGTGGTCCAAGTGTAGTGGGACCTCCTACTAGGGTCAGGAAGTGGACAGTAACATCTGTGCAGGTGTTGACTTGAAAAATAAAATGTTGATTGGCTAGAACTGCTGCCTGCCTGACTGAACTGCCTTCCACACCCTGCACGACGTTTCCTCCTCACCATTACCCGGTTTACCCTAGTCTTTTTGGCTGTTCATTACCTTGGTGCAAAACAGGGCTGAAGCAAGGATCACCTTGACAACCCTAGCTTCCCCTTAGCGGTCTTCGCAACAGTGTGATCTGTTTAGTGAGAAGTAGCATGTGTGAATAAAATGTATACAGGAGGAAATTGCCTTGTCTTCCCAGTCAATAGAAATTTGGGACCATAGCAATTGTGTTCTACCATGTGGCCTACAACCTTAACACTGTTTTCTTAAGAAGTCTTCACCTATTTGCGTGCTAACAGCTCACTCAGCCCTGACTTACTTGTACTGGGGAAGCCAAACGAGCAATAGAGGACCTTTACCTATATTAGAAATGAGTTGGAGCCAAGGAACACAAATTGTATCTAATGGTTACTGAGTCCATCGTATGTGCTTGGCTCTGCTCTGCGGGATTTATATGCATTAACAAGCGTTTTTGCCCACAACTCAGATACATACTGTTATTAACTTCATTTTATAGACAGGTTAAATTTCCTGAAGGCCACAGGTCCCTGTGGAGCCGGAATCCAAACCCAAGCAGTTTTGGCTTCAGCAAATGCATCAAACAGTAAGGCCCTGTCCATTAATAGGGCACAGATGATAGGAAGATGCGCAAGGATGGGAGAACTATAGAGAACCAATCTGATACCTTGGCCTCACAAAGAGTGGACAGGGCAGTGCTTCCTTTGGGAAAAGCCCAGAACTGAGCAGATGGCCTCCTTTATGAGTTCATGTCCTCTGCCTTCAGCTGGAGGTACCATATGGCAATGCTACCTGTCTTTCTGCTGGAGGTACCATATGGCAATGCTACCTGTCTGAGGTTGATTTGATTTCTATGCCATATCTTTCCTAAGTGTGTAAGAATTTTTCTCTTTCCTTCACATTTGACTGAGGGTTTCACTGAGCCCCTGTCCTGTGCCACTGAAGGAACTTGAACTTTTCATGATCTAGAGATTTCACAGGAGAATGGAAAAATAGTTATAATCAATAAGCAGGCAATTCAGGAAAAGTAGAATTAACCAATCATGCAATGGCTGCCACATGTCCTATCGTTAATCCATTTCCTTACTAAACTTGGATATTGAGAACAGAACCAGAAGCTTGTAGCTGGATCAAAATATTCTCCATAGGCCTGGAGCTTCATGAGGGTCTATTCTTTATATTCACCATGGTCTGATGGCTGCTAGATGTTTGTCTATGATTTTTTTTTCCATTATCAGGTGTCTTGGCCGTTTCATGCACCATGATGAAAGGGCCAAAGGTTTTCATATGAGTAAAAGAAGAAAGCAGAAATGTGAAACCTACAATTAGGCTAAACAAAAATCAATTGGAAAAGTACAGGCTGGTGGGAGAAGAGTTGGCTACATGTTTATGCTGGGAGAGGGGGAAGTACATTTTAGTTAGCTATGTATTCAAACAGCTAATAGTTCGATGTTGTTGCTCATAAACTTACTTTTAGGCTTTATCAATAGAAGTGTAGTCTCCAAAACAAGAAATGTGATAATTCTAGTGTTCTGTGCACGAGTATTCTAATACTTCCAGAGAAGGGCGGCCGGGCATGGTGGCTCACGCCCTGTAATCTTAGCACTTTGGGAGGCTCAGGTGGGTGGATCATGAGGTTAGGAGATCAAGACCATCCTGGCCAATATGGTGAAACCCCATCTCTACGAAAAATACAAAAATTAGCTGGGTGTGGTGGTGTGTGCCTGTAATCCCAGCTACTCCAGAGGCTGAGGCAGGAGAATTGCTTGAACCTGGCAGGCGGAGGTTGCAGTGAGCCAAGATTGTGCCACTGAACTCCAGCCTAGCAACAGAGTGAGACTCCCATCTCAAAAAAATAAATAAAATAACTTCCAGAGGATAGCTTGCTGTGCTTGTGGGCAAATTGTAGTATGTCCAGGAGAGGACTGCTAGAAATGAAGGCTGAAAATCATCATATAACAGACTGTTGAAGGAACTGGGAATCTAATCCAAAAAGAGAGCTGAGTGGGTTCACATCAGCTGGCTTCAAACTTCAAAGGTTGTAGGACTTCAGAGGGTGATATGAGTTGAGTTTGGTTGATAATAGTGCTAGGTAGAATTTAATTTTCTAGTCAAGGGAATATTGCAAAACAGTAGATTTTAAATGATCTTCAAACGTATAATGATCAGGGGTAGTGATTCTAAGAATAATTCTATCATGGAAAGACAATATATCACCATATTTTGCTTTTAGTGTCCAACTAAAGTCACCTTGGACTTCTCTTCCTCTGTCCGCTCCCTTAAAAGTTGGTATTGTTCTGGGTGTCAGTGGCTCACTTATCTTTGCATTCTGCTCACTCATTCTGGACAATTTCATATATTAACCCATTTAGTTCCCACTCAGATTTGGATGACTTCCGAATCTTAGTTCATTTCCTTTCCCAGAAATTCCAACTAGGCATCTACACTTGAGTGTCCCACAGGTACTGCTATGGTTTGAATATTTGTCCCCTCCAAAACTCAGTCGAAATTTAATCCCTAATGTGACAGTGTTGTTTTTTGTTTTTTTTTTTTTTGAGACAGTCTCACTCTGTCACCAGGCACCAGGCTGGAGTACAGTGGCGCAATCTTGGCTCACTGCAGTCTCTGCCTCCTGAGTTCAAGCAATTCTGCCTAAGCCTCCTGAGTAACTGGGACTACAGTCACGTGCCACCACGCCCAGCTAACTTTTTGTATTTTTAGTAGAGATGGGGTTTCACCATGTTGGCCAGGATGGTCTCGATCTCTTGACCTCGTGATCCGCCTGCCTCGGCCTCCCAAAGTGCTGGGATTACAGGCGTGAGCCACCACACCCGGCCAATGTGGCAGTATTGACAGATGGGGCCTTGAACAGGTGAATAGATTAATCCATTCATGAATTAATGGGGTGATGGATTAATGAGTTACGGGAGTAGAACTCATGGCTTTATAAAAAGAGAGGGAAGATCTGAGTTAGCATGTTCAGCCCCCTCACCATGTGATGCTCTGTGCCTCCTCAAGACTGCAGAGTCCCTGTCAGCAAGATGGCCCTCACCAGATGTGGCTTCTCGACCCTGGACTTGTCAGTCCCTGTAACTTAAGAAATTCGGCCAGGCATGGTGGCTCACGCCTATAATCCGAGCACTTTGGGAGGCCGAGGTGGGCCGATCATGAGGTTAGGAGATCAAGACCATCCTGGCCAATATGGTGAAACCCCATCTCTACTAAAATAGAAAAAATCAGCCAGGCATGGTGTTGCATGCTTGTAGTCCCAGCTACTAGGGAGGCTGAGGCAGGGGAATCACTTGAGCCTGGGAGGCGGAGATTGCAGTGAGCTGAGATCGTGCCACTGCACTCCAGCCTGGCGACAGAGCAAGACTCAGTCTCAAAAAAAACAAAAACTATAAGAAATTCTTTATGAATTTCCCAGATTCATGTATTCTGTTATATAAACAACAGAAAATGGATGAAGACATACCCGCTGTTCATTATATTGAAAACTGAACACATCCTCTTTGCACTCTGCACTCTACTCCCCGACCTCCCCAAAACAGAAATCTTTTTCTGTAATATCCATCTCACTTGCTGGTATGCCAACCATGAAGGCCTCCTTCTCCCTCATTCCACACCCAGCTGATCACCAGTTGCTGCTTTCTTGACTGTCACCTCCATCACAGCCCTGACTCACACCCTCCTCATCTCACCTAGCCCAGTGAGACAGTTTCCCTGCCATATTCTTGTTCCTCACCTGAAATTTGTGCCCAAGAAGGTGGCTGGATTATCTTAAAATACAAATCCGATGACTTCTCTACTACTTACTATTAACCGAAGGCTCTCCTCTGAGACATAAATTCAACCTCCCTGAAATGGTCAAGAAGTCTTCTGAGGCAGAGTGCAGTGACTCATGCCTGTAATCCCAGCACTTTCAGGAGACCGAGGCGGGCAGATCATCTGAGGTCAGGAGTTCAAGACCAGCCTGGCAACATGGTGAAACCCCATCTCTACTAAAAATACAAAAATTAGCCAAGAGTGATGGTACGCAACTGTAATCCTAACTACTAAAGAGGTTGAGGCCAGAGAATTGCTTGAATCTGGGAGGAAGAGGTTGGCAGTAAGCCAAGATCAAACGAACCATTGCACTCCAGCCTGAGCGACAAGAGCAAATGAAAATGAAACTCTGTCTCAAAAAAAAAAAAAAAAAAAAAACCTGTAAAAAAAAAAAAAAAAAAAAAAAAAAAAGGAAGTCTCTGAGGCCAGGCACGGTGGCTCACGCCTGTAATCCCAACACTTTGGGAGGCCAAGATGGCAGATCACAAGGTCAGGAGTTTGAGACAAGCCTGGCCAACAAGATGAAACCCCATCTCTACTAAAAATGCAAAAATTAGCTGGGCATGGCCAACGTCACACCACTCCACTCGAGCCTGGGAGAAAGAGCAAAACTCCATCTCAGAAAAAAAAGGAGTTTAAGACCAGCCTGGCCAACATGGTGAAACCCCATCTCTACTAAAAATACAAAAACTAGCCAAGAGTGGTGGTGTGCTCCTGTAATCTCAGCCACTGGGAAGGCTGAGGCATGAGAATCACATCAGTTCAGGAGATGGAGGTTGCAGTGAGCCAAGATCACACAACTACACTCCAGCCTGCACTCCAGCCTGGGTGGCAAAGTGAGACTCCATCTCAAAAACAAAATGAAACAAAAGTAATCCTAGCACTTTAGGAGAGTGAGGAGGGTAGATCACTTGAGGTCAGGAGTTCAAGACCAGCCTGGCCAACATGGTGAAACCCTGTTTCTACTAAAAATACAAAAATTAGCTGGGTGTGGTGGCACACACCTGTAGTCCCAACTACTCAGGAGGCTGAGGTGGGAAAATCGCTTGAGCCTGGGAGGCAGAAGTTGCAGTGAGCCAAGATCGTACCACAGCACTCCAGCCTGGACAGCACAGTGAGATTCCAACTCAAAAAAAAAGTCTTCTGAGATTTGACTCTGGCCTGTCTTGCTCTTTACAGCAACAGCAAATCCCAAATGGCTTGTCCTTCCCACTGCTCAGTTGTGCTGCCCTCCCCATCTCTGCTCTACACACACATGCCCTATCCCTTCACTTGGCAAACACCTCACTTTTTTTTTTTTTTTTTTTGAGACAGAGTCTCACTCTGTCACCCAGGCTGGCGTGCAGTGGCACGATCTTGGTTCAATGCAACCTCCACCTCCTGGGT
>NW_016107406.1:3340136-3382452 GCF_001604975.1 Cebus imitator
AAAAAAAAAAAAAAAAAAAAAAAAAAAAAAAAAAAAAAAAAAAAAAAAAAAAAAAAAAAAAAAAAAAGCTTGTTAGACTAAATTGAACTAATACTAGAGTATCCAGTTATAGATTTTGAAGCAGCTAGTGAAAAGAGTTTGGTGATTGATAGATGTCTATGTTACTGATGAATGCCTTTGCTTGTCTATTACTGTTCTAGAGTGAATAGTAGCTAAGTTAAAATAATCGACAGATAGACTTGTGATTCTTTTTCCCTGAACTAGGTTAAAGGCAATTCAAACAATCTAGGCAGGAAGTTCGTATTTTCTGGTTTGGGAGCTGGGTTTTCTGAGTTTAAGGTAAGATTGCCCAACTAGCTTGATCTTCTGTGATTACATCAAATTGTTATATTATTTGGAAAGCAATTTTGAATTTAGAATCTTTTTTTGAGACAGATTCTTGCTCTGTTGGCCAGGCTGCAGTGCAGTGGTAAGATCATAGCTCACTGCAGGCTTAAACTCCTGTGCTCAAGTGATTCCTTTGCCCCACCTCCCCAGTAGCTGGGACTACAGGTGCCCACTACCTTGCCCAGCTACTTTTTTTTTTTGAGACAGAATTTCGCTCTTGTTGCCCAGGCTGGAGTGCAATGGCACAATCTCGGTTCACCACAACCTCTGCCTCCTGGGTTCAAGTGATTCTCTTGCCTCAGCTTCCCAGTAACTGGGATTACAGGCATGTGCCACCACGCCTGGCTAATTTTGTATTTTTAGTAGAGATGTAGTTTCTCCATGTTGGTCCGCTAGTCTCGAACTCACAACCTCAGGTTATCTGACCGCCTTGGCCTCCCAAAGTGCTGGAATTACAGGCATAAGTCATTGTATCTGTGATATGGTTTGGTTGTGGTTGTGTGTTCACCCAAATCTTACCCTTTAGGACATGGCTAGATCATGAAGGCTCTGCCCTCATAAATAGGATTAGTGGGTTGGGTGTTTTGGCTCACTCTTGTAATCCCAGGACTTTGGGAGGCTGAAGCCAGTGGATCATTTGAGGTTAGGAATTTGAGATCAGCTTGGCCAACATGGTGAAACTCAGGAGGTTGCAGTGAGCTGAGATTATGCAACCGCACTCTAGCCTGGGTGACAAAGCGAGACTCTGCCTCAAAAAAAAAAAAAAAAAATTGGGGTTACTGCCCTTATAAAAGGACTTGAGATAGCCCAATTCTGTTTGCTTCTTCTACCATTTGAGGACACATAGAAGGTGCCATCTATGAGGATGGGCCCTCACCAGGCACCAAAGCTGCTGGTGCCTTGATCTTGGACTCCTCAGCATCCAGAATTGGGAGCAACAAACGTTGATTGTTCATAAATTGTCTAGTCTCAGGTATTTTTTTATAGCAGCCCAAATGGGCTAAGACAACAGTTCAGTAAAAAGTGTCAATACCAAAGTGTACTCATAATTTATTTCTGCATAACAAACTACTCTAAATTTAGCAGCCTAAATCAACAAACATTATCTCACACTACTTCTGAGGATTAGGAATCTAAGTAGGTGACAGAGCGCAGTGGCTCACGCCTGTAATCCCAGCACATTGAGAGGCCAAGGTGGGCGGATCACGAGGTCAGGAGATCGAGACGATCCTGGCCAACATAGTGAAACCCTATCTCTACTAAAAACACAAAAGTTAGCTGGGTATGGTGGCACGCGCCTGTAATCCCAGCTACTTGGGAGGCTGAGGCACCAAAATCGCTTGAACCCAGGAGGTGGAAGTTACAGTGAGCCAAGATCGCACCACTGCACTTTAGTCTGGTGACAGAGTGAGACTCAGCTCAAAAAAAAAAAAGGAATCTGGCTAGCTCTGGTTCAAGGTGTCCTATGAGTTTGCTTTAAAGATGTCACTCAGGGTTGGCTGCAGTCAGCTGAAGGCTTGACCGGGGCTACAGGGTCTGTTTCCAAGATGGCTCGCTCATGTGGCAGTTGTCTAGAAGCCTCAATTCCAACTTTCCATTGGCAGGAGGCCTCAGTTCCTCATCATACTAACCTCTCCCTATGTCTGCTTGAGTGTCATCACAACATATTAGGTTGGTAAAAAAGTAATTGTGGCTTTTGCCATTACAATAACTATCTTCCCCCTTACAAACAATCCAAGAGAGAAAGAAGGAAGTCACAATGCTTTTTATTTTATTTTTTATTTATTTATTTATTTGTTTTTTTTGAGACGGAGTTTCGCTCTTGTTACCCAGGCTGGAGTGCAATGGCGCGATCTCGGCTCACTGCAACCTCCGCCTCCTGGGTTCAGGCAATTCTCCTGCCTCAGCCTCCTGAGTAGCTGGGATTACAGGCACACGCCACCATGCCCAGCTGATTTTTTGTATTTTTAGTAGAGACGGGGTTTCACCATGTTGACCAGGATGGTCTCGATCTCTTGACCTCGTGATCCACCCGCCTCGGCCTCCCAAAGTGCTGGGATTACAGGCTTGAGCCACCGCACCCGGCTACAATGCTTTTTATGACCTACTGTCAGATATCACACTCCATCATTTCCTTCATATTCAATTCATTAGAAGCAAGTCACTAAGTCCAGCTTATACTCAAGGGGAGGGCAATTAAGATCCATCTCTTGGCTGGACTTGGTGGCTCACACCTGTAATCCCAGTTACTGGGAGGCTGAGGCAAGAGAATCGTTTGAACCCAGGAGGCAGAGGTTGCAGTGAGCCAAAATCACGCCATCTCACTCTATCCTGAGAAGAGCAAAACTCCTTCTCAAAAAAAAAAAGAAAAAAGAAAGGAAAAGAAAAAAGACCCACCAGGAGAATCGCTTGAACCCAGTGGGTGGAGGTTGTAGTGAGCCAAGATCTTGCCGGGTGTAGTGAGGAGACCCCATAAGTACCAAGGCAGGAGCCAGTAGCCTTAGCCTATTTCAATATAAATAATGAAGAAGAAAGTAACTAGAAATATAACCACAGTAATTAGTTATTCATAGGAGATCTTAGTTATTCATAGGTGATCCTAATTCTTTTACTACGACTCTCAGGTAGGGAGTGTGAACCTGAGGTAAGATTGTGAAAGGAATGACCCTAAGGCAAGATGCTTTAAGCCCTCTGCCATGCCAGCATAAGGGCTGCTGGAGGGCTCCTTGGCTGTGTGGCAGCGCCAGTGCTGGGAAAGCGCCTGCTGTTTAGCCAGCTGGGAAAGAAGCCGTTCAAGATGGCTGAGACGTCTCCTTCCTCGCCAGAATTAGGAGAAAACTTCGTTCCTCCAAGCCCTTGTGGAAGGCCTGATGCTGTCAGGTAGGCCCGCAGACAACCCGGGTCTTAATTGTCTCTATGTGATGCTGTGCTTCAGTGGTCACGTTCCATGTCCACTCTCATGTTCTCATTCTGCACCTGGCTCCTTTTTCTTAGAAGAGATAATCAGTACAAGCAATATAAATCTTAATGTCTTTGTTCTTTCCTAACAAGTATGGAAAAGTGCTGATGCATTACGCTTCTTACCTCATCTTGGATACCTGAGAGCTTTGGGCCCCCACCTATATGACATGTGATGTACTTGATCACCAACCACCAATGCCATGCCCTATCTACCCTGCCCCCAGCTGTGTACTCAAGGGTGTCCAGGCACTTGGGGCCATTGCTGGACTTGGCGCTTTTGCTGGCAGTGGACTCCTGGGTCCAAAGTCTCTTTTCTCTATCTCTGTGTCTTATGTCTTTTATTTCTACAGTTTCTCATCTCCACACAAGCAGAGGGGGGCTCAAAGGGCTCTGTAGGGCTGGACCCTACAGCCAGGGTCTCGCCATGTTGCCCAAGCAGTGTAGAATATTTAGTATCATCCTCACTTGCCTGCCATCCATTTGATGCCAAAAGACCCTTCCTCCTGCCTCCCCACCCTCCAAATATCCCCTGGAGACAAAATTGCCCCAGTGGATCACCCCTGATCTAACTGATAGTACCCTCTGGATATATGGAAAAACTGCTAAACTTGGAAGCAAAAGGTGAGTTTGAACCCTAGTTTTGCCACCTGAATATAGATGTTTATACACACACATTTCAAAACAATGCAAAAATTACCTGGCTGTTCAGCTTCCTCTCTCTCCCCATTTCCTGCCTCTAATGGAATATTCCAACCCCAGAACAGTGGGTATTTATAACCCTCCTCATTCCTCTTGTATTTGCATTTTTCAGGCAGGAACACGTTTCTGTCCATCTCACCTGGACAATCCTAAGTCACTCTTCAAGACTAACCTAAGTGCAGACAAGCTAAAAGCAGGCCCCTGAAAGGTAGAGGTGGCAACCCCATGGCAGGAGAGGGCTCAGAGGCTCTGATGAAACATGCAAAGCCACTAGGGCCTTGGGTTTTTTTTTTTAAATTTCTCTTTTCTTTTTATTTTTTCTTTTCTCTTTCTTTTCTTCTTTTTTCTTCTTTCTTAGACGGAATCTAGCTCTGTTGTCCAGGCTGGAGTGCAGTGGTTATCATCTCAGCTCACAGCAACCTCCGTCTCCCAGATTCAAGCGATTCTCTTGCCCCATCCTCCCGAGTAGCTGGGACTACAGGTAGGTACCACAACACCTGGCTAATTTTTCCAGGTTGAGGGTGATGTTGACCGAGTTGGGGTACTGCACGCCGAAGGCCATGGACGGGCTCTGCCACCAGGTGCTTTCGTCCTCGCTGTGGAAGTCGGTGAGGTAGGAGGCGTTGTGGTGGCGCTGGGGGTCGGCGGCGTCGCAGCGCTGGCACTGCGCCCCCGCGCCTGCGGCGCCCACGTGGGGGCAGAAGGCCTCGGGCGGGTTGCCGCACGTGTGCGAGGCCTCGACGCGCCGGCCGAACGCCGCGTTCTCGAACACGGGCAGGCAGCGCTGCGGGCGCCCCGCGCCGTCGTAGCACGCGCCCATGCCCGCGCTGGCCGCCCGCGGTGCCAGCAGCGCCAGTGCCAGCCCCAGCAGGAGCGCGGCCGCTGCCATGGTCAAGGGCACCGACGCCGCGCGCTCTGCCTGCCCCGCTCGGTTCGGGTGGGCCTAGGGCCTTGGTTTTAATGTTAAGGGACCACTTAAACTTTACCGAAGATGAAGCTGATTCTGGCTGAGGAAAACAAAAGCTGCCAAGAAGCTTCTCAGGAAGTAAAATTGAGGAACAGAGCTCACATCTGACTCAAAGCAAATCTGAAGAGACAGAACACAAATAAGGCTTGGGTTCTTTGAAAACAGGTTCCCAACGATTGATAGGAGCTGGGGTTCAGGAGAAGGTCTATGTAGCTTCCTTTATCAGTTTTTTTTTTTTTTTTTTTTTTTTTTTTTTTGTTTTTTTTTTTTTTTTTTTTTTTTTTTTTTTTTTTTTTGAGATGGAGTTATACTCTTGTCAGCCAGGCTGGAGTGCAATGGTGCCATCTCAGCTCACTGCAACCTCCACCTTCTGGTTTCAAGTGATTCTCCTGCCTCAGCCTCCTGAGTAGCTGGGATTACAGGTGCCCGCCACCATGTCTGGCTAATTTTTAAATTTTTAGTAGAAACGAGGTTTCACCATGTTGGTCAGACTGGTCTTGAACTCCTGACTTCAAAATCCGCCTGCCTCGGCCTCCCAGAGTGCTAGGATTACAGGCATAAGCCACTGTGCCTGGCCGCCTTTCTTATCTTAACAGACAAACTCCTCGGACTGTGCAGGGTTTTTTTTTGTTTTTGTTTTATTTTGTTTTGTTTGTTTGTTTTTTTGAGACGGAGTCTTGCTCTGTCACTTAGACTGGAGTACAGTGGCATGATCTCGGCTCATTGCAACCTCCACCCCCCAGATTCAAGTGATTCTGCTGCCTCAGCCTCCTGAGTAGCTGGACTACCGGTGCGTGCCACCACACTGGGCTAATTTGTGTATTTTTAGCAGAGATGGGGTTTCACCATGTCGGCCAGGCTGGTCTCAAACTCCCGGCCTCAAGTGATCAGTCTGCCTTGGCCTCCCAAAGTGCTAAGATTACAGGCATGAGCAACCTCGCCTGGCCTGTTTTGTTTTGAGATCAGATGGATCTCATTCTGTCGCCCAGACTGGAGTGCAGTGGCGCAATCTTGACTCACTGCAACCTCCGCCTCTCGGGTTCAAGCAATTCTCCTGCCTTAGTCTCCCAAGTAGCTGGGATTACAGGTGTAAGCCACCATGCCCAGCTATTTTTTCTTTCTATCTTTTCTTTTTTTGAGAAAGCTGGAGTGCAGTGGCTTGATCTCAGCTCACTACAACCTCTACCTCCCGGGTTCAAGCAATTCTCCTGACTCAGGCTCCCAAGTAGCTGAGATTACCATCACCCACCACCACGCCCAGCTAATTTTTGTATTTTTAGTAGAGATCCGGTTTCACCAAGTTGATCAGGCTGATCTAGAACTCCTGAAATCCTGACCTCTGGTAATCCACCCCCTTCGGCCTCTCAAAGTGCTGGGATTACAGGCATATGAGCCACCACGCCTGGCCTGTGCAGGGTTTGAATCAAAGACTGGTACCCTGTCATTTTCACCCAGTGAAAACAAGGAAGCTATGCAGAACAAGCCACACTCCCTATTCCCTGGGGAGGCAAGCTCCTCCTAGCCAGTCTCAGCAAGGTCTTGCCA
Organism: Cebus imitator; assembly: GCF_001604975.1. Lineage (NCBI taxonomy): Eukaryota > Metazoa > Chordata > Mammalia > Primates > Cebidae > Cebus > Cebus imitator. The sequence goes on from NW_016107406.1 coordinate 3,346,696, forward strand.
GTCTGACATCCACAGAGCACTGAAAACCCTGGGATGCATCAACAAAATCATTCCCAAAAACACTAAAGGAGGTGAACATACCCAATACACAGTATTTCCTACCATTCTCTTCCCCACTTTTCTCGCACTGCCTCATGCAACACATTGTCCCTCCATTTTTGTCAGTCTCTTCCCCAGACTCTCCAAACTCCACCTGTTCTGTGCCTCCTCTCCAGGTGAGCCCCTTCCCTTGTAACCTTTCAAATTCTGTTCTTTACTCTGGTGCTTACCTCTCAGTCCTTTCCAACAGATCAGGCTAGTCTCTGCTTCCTCAGGTTCCCAGATCCACCCACTGACCCAGTGGGACAAAAAAAAGTTCAGGATCTGTAGTTGCCAGCCATAGGTCTCTTCTAGGAAGAAGAGCGAGGTAGAGGGTGATCACGCTCAGATTATTAAGTTTCATGTCACAGAATGTAAGAAAAATATCCAGATGTCCCTCATTGCAGGACTTACCCTTCTGTTAACAGCCCCCACCCTCTGCCCTTGTGGCTTTCTAACCTCTACCTTTTTTTTTTTTTTTTTTTTTTTTTTTCTCAGATGAAGTCTCGCTCTGTCGCCCAGGCTGGAGTGCAGTGGCACGATCTTGGCTCACTGCAATCTCCGCCTCCCAGGTTCAAGTGATTCTTCTGTCTCAACCTCCCGAGGAGCTGGGATTACAGGCGCCTGCTACCAAGCGCAGCTAATTTTTGTCTTTTTAGTAGAGACAAGGTTTTGTCATGTTGGCCAGTCTGCTCTCGAATTCCTGACCTCAAGTGCTCCACTGGCCTCGGCCTTCCAAGGTGCTGGAATTATAGGTGTGAGTCACCACGCCCAAACTAATCTTTTTTTTTTTTTTGAGGTGGAGTCTTGCTCTGTCGCCCAGGCTGGAGTGCAGTGGTAAGATCTCAGCTCACTGCAACCTCTGCCTCCCTGGTTAGAGCAATTCTTCTGCCTCAGGCTCCAGAGTAGCTGGGATTATGGGTGCCCGCCACCACACTGGGCTAATTTTTGTATTTTTAGTAGAGACGAGGTTTTACCATGTTGGCCAGGATGCTCTTGAACTCCTGACCTCAGGTAATCTGTCCGCCTCAGCCCCCTGAAGTGCTGGGATTACAGGAGTGAACCACCACACCCAGCCCTGATCATTCTTAATAAGTTATATCATTACATTATTAGTAGTCTAGTTACATAAATTGTCTCAAAAAAAAAATGAGATCCAAAGATTTTTATTTTTTGAGTTCCACAAAGCTTTGGTTATCTGAGCATTTGTAAAGTGGGAGTGGGGAGAGAGGCAGTGTTTACTTTGTTTAGTCTGCTCCATACAAGTGTCTCCAAACTGGAAGCCTACAATTCTTTTTATTTTAATTTTTGTAGAAACAGGGTCTCACTATGTTGCCCAGGCTGGAAATTCTGGGCTCAAGTGATCCTCCTGCCTCAGCCTCCCAAAGTGCTGAGATTGCCGGCATGAGCCACCATGCCAGGCCGGGAAGCCTACAATTCTAAAGCTACTGATGAATATAGAGAGAAAAAAATGGAATAAACACAATTCTTAGAATCAAATGATTATGAGACATGAAAAGAATTATTTGAAATCTGACAGTTACATATTGAAACAAAATAAAAGCATTTATAAAGTCCTGGAAGTAATTTAAAATAAAAACAAGTTTTCCTGGAATACACAATTAAAAAAAATAAAGGAAAAACAAGTTAGAAGAATATTGGTCAGGTGTAGTGGCTCACATCTGTAATCCCAGCACTTTGGGAGGCCAAGGCAGGAGGATCACTTGAGGCCAGGAGTTCGAGACCAGGCTGGGTATCAAAGTGAGGGCCCCATTTCTGCAAAATAAAAATTTAAAAATTAGCTGGGCATGGTGCCTTGTGCCTGTAGTCCTAGCTACATTTATTTAATAATCACTGAGAATATTCTAGGCTAGTGTTTTTCAGAGTGTGGTGCATGGGCAATCTGTGTCAGAATTCCTTCAGGTGTTCCTACTGAATTAGAAGCTCCAGGACCCGGAAATCCGCATTTTAAACTAGCTTTGTAGGCGATTTGGATTCACACTAAAGTCTGAGGACTACACTGTTCTAGGCACTGTTGGGTGCTAGAACCTAACACGAAGGTAGACGTGGTTCCTGACTTCCCAGTATACTTACGTAGGGGCTGGGGACAGCTCATTGGTGATATGGGTGCTAGAATAGAAGCAGGAAGATCACATAGCAGGTGCGCCTACTTGCACCAAAGTCGAAACTGGAAGAGGGATCTGCATCTCCAGAGAGGTCTGTACTTCAGAGAAATATGGGAGTGTGCCCCCTTCAGCTCGTGGAGACGAAGGGCAGCCGTGGCCGTGAACAAAATGGCCAGGGGGAGTGCATCGTTCTATGGACCGAATTGTGAAGGACCCCAAACCATTCAGCCTTCTATCCCCAAGATATCCGACTTCGCCTTCGCTGGCGCTTTCGCCAGTCCCTCATGCCCCAGAGAGACGCTTAGTGGAGCAATGCCCGCGCCCAGAGTCGGAGAGCCAGGCACAGCCACCCTCTGGCCTCGGGAGTGTCTTCCGACTCTCCGCCTCCCCGAGCAAGGCTGGGCGGGGGTTTGGCCGCGGCTCTCCCCAGCTGCCAGGAGAGGCGCCGGACATGCCCGCCCTGCGTGATGACGTCAGCGCGCCGCGCGCTGAGGGAGGAGCAGGCGCCGTGGGCCGGCTTGAGCGGGGGCTCCAGTAACCCGGGCTGGGCGGGGGAGAGGAAGGGGCGGGGCAGGGAGTCCGCCAGAGTGCGGGGTTGCGGTCCGGACTCGGAGCAGGAGCCCTAGAGACGCTCAGCACTCGCCGCTTCTCCTAGCAGGCCCTACCCGGCCTGGCGATGGAGTTTCCGGACCTCGGGGCTCACTGTTCGGAGCCGAGCTGTCAGCGCTTGGGTAAGGGGCGGAGCGCGCGGGGGGGCGGGGCCCAGAGGAAAGGGACTTCGACCCACAGGTGGGGAGGGAAGGGTGGGCTCCCCGGCTGGCAAGGCCGGGGGGCGGGGCTTGAAGTTGGGGGCGATGGCCTAGGGGGCGTGGCCGAGGAGGTAATGGGCTTGGGAAGGGGCGGTGTGTCGCAAATAGCGTGGCGTTTTCCTTCCCCTGAGTGGAAGGCTTGGGTGAGAGGGAAGGACATCGAGGTCCCGCTGGACCTGCAATCCGACCAACTCGTTGCAGATTTCCTGCCGCTTAAGTGCGATGCCTGCTCGGGCATCTTCTGCGCAGACCATGTGGCCTACGCCCAGCATCACTGTGGATCTGCTTACCGAAAGGTGAGGGGGCGATCCTCAGGGTGAAAGCGGGCAGATGGAGAATGCGTGTAGAATCCCCCAAATCTGTGTCTCACATTCCTCCTCTTTTGTCTTTCTGAGGCTGTCCGTGCTGGAAAACACTGTTTTCTTGAGCGTTGGTGGGGTCATAGCCAAGTTCTTTCAGGACCAGAGATTTGTTGGACTGGAGTGGGCTACAGACTGACCCTTGCTCCTTGACTATAGGATATCCAGGTACCTGTGTGCCCTCTCTGCAATGTGCCTGTGCCTGTGGCCAGAGGGGAGCCCCCTGACCGTGCTGTGGGAGAGCACATTGACAGAGACTGTCGCTCTGATCCAGCACAGCAAAAACGTAAGGTAAGCACTGTAGGAGTCAGCCACAACCCAGCTGGGACTACAGATGCCTGAAAACCCAAATAGTCGAAGAATCTTAGGAGAAACAACCTTCTCACTTCACCTCAGATCTTCACCAATAAGTGTGAGCGCGCTGGCTGCCGGCAGCGAGAAATGATGAAACTGACCTGTGAACGCTGTAGCCGAAACTTCTGCATCAAGCACCGGCACCCATTGGACCATGATTGCTCTGGGGAAGGGCATCCAACCAGCCGGGCAGGGTAATTGCAGCCAAGTCCTCTACTTGGCTTTGGGACCATCACATTCTTTTGGAACTGACTCAAGTTTTGTCATTACAAAATTGGGGAGCTTCAACCCCATCCCTGTCGGCTAGGGGAGTCTTTTAGCTTTCTTTTCAAGTGCATGTTTTTCCAGAACTCTCCACTTCCTGGGTAAGGCTGGTTCTTGGAGACATGTCAAAAATGTTTCTTCCTTACAGCCTTGCCGCCATCTCCAGAGCACAAGCTGTGGCTTCTACAAGCACTGCCCCCAGCCCAAGTGGAACCTTGCCTTCCTGTCCCTCTCCCAGCAGGTAGCCCTGCCTGTTTCCCTGCTCCCCGTTTTTCCCCTTCACACCTCTGACTTCTCTACCTCTTCAATGTCTGTCGTAGAGCCACAACCCGATCTCCATCCTGGACAGCCCCTCCAGTGATTGTTTTGCAGAATGGCCTGGTGAGTTGGGCAGAGGTTGGATGGGCAAAAACAAGCACACAGTGAGTGAAGTCCAAGGACACTGGTCTTCTTTCTCCCTTTGCAGAGTGAGGATGAAGCTCTGCAGCGAGCCCTGGAAATGTCCCTGGCGGAGACCAAACCCCAGGTTCCAAGGTACCTTAATCTCTTGTGAAAGAGAGATGGCAAGCTGTAGGCAAAGGCTTGATGTGGAGGGAGGTAGGTGAGACCACTCTGACACAATGCAAGATAATCGCTGGTGACTTGGGCTCAAAATTAAAATGAACCATATGATCTTTGTCAAGTTATTTAACCCATGGAGCCTTCATTTCCTCTATAAAATGGGGACAATACTAATACCTACTTTGTAGTGTTGCCATGAAGATTCAGATCATCCCTGGCAGAGCTTAGCACCCTGAAGCCTGACACATACAGATCATTATGTTCAAATTTTAGATCTTACCATCATCTAACTTAAGCCATTCCTCGCTCCCAGTTCTCAGGAGGAAGAAGACCTAGCTTTAGCACAAGCACTGTCAGCCAGTGAGGCAGAATACCAGCGGCAGCAGGTATGAGGCTGAGATGAAGATGGGTGCTGCAGTGGGAGGAAGAAGTTGGGGTGGGGGTTCTTCTAAGTGGTGCACAGTTTTGGAATGGTGGTTGCCATTTGGTTTTCAGTATGACTTCAGCCCGTGCTGAGCTCTGGAATGAGGGCTGTCCCCTCATTTCCTTGACGTTGCACCCTGTCTTCCCCTCCTTCCCTTCTTGCTCTAGGCGCAGAGCCGCAGCTCGAAGCCATCCAACTGCAGCCTGTGCTAGGGCCCTGGGCTTGGGGAGGGAGGTTCACCTGAGGAGGACTGTGGCCCTCACACCTCTAGGGTACACAGCAAGACGAGGTCCGGAGCAGCCTGGAGGGCAGAGACAAGCGGGAGTGATGTGGAGGCCGCCCTGGGAGCCTCTGGAAGGCCTTGCTAGTGCTCCAGCTGCATGAGAGAGAGTGGCTAGCAACTGTTCCCTGGCTGGGCCCTCGGTGGAAGCTGGCCAGGCCCTACTCTCAGCCCCTTCATCATGTCATCTCCCTTATAGGAGCTGCTCCCATGTGTGTGGGCAGGAAGGGGCCTGGAGAAAATAAAGAATCTTGGCAGTTGATAAGACATACAAGTGGTGTGTGTCTCTCTCCTCTTCCGCCTCAAACAGAAAAGCCGTGTCAAGAACGCTCTCCTGACTTATGGGTAGAGGCCCACCGCAGTACCCCACCCCACAAAGCCACAGTGATCCTCGCACAGTCCACATTTTATTTCTCCAAAAAGTGCTTTTCTGAAAAGTCCCTTTCCCTTTACTATAGCTAGCACCATACCCCAACACCAGGATGAAATAAGCCAGGGAAAGGGGATACATCTTATTCCCTTCTGGGTTAGTCTTTGAGAAGGATGTGGCCAAACTTTTGTCACCATTCCATGGTCGGAGGCTTAGTGTCTTCAGAGGCTTCTTCCTGTCCCTGCTGCTGCAGCCGCCACATGTCAGCATACACCCCACCTCGGGACAACAGAGCCTCATGCCTGGGGTGAGGAGGAAAGTGTGAGTTCCAACCATCAGTTTTACCCCAAGGGTCCTTGCCACCAGCCCACAGAGAAGATGGGACGGACAAGGGAGGTACCCTCTAGAAGCCCTTGGGATTTCACACCCCTTTCCTGGAGCCCCCAATTCAGACCTGTCCTTTTCATCTATGTTGTGTCTCTTACCGTCCCCTCTCCACGATGCAGCCGTCCTTGATGACGAGTATCTGGTCAGCATTGACCACAGTTGAGAGCCTGAAGTGAAAGATCAGTCACCTACTGCCCCACCCAAAGTGGGCCCACGCTGCCAGCCGCCCCGGTCCTGTAGTCCTGTACCTGTGTGCCACTACGATGGTGGTGCGGTTGGCACACACTTTGGCCAGAGAAGCCTGGATGGCCCTCTCATTAGATGTATCCAGCGCTGATGTTGCCTATAGAGAGGGTCCAGGTAAAACTGCCCCTGCCACTCAAAACCCCCAATGGAAGGAGGAGGCAGGCTGCTGGCTAAGGCCTCGAGAATACACAAGAGCCTTGTTTGGGCTTGAGAACTGTAAAGTGTGTTTTGTGAGACATGGATTCATGATATCTGTTCCAGGTGGGAACAGTGCTCAGCAGGAATGGCTTGAGTATACACAAGGGAGGAAGGAGGACAGGAGACCCAGGGCGCACCTCATCCAGCAGAATGATGTCTGGAGCCTTGAGGATGGTGCGGGCGATGGCGACGCGCTGCTTCTCCCCACCACTCAGCTTCAGTCCGCGCTCACCCACCTGTGTCCTGTACCCTGTGGATATTACCCACAATGTTTCTTACGTGGAAGAAACAAGAAACGGAGGGAACAGGGGTCAGGGATTAACAGGACAACACTGGGAGGAGAGAAGACTCTCTGCAAAGGAATCTCACCTTCAGGGAAGGCCATAATGGCATCATGGATGCCTGCAGCCTGAGCAGCAGCCTCCACCTCATCATCCCCAGCTGTGACACGGCCGTAACGGATATTGTTGGCGATGGTGTCATTGAAGAGGACAGTGTCTTGGGGCACAACTCCAATATGAGACCGGAGAGAGACCTGGGTTACCTAGGGTCAAAAGACCACACATTCTGCCTTGTGAGATACCCCCAAGGCCTGGGATGGAGGATGGGCTGGCTGGAAGCACATGGGATAAGAGGCCCTGGTAAGAATCCCGCCATCACCGCCCCAAATCCTAGCCATGTGGGCAAATCACCCAACCTCTCTGTTTCCCCATCTTCTCGTCCTGCTCCACCAGATTGCTGCAGATGTTTTGTTTTGTTTTTGGATACAGAGTCGCACTCTGTCACCCAGGCTGGAATGCAGTGGCAAAATCTCGGCTCACTGCAGTCTTGACCTCCTGGGCTCATGCAATCCTTCCACCTCAGCTTCCTGAGTAGCTGAGACCACAAGCACTTGCCACCACATCAGTCTAATTTTTTGTTGTTGTTGTTGAGATGGGATTGCCGGAATATGTTGCCCAGGCTGCTCTCAAAACCCTGGACTCAAATGATCCTCCTGCCTCGGCCTCCCAAAGTGTTGGGATTACAAGTGTGAGCCACCACGTTTGGCTACAGATCTTTGTATCTTTTTTTTTTTTTTTTTTTTGAGACAGGGCCTTGCTCTGTCACCCAGGCTGTAGTGCAGTGGCATGATAACAACTCATTGCAGCTTCTTGGTGAGACTACCGGTGTGTGCCATCATGCCCAGTTAATTTTTGTATTTTTTGTAGAGAGGGGGTTTTGCCATGTTGCCCAGGCTGGTCTTGAACTCCTGGGTTCAAGTGATCCACGTGCCTTGGCCTCCCAAAGTGCTGGGATTACAGGCATAAGCCACTGCGTCTGGCCCTTTGTACCTTTTATGGCACCATACAAATCCTTTACAGGACTACTTTTCCTGTGTGAATATAGGTTTCATTGTGCTAGAATGGCCCTAGTTTTTTGCAAGAGTGACATCTACTCTCTCTGGACACTCAGCCCTTATCATTCCTCCACACATAGACCCCTAAACTAATCTTCTCCTGAGCAACCTTACCTGTGAAATGTCCTGCCCGTCTATTCGGACGCAGCCAGAGCTGATGTCATAGAAGCGAAACAGGAGGCGCAAAATTGTGCTTTTCCCTGCCCCAGATGGGCCTACCTGTTGCATTAGAAATGGGAAAAATCTCAGGCCCACTGGCTTTTTTTTTTTTTTTTTTTGAGATCTTGTTTCTCACTCTTTCTTCCAGGTTCTTTGCATTTTTTTGAGACCGAGTCTCACTCTGTCACCCAGGCTGGAATGCAATGGTGCGATCTTGGCTCACTGCAACCTCTGACTCCCAGGTTCAAGTAATTCTCGTGCCTCAACCTCCTGAGTAGTGGGATTACAGGTGCCCGGCACCACGCCTGACTAATCATTATATTTTTAGTAGACACGGGGTTTCACCATGTTGGCCAGGCTGGTCTTGAACTCCTGACCTCAGGTGATCCGCCTGCCTTGGCCTCCCAAAGTGCTGGGATTACAGCCTGAGCCACCGTGCCTAGCTGAGGCCCACTGGCTTTTAAGGCCCCCTCTTCTAGAGATCACCCATGTCCGTGGAGCCTGCACCACTCAATCCTGTTGCCTATTGTGACAGGGGTCTCTGACTCCACAGCCTGGGTCACGAGCTACCATGGGCACTGAATGAAGGAAGCTTGAGGCATCTGGGCCAAGTGGCTGGGTCTCCTCTCACCAGGGCCAGTGTCTGTCCAGGCATCACAGTGAAGGACACGTCTTGCAGAGTCTCCCGCCTGCAAGGAAGCGTGGGTGTGCTCAGCAGGCGCCTTCTATCACCAGAGCTGCTACTAGGCCCTGCCCCTGCCCAGGCTCTTTTCCAAAAGCAGGGATTCAGAGTGGTGAGAAGCAGGAAGGCAGTGTGCAAAACTGCCTTCCTGCTTCAGAAAAGGAAAGGAAGCAAAAAGAAGGCCTCACCCATCAGCGTAGCTGAAGTGCACGTTCTCAAACTCAATCCGGCCCTTCTGAAAGTGAAGGGGCCCTGCTCCAGGAAGGTCCTTCACCTGGAAGAGTGCCACCTGTGTGTGCTGAGGTTCTCAGCTTTGTATGTTACAGGCACAAGAAACATCACACAGCTCCTCCCTCCCCAAGCCCGACTCCTCTCTGCTCACTTCTCTCTCCTCTTTCAGCAAGTCAAACATGTTCTCCATGTCGATGAAGTTGGTCTGGATCATCCTATAAGAAGGTGCTGGTTAGGACTTCTCTGAGTAGCCATGAAGTAGTAATGTGGCCTGGGCAGGTGAGGGCCAGGGCTCAGGTTACCTGTAGTAGGTGCCAAACCAATTGAGGGGCATATACAGCTGGATAATGTAGGTGCCAAAGAGCACAAAGTCCCCGACCTGTGGCGATCAGGGAAGCAAAGTATGTCATGGGGGGCCTGCAGGCTGCTCTTCTTGTGTCACCCTGCCCACTTCCTACCCAAGAGCCTGGTGGCCCAGACATAGGCCCCAGACCCCCTCTTCCTTGTGCCCCACTCTCTTGTCCAAGATCCTGCCTCACCTGTAGCTTCTGCTCACTGACAAAGTATGCACAAAGCAGGGAGCCAGCAAGAAGCCCGAGCCCAATCACCAGGTTCTGGGTCTGATTTAGCAAAACCAGTGAAGCGTTTGACTTCCACTCCAAACCCTGAGGGCAGTAACACAGGAGAAGGAATGTCCCATACACAGTGACCATCACTGAGTTTAAACCTGGGCCCAGGCCCCTTCCACCCCAACACTTGACTGTTACCCCTGGTCCTGGCAATTCTACCAGGCCAGGGCATTATTTTCCAGAGGCCTCAAGCTAGCATCCTCACCTGATATTTGATGATGGCCTCTCGATAGCGTTCTACTTCATAACCTTCAGCGTTGTAATACTTCACCTGAGGAATTCAATCTGAAATTATTTGGCATGGGCACAGCACATGGCACTCGGGTCATTCCCCACCCCACCGACTCTCAATCCTCCTTCTTGAACCCCTGACTCTTTGTCAGCCCCAGTGGTCCTAGCCACACTCCTCCGCCTCTCCACGCCTCACACCACTGCCCCCGGGGCCTCTGTTACCGTCTCGAAGTTTAGCAGAGAGTCCACTGCTCGTGCCCGGGCAGCATTCTCCTGTGAATTCATAGCGCGGCGAAACTTGGTTCTCCATTCAGTGACCACAATGGTCAGGGCTGGAGAGTGACAGGATGGGGAGGAGAATAGGACATCATCCCCAACAGCAGAGACCAAATGTCAGTGTCCACTACCCACCATGTACACACTAAACCTGTGCTCAAGCCCAGAGACCCAGATTCCACAGGGTAGCGTCTCTGCAGCCTGCACAAGGCCTCATGGGTAAAAAACGCTTTTGGTAAACAAATGAAGGCAAGCTGCATCTTGTTACACAAATGAGGCTTCCTTGACCTGTGTCCACAGCACGGACTTAACGTGACAAGAATGCCCTTCCCCCAGCCCTCACCTAGGTTGAGCTAAGGTTCGATTACACGGAGGAGACCCATCCATCACATGAGGAGCACTAAGAGTCCATTCAAGTCCACCAATCCATGGCCTCCCATAGGTGGGTCACCTGAGCTGGGGCAGAGCTCATGGCCAAGGGAGCCCCTGGATAGTTCAGGGAGCTGGTGTCACCCAGCGGCACTCACCAAGGTAAAGACTCATGCACAGGAACACAATGAGGCCAAACCAGGCATTGAAGAACATGCTGAAGTAGATGATGCCGATGATGATGTCAGCCAGCGTGGGGATGATATTGAACACCAGGTAGCTAGGAGGGCAGGTCAAGTGACAAAGGTTTAGGTGCTAAGACCTGGTGACCTTGGCTCTAGGCATTTCAGGGTAGTGTTTTATTTTCAATAGAATAATTGATTCTACCCTCAAGAGGTGGGTGGCTACATCAACCGTGCCCAAACCACAGAATTTTCTGTATCAATTACAATGAATGAGGGACACCCTCATGCACGGGAGAAAAAATATGTATCTCTTTAATGTCTTGTTAATAAGCAACTCTGAGAATGACGCCTGTGTCACAAAACCATTTGTTTTAGGAAAAACTTCCACAATACCATATCATATTAGCTCTGTGAGTCTGCATATATAGTATGTATGTAAAAATGCAAAAAAAAAGCAGAATCCAGCTGGGCATGGTGGCTCACAACTGTAATCCCAGCACTTTGGGAGGCTGAGGCAGGCAGATCACATGAGGCCAGGAGTTGGAGGCCAGCCTGGCCAACATGGTGAAACCCTGTCTCTACTAAAAATACAAAAATTAGCCAGGCGTGCTGGTACACGTCTATAATCCCAACTACTCAGGAGGCTGACGCAGGAGAATTGCTTGAACCTGGGAGACAGACGTTGCAGTAAGCAGAGATTACGCCATTGTACTCCAGCCTGGGTGACAGAGCATGACCCTGTCTCAAAAAAAAAAAAAGCAGAACCCAGCCTGCTGTGGTGGCTCACATCTGTAATCCCAGCACTTTGGGAGGCCAAGATGGGCAGATCACAAGGTCAGGAGTTTGAGACCAGCCTGGCCAACATAGTGAAACCCTGTCTCTACTAAAAAAATACAAAAATTAGCCAGGCATGGTGGCATATGCCTATAATCCCAGCCACTCGGGAGGCTGAGGTGTGAGAATCACTTGAAATTGGGAGGTGGAGGTTTCAGTGAGCCAAGATTGCACATTCCAGCCTGGGTGACAGAGCAAGACTCTGTCTCAAAAAAAAAAAAAAAAAAAAAGCAGAACCCAACATACTAAAGAGTGGGAAGCTCTGAAAAAGTGAGTGCAGCTTGAAAGAGATTTGCCCTCTGCCTGCATTACTTAAGTTATTAGGAAAGCATGTGTACAAGAATCCTATAATTTAAAAAAACATCAGTGTGGGAGGGGCAACTCCTCAGGCTGGGTCTGTTCTCTTCCTCCCATAGGCACCTATCCCTGCTTCTCCGGCTCCATCCTCCCACATGCCCTTTCCACTGGGCGGCACCTGAGCAGCCCTGTGACACTGGATGTGCCCCGATCCGCGATCCGCAGCACCTCCCCGGTGCGGCGCCCCAGGTGCCAGCGCAGTGAGAGCTCGTGCAGGTGGGAGAAGATGCGTAGTTCCACTTGCCGAGACGTGAACTGCTGCACCCGGATCCACAGGAACGTGCGCAGGTTGCTCACGAAGCCTGCAGGGAGCCAGGGGAGGCCTCAGGAGGGCCTGGGGGCTGAGGGACGTCAGCCCAGCACCAGGAAGTGAAAGGTCTGAGAGCACAGGGAGCTGGGGAGGACTGCTGGGAGAGGTGAATGGTGAGGGAATGCCTGTGGGAGGGGCCTACACCTAGTAGGGTGAGCATGGAGTCTCTCATACCTGTACTGCCAGTGCCACCCCCCTGGAGGAACTTGAGGAAGACATAGCTGGTAACAGTCCAGGCCAGAGAGCTCCAAGGTGCCTTCTCAGTCAGCAAGTTCACTGTGGAGAAAACGAGTCAGAGCTCACTATGGCACCCAGGACTCTCTTCACGCAAAATGGCCCCAGGTACCAGTCACAGCCTCTTTCTGATCACCCAGCTCGGTCCCACCTCCCTAGGTAAGGACAACCCCAGCCACCAGGCTGATGAAGGACCAGCATGCCGAGCTGGGCTCCTCCTGCTCACCGATGTTCCTATAGAATATAGGCACCAACACGTTGAGTGCCCGTTCCAAGCCCATGAGCCCCAGGCAGATGAGCACCACCAGCTGCAGAGCAGGACTCCCCCGAGGCCACAGGTAGCCACTCAGGAGGCGGAGCTTCCTGCCAAAATCTCGCCAGGTAGATTGTTGGGCTGTTGACCGAGCCTAGGTGGTGAAACACAAAGGAAGGGAGCTCAGAAATCAAATAAGTGCACTAACTAGAAATCCTCTAGGGAAAAACATGGGGTTACAGCTCCCAGGTATCTCAGACCCACAAGTGATCCTTGATGGGGTCAGAAAAACTAAGTCACAAACTGAGATTTGGAAAAGAAGCATTTCATTTTCCGGGGAAGGAATGATGACAGGGAATGAAATGAAGACAGACTCTACGATTCAGAAACTGAGGAGGGGCCTGGTGCAGTGGCTCACACCTGTAATACCAGCACTTTGAGAGGCCAAGGCAGGCAGATCACCTGGGGTCAGGAGTTCAAGACCAGCCTGGCCAACATGGTGAAACCCCTTCTCTACTAAAAATACAAACTAGCTGGGTGTGGTGGTGCATACCTGTAATCCCAGCTATTCAGGAGGTTGAGGCACGAGAATTGTTTGAACTCGGGAGGCAGACAGTACAGTGAGCTGAGATTGTGCCATTGCACTCAGCCTGGGTGACAGAGCATGACTGTCTCAAAAAAAAAAAAAAAAGATAAAAAAAAAAAGGAGAATGAGACTGTCTAAAAAAAAAAAAAAAAGATAAAAGATAAAAGAAACTGAGGTGTACCTGGTTCCTTTCCACATCTTGGTCCTCTTCATGAACCTGCAGTGTATAGGACTGGGGACGAAGCCCAGGGGCCCAGAGACCCAGGACAAACAGCCCTCCAGAAACCACATACCGAAGCACCCACAGGCTAAACTGAATCTAGAATGAAATATAAGTGGAGAGAGTATCATTGAGGATAAAATTTCATCGTATTACTACTTGTAATAGGGCTGGGGACTGGTGTCATGAACACATGCAGCACTTACAGGCTTTGAAAAAAAGCAAAACCACAGTGACTCAGCAAAGACACAACCCACCAGCTGGCTATCAGCTCCCCGCCAGCCTCAGCCCCTCCCTTCTCCCTTTGCTGAGAGGCATCCTAAAGCCTGGAAGCATTGTGACTGGACATGCAGTGCTCTCTCCCAAACCCGGCCAGCAGAGGCTTGCTCCTCCCCACAGAGTCCCTCACCTGCTGGCCCAAGTCCGCCCTTGCCCACCACCACTGCGGGCTGTTCCAAGACACCAGGGCCAAGTTCTCGGCTGCAAACGCCACAGTCCAGAGGAGCAGAAGACCTGGGCTGTGCCTGAACTTGATCCAGATGCCCATTGCTAGACGCTGCCGTGCCTGGCTCCGCTCCACCACGAGCAGCCACAGGCCACAGGCGCCGGCCAGACTTTCCAGCACGGAGGCCAGCAGTAGGTAGCTTGGCAGTCGGGCTCCCCGGGCAGTGCCCACCCGGCCAGCTAGGCCGGCCAGGGGCAGCGCCACCTGAAGTGTGGCCAGAAGCAGCTGCAGCACGTAGGGAAAGACGCGAGGGCCGGCCCCCCAAGACACGGAGTCAGCACCAGCGGGCAGCTCCCGGCGTCTGCAGAGAAAAGCCAGCACCAAGGCCAGAGCCCCCAGGGCCATCAACGTCGAGGGCACGAGCGTGAAGAAGAAACAGGGACTCAGCCCATCTTGTGTCCAGGCCGGACCCAAGGGCCCTTCGGCCTCGCAGTAGTTGCCTACAGTCACCATGGCAATGCGTAAACGCCGGCCGAGGCTGCAAGCCCTGCTGGACCGGAGGAAGGGACTGGTCACTCGGAGAGGGGCGCGGACATCCGGGTGCCTCGGTTCACTTAGCCGCTGGGCGCTAAGCTGCTGGGGTCCCGGGGAGGGACACACGTGGACCCGGCCTCACTGCCCACTCCCCTCGCGCACGCGCCGCCGCCGCGCACTCACGCACAGCACGTACGCCGTCTCCGCCGGGCCCCCCTGGCTCTGGGCCCGGGACCCTTCTGCCACCTGCAGGCCCACGGGAATACTTGGGGTTGGGACTCGCACTGCGCTCCACGGAGGGAGCCCCGCCCACCGGACCGCCCCCACCCCTATCCAGGGTCCCCATTGGCCAAATGTCTCTGAAGGGGGTGGGGGGAATGGTGCCTGCAAGGAAGACAAATTACAGGGGCAGAGCCGGCTTGGTTACGTGCGCAGGGCGGGAAATCTGACCTCCAAGTCCGGCTGGAAACAGACCTCCACGGAACCGTGGGTCGGCAGATGCCCTTCTGCCAGGCGCCTAGCTCAGCGTATCTGAGAGACGGACTAAACTTACTTTCTTCTAGACCCCTGCCAAATCCCCATCTCATTCCCATTGTTCCCAGGATTCTAGCCACACGAGACAAGAAGTCTGGTCAAAGTCCCTTTTTATTAAGGGTTATCAAGCTGTACACGGTCCCTACCCTGCTCCGCTCCGATTTCGGGCAGTGCAAATCACCACTCTCCCAAAGCCGGACCACAGCTGAGTGAGGGGTGGGACAGAGTAGGAGCAGTCCCAGCATGCAGTGCAGCAGACCAAAGCCTCTGGCGAGGCAGCGCCCTTCATCCCCCTCCAGGGGACAGCGAGATGCGGGCCAGAGCTCTCTTGCTGGGACATACACAGCCGAGGTCACCCTCCAGCCCGGTCTGTCCCATGTGCAGGTGATAGGGGTTATGATAAGCAGCAATGAGGGCCCAGGAAGACCTCAGTCTCCTGGGGGCCCATCCTAAAAGGTGGAAAGGGCAGCAAAGTATTTCCATCCTGCTCCTACAATTTAGAAACCTTCTTTCTTAGTGTCAAAAGATAGCGTTGAGGGGAGCTGGATGCTAGGGCCTTCACCCCAACGCAAAGCAAAAGCTCAACAGAATGGGAGCAAGCAAACAGAATGGGAGCAAGCAGCACACACAGGCCAGTGATGTGCAGGAAGCGGAGAGAGGTGAGCCGGCTGCAGCTCCGGGTGAGAATGGCGGGTGAGGTAAGGTCCACAGCCTAAGCTGCTCATCTATTGAGGGGGTTGGGGAGGGTTGCAGGGGTTGAGGGTCCAGGCCCAACCTCCCCATTCCACAGTTGGCACAGGTTCTCCCTGCTTGGCAGCTTCTGTGGTGGGCAGCCCTCTGGGGACTTGCGGGGTAGGTATAAAGGTGGCAGTACTGGGACTGGGCTGGGGACCAGTTTCTAGCACCACACTCTGAGCCAAGGGGGTCCTGGGGATGAGGCTAGAGTCTTCTGTGCCCTCGGTTCCTAGGCCCCAGATTCCTCTCCTGGGACTGTGGCAAGCCCAGTGTTGGCACCTCCCTTGGCCAGGCACAGACACACAAACACCACACACGTGGAGCCAGGCAACACTCAGAGGAGCCCTCCATGGTGGGCAGACGAGATGGCAGGACAGCGGTGGCCACCATCCTGGGCCATAGGAACCCTGCTCAGCCTTGTCTATACCTGTGAAGAGAAAGGGTTGGTAATGGAGACAGTCTTCAGCTACTGGTTGACACCTGCTAGCCCCATAGGAACCTACAGGTAAAGGAACAGGAAAGGTTGATTCCTGGGGAGGTAAGGGAAGGAAAAACCAAGCCCTGCAGAGCAGTTGAGGAAAGAAGGGGGACTGCATTTTGGAGGAGAGGGTCCATTATCTCTGTGTGGGGGTGGGGCCCGGGCAGGAGTCAAGCACACTTCCCTTCCCCTGAAAAGCTCTTACCATACCCCGGAAGTTACTACTTCTGGCAATTGTTTCTAGGCCCTGGGGCCCTTACCTTGTGCACCTGAGGGGGAAGCTCATCCTCCGAGCCCTCCTCGGGCACGGGCTCAGGGTGCCTTGATGCTGACTGCCCATCTTCAGCCCACCCTCCAAGAGGCAGCCGAGAGAAATGAGAGGAAACCCGGGGCACTGTGCCAGGATCTGGAGAGACAAGTAAGAGTAAGCATATTCACAGGAGGAACACAAGAATGAAGAACAGGGCTGGGGGGCTGCTGGAGGGGTGAGTCTTTGGGCCTGGTCCCTCAGACCTCTTTCCTCCTCTCAAGACCTCTTTCCTCCTCCCGGCAGAACCACGCTTCCTGGCAGCCTCCGTTTCCTCCTATACCCCCACTGGATACCTGTGATGCCCCCGTAGCGCCTCTGGAAGCCCCCGTGCAGGGCGGTGGTCTCGGGAGCTCCAGGCCGGGGTGCTGCACAGGGATAGCTGGCAGAGCGAGGGATAGACTGGGGGGCCCGGGCGCCTTCTCCCCCCTCTTCAGGGGCACTCTCTCCACTCTCATCACTCTCCCGGCGGTGCCAAACATGCCGCTCAGGTTCAGCCTGGGCTTGCTGCTTGTGGAGCTAGAGAAGTGGGGGGCTCATTAGTGGGAGACAGAAGGATGTCCATCTGAAACAGCTGCCCTCCAACCTGATCAGTCAGTTCCCACTTTACCCCTTCCCTGAGAATCCTTGCCTCAGAGCACCTATTATGTTAATAGTGTGTAATATACGTCTGATCTTTACAGGTTACATTCACAGCAGATCCCTGGAAGAAGCCTGTGTTGTAATGGCCCTCATTTTACCTATTCATTTGATTCAAGGACAAAGTGACTGACAGTCTAAGTGCCAGGCACTCTTTTAGGTGTGGGGAGATAGGAATGAACAAAACAGACAGAAATGCCAGCCCTTGTGACTCTTATATATTGGTAGAGGGGGACAGAGAATAAGCAAATAAGAAAAAAACATGGTATGTCACATGGTGCTAAATGCTGTGGAAAAAACTAAGACAGGAAGATTCAGGAAGGTGGGCAAGGGAGCCTTTTACTGAGAGTGATCAGAGAAAGTCTCAGGGAAACGGTAGCTGCAGAGACCTGGGAAGGAGAAGAAGGAGGCCATCCGGATATCCCAGGGAAATGGATTCTAGGCAGGGGAAACTGCGAGTGTGTGAAGGCCCTGGATGAGAGCACGCTTAGCTAAAAAGGATATTAAGAAAGTAGATATGGGAGTGGTGGTGGCAGGGCAGCTAGACGGCAGAGAAGGGATTGGAACCCCAGTGTTGCTCCTCCGCATTGAAACCCTTCAGCTACGCACTCACCTGGTGCATATACAGGGCATGTAGGCTCATCTCTGTGGATGCGTATTCCGACAGCACCAGGCTCTGCAGCTGTCCTTCCCACACGCTGCTCCCGGAGCTGGCTGTCCTGGCATCTACCCTGTCTCTCCCAGCACAGACAGACAGCAGCTGTGAACTTTTCTGAGACCACACAGGCTGCTGAGGGCTGCCGTGCCCTCCCATCTTGGCCCCTCTTTACTCACCCAGAACCTGTCATGGTGCTGGGAGCCCGGCCTGTGGGCGCCTGCCCGGACTGCAGAGGGGAGAAGGAGCGCAGGGCAGAGGCCACTTCAGCCCTGTGCCTGGAGCCCTGCAGGTCTCTGGGCAGTGGAGGGCCCCGGCAGGATGAGCCAGCTACCACATTTGCGATAAGGCTCAGTGGCTATGAGAGAAAGGGGTAGTAGAATTCTTGAGGCAGGAGAAAGGCCTCCAGGGTTCCCTAGTATTCTGAATCTCAATGGCACATACTGAAGAGACAGAAGGGAACCTTCCACCCTACGCCTGGTCCTCAACTCCCAGCTCCTGAAGTCCACTCTGCCCATCATCTCCCAGTCCCCAGGAACACACCTCAGACTCAGATTGTAAGGACTGGATAGACGTAAAGAGGGCATTTTCAGGGAGCAGACCCCCTTGGGCGAGGCTAGCAGCTGCTCCATCCCGCTGAACCTGCTCCTTGAGGAAGCCTAGGAAAGCTGTGCTCTCACGTGGTGGCTGCCAGCCAGGGTTGGTGATGGCAAAGTGCATGAGTGACAACTCTGTCTTTCCATCCTCGGCTTGCTGGTACACGGAGGCCTCTGTCTGCCCAGCAGACAGCCACTGCACAAGGAAAAGCAGAGTAAGCAGGACTATCCTCTGGCAGGGACCATCTTGTACCTTTCCTATTCGTGGGGAGGTCTTGCTCTTGGAGGACAGAGGCCACAGTGTACTATCAAATCTTTCCCAGGGGCCCTGCCACCCGCCACCCCAGAAGTGACCACATGCTGAGCCAGTTACTTGTGCTGTGACTTTCTCAAGGGGGCTTTGCCAAGGGTACAAATTCAAGCTGAAATCCAGCCCAAGCTCCCAAGCAGTGTGCCCCTAGTACAGGACTGCCTTTGTGTGACTCGGAAGAGGTATCTTTCTGCGGTTTTCCCAAAGATGCTGTATGTGCCAGCATCATCCCTGGCCACCTGGACCCCTCCTCTCCCAGCACCTGGGGATGACCATGCTGGCGAACATCCATCTGAGCGAAGGAGCAGGTATCTCCAACACCAACAACCTCCACGGTGAAGTTTCGGAAGAAGTCTATAATCTCCAGGGCCCGGGGGCGCAGGCAGAAGATGAGGATGAGGGGTGTGACAATGGGGCTCAGCAACTCTTCCAAAATGAACACCTAAAAGGACAGGACCAAGGTCATAAGCGAGCAGGAGGGAGCCCAGCCCTCGCCACCGAGCTACCAGCCAGTCTCTAGCAGGCCCTAACTCCAGCTCCACTCACTGCCTTGTACTGGAAGAGCTGGGCAAACTCGTCCCGGGTCTGCGAGCGGTGGGCATTACCCTGCCAGTGGTCAGGCATGTAGTGGATATGAGCGAGGATCACGCGGAGCAGCTGCTCAGGGCAGAACACCATGTGCTGGTCCGGGATAAAGGACCTAGTGGGATCAGGGTCATGGTGAGATGTAAGCCTTTCCTGGGAATGCCAGCTGGCTTGCTCCCACCTGCAGCCCTGGCCCACCTGCACACGGTCACGGTGACCCCCAGGAGTGTGACGGTGGTCAGGACGTGTTCCACAGCCAACACATCTTCGTCATAAATGGTGAGGGCAATAAGCACGGCCAGGATGGAGCCAGCGAAGAAGGCTCCATTCTTGGCCAGCAGTGTCAAAAGAGGTGACAAGAAGCAATTCATGTACTTGGAGGCAGGCTTGTAGCCGCGGTTCAGGCGGGACTGCAGCTCGTGCTCCAGCTCGTTGAAGTGGCGGAGGTAGCAGCGGCCATAGAGTGACCAGCAGCGTGCTCCCAGGGCCCCTGGCTCCCGCTTCAGCACCTCAGCGTAGCTGAAGAAGGCATAGAGGATTTGCCATATGAGGATGAGGGGGCATAACAGGAAGTTGGCGATGCCAATCCACAGGATGCGGTTGCTGAGGCGCTGAGCCAGCTCTAGCCGTTGCCCCCCACGTTTGTACTCGGCCTTGAGGCTCCATTCATTGAGAAACAGAGAGCCAGGTCCCCAGAAGAGGATCAGCTCAAAGTTGTACTTGAGGCCACGGGTGAAGAAGACGACTTCCCCAAGGCCAGGCAGGCGGAAGCGCAGAGGCAGGAGGGATTTGTTAACCAGTGCCACCATGTAGTTCTGGAAACGGAGGATGCGGTGGTAGATGTCTAGCTCTGTCAGCTCACGTTTGTGGATGCAGATCTGGTGCTCCTTCTGAGTCTGCACAATCCGGGCCTGCACTTCCTGCCACGTGCAATATGGAAGGGCAGACTGCGGGGGTGGGGAAAAGAGACAAGGTGTGGAAGGTGGGGTTGTTGCCTTGACCCCTTTGACCTATATTAGAAGTGAGGTTCAGGGGTTGTGAGCTTAAGAGACACTTCCTGACCTGCCAATGACAGATAAGGACAACTGACGGCCAGGAATACAACCATACCGCCCAATACATCTTAGACTACGGGCTAATTGCCCAACTTCCCAGTCTTACCATAGGGATGCGCAGAGCATGCAGGTAGAAGGAGTGGATCTCCCAGTAGCAGCAAATGTTATAGATAAACTTGATAAGCCGGTGGATCCAGAAGACACCAGCAATGACCAGGATGGTGATAAGGGAGCCATTTTCCTGAATCCTTGTGGGGAAAAAGAAGGGGAGGAGAGGTGGCCCTTGAGGAAGGAGTCTTGGCAGAGACACTGCTTTCCTGAAGTATTTTTGCTAGACTGAGCCTGAGTCAGTTCTCGAGCATGAGTTGCTGCCTCAGACTCTACTCTGTTACCCACCTGCTAGCAGAACTCAAGGCTATGGTGTCCTCTTGACTTGCAGCCCTTACCTGGCACTACAGACTTGAGCAGGCAAAAAGGCGTCTGGCAGAGTGACCTTGACGGGTTCGGTAGGGTGAAGACTGTGGTTCACCATCTTGTTGGCAAATAGGATGTCATAGTCCACGCAGCTGACCAGGAAGGTAGTGAAGGCAACCACAAACAGGAACTGCCTGGGGAGTTGGGAAGAAGGGGTACAGTCTGAGAGCCAGAGACGACTCAGTGAAACACGGTGGGAAGAGCAGAGTCTGGAGGTGGCAGAACAAGACTGGGAACTGGAAGGGGCTGGAGAACTCCCAGTGGGCCCTCTCTGCTGCTCAGCCCCATAGGGCCTCAGGCTCACTCAGGGGCTCAGGCCCATCTCAGGCTCACTCTTTGCTCTTAGCTGCCACAGCCACAGCCTGCTTTCATCACCTCATGGTAACCTCAGTCACTATCACTGGACTCTCAAAGGTTACATCCTGTGAGTCTCTGATCTCCAGTCCCTGATTTCCTTTTGAGGTTGTAGTTAAAAGCCCTTGGGGGAGTTTTCTGATTGAGGGAGAACCTCCTGACCCCTTTCCCTTTGGCAATGCTATATGACTTCTCTCTCCCAGGAGGCTGTCTGCCTAGGAGCAGGCCATGGTACAGCCAAGGCAGAAGAGGCTTTTCTCTGTGGCTGGCATCTCTGAGACTCCCTGACTGAACCATGTACATTCCATTGGAGCACTGAAATGATCAAGGTCAAGGCCTGAACTTTTTTTTTTTTTTTTTTTTTTTTGAGAGAGTCTCAGTCTGTCACTCAGGCTGGAGTGCAGTGCCATGATGTCGGCTCACTACAACCTCCACCTCCCAGGTTCAAGTGATTCTTGGGCCTCAGCCTCCCAAGTAGCTGGGATTATTACAGGTGTGCACTACCTACCACACCCAGCTAATTTTTATATTTTTAGCGTCTCTCAAAGTGCTGGGATTACAGGTGTGAGCCGCCACACCCAGCCAAGGCCTGGGTTCTCTTCATGGAAGAGATACAGCTTAGAAAGCTCTTATAAGAAAGCTTGGCTGGGCATGGTGGCTCACACCTATAATCCCAGCACTTGGGAAGGCTGAGGCAGGCGGATAATCTGAGGTCAGGAGACCAGCCTGGCCAACTTGGCAAAATCCCATCTCTACTAAAAATACAAAAAAATTAGCCGGGCATGGACCAGCCTGGCCAACTTGGCGAAATCCCATCTCTACTAAAAATTTTAAAAAATTAGCCGAGCATGGTGGTGTTCGCCTGTAGTCCCAGCTACTCAGGAAGCTGAGGCAGGAGAATCACTTGAACTTGGGAGGCAGAGGCTGCACCGAGCTACGATGGTACCACTGCACTCCTGCCTGGTCCATGAAGTGAGACTCACTCCATCTCAAAAACAAAAAAAACAACAACAAAAAAAACGGTGAAGCTGTGAGTTTTGGCGCTACACCCAGTCCCTGAACTACAAAGGTCTGCTGAGTTTTAGCATAGGACTGAGTTGCATTAGCAGGTTGGGCCAGGCATGAGTGCAAGGAAAGACTAAGATGTATTCCTTCACCACATCATCTGTCCCTTCTTATACTTACATGAGCTCAAAGATCTCCCCGATAAGCATACAAGTGAAGCCATTCTTCTGGTGTAGATTATAAACGTGTAATTGTTAAGAAAAAGTGGTCAGTAAAGACAGCAGGTAAGAGCACAGACTTTGGTGTCAACACACTCAAGTTTAAGTCCTAGCTCTGTGACTTTACCAACTTACCTAACCTCTGTAAACTTGTGTCCCCAGTGGTACATTAGGAATAAATAACACTTGTCTCAGGACTAGTAGACCTGAGATAATGCATATAAAGTATTTAACATAGAGCTGACACAGAATGAGTCAAAAGACATTACTTACGACGATTATTAACAACCTGTGGTGGCTCATACCAGTAATCCCAATATTTTGGGAGGCCAAGGTGGGTGGATTACTTGAGGTTAGGAGTTTAAGACCAGCCTCGCCAACATGGTGAAACCCTGTCTCTATGAAAAAAAAAGCTGGGCATTGTGGCATTTGCCTATAATCCCAGCTATGTGGGAGACTGAGGCAGGAGAATTGCCTGAATCCGGGAGGTGGAGGTTGCAGTGAGCTGAGATTGCCCCCTGCACTCCAGCAGCAAGAGAGAGAGACTCCATCTCAAAAAAAAAAAAAAAAAAAAAGGAGGCTCACCCTTAGGAAGGTTTCTATAAATTAACACCACAGAGTGGACACAGGCACACAGATCTTGGTAAATATGGGCTATCATTACTTAACGATGATTTCACCAGCCTCTTTCACCCTCAGGATGAGCTCCATTACCCTTTCCAGGGATTAGTCAAACCTACCCCCGCTTCCCACCAGAGACCTGGCTTAGAGAGACATTAAAGGTCCCTGAGCTCCAACTCAGAGACTCAAAGGATATTCGAGAGAAGAAGAGGTCAAGGTTTTCAATATGGTGCCAAGGTGCTGTGGGCACAGGAAAAGAGATATCAGAGCTCTGAGGCAACACAAGCCCCTTGCTCCCTCAGTGCTCTTCCACCAACTCTCCCCTTGGCTGGCATGTCCAAGAACTCACACTTGCTCCCTTCAGCGACGTGGACCAACAGGTCCTCCTCCCCTGGGGGTGAATCACTGTAGGAGGCCTCTAGGCGCTGGTATTCAGTATCAAACTGCGCCATCACCACCACCCCCTGTCCACCTTGACCACCTGCCAATGAGGAGGAAGAAGAGACCCTGATTCAGTCCCAGTGCTGCCCCTGGCTGCCCTACCTACTGCCAAAAGGACTGAGAAAGTACCCTTTGGCTTTGTCTCCACCCTCAGCCTCCTTGGCTCAGAGGAAGAGGAGTAGTAATACAAGGAAGGCCATAAGCTCAAGACTTGGGAGGCCTTAACTCTGGCCAGTCTGGGTGTCTACTGCTGCCTTCCTGGCCCAAATCCAGAATCGGCCCCTTTGTTGGGGGCTGTTTCATCTTCTAATTAATGGACAGAAGAGGCCCTCCCCTGCCCATCCTGGGAACCCTGGTCTCCCAAGAGACCAGCAATTTGGAAGCACTTTGTAAACAAACATTTGAGAAAAGCACATGGCCCTACCAGCTCCATGGACAGTGCGTGCTCCACTCCAGCCCTCGATGCTCTGCAGCTCCTGGAGAAGATGTCAGGACCCAGAGAGTGGGGATTAAAAAGGAACCCGACCCTCCCAACCATCCACACCCCAACAAGAGGAGGCCAAGCATGGGGCAGGAAGGCTGCAGTGAGGAAGAAGCGCCCTTCCAGCCAGGACTATGAGCACTTCCTCTGGCCGTGCTAAACAGGGCCACTCTTCCAATTCCGGGGTCTCAAGAAGTAACTTAGGGACCCCATGGAGAGTAAGTGGGTACAGGCCTGAGGCCAGGGGCCCCTCTGGACTGTTCCTCCATTGCCCCACCTCAGCCTCAGAAATGACATACTTCTCAGGGTCCACAAAACCCCAATAGAGTCTTTCCTGAAGAGGACCTTTCTGGTCAACCCCTTCTCCTGCTTCCCTAGCACCAAAGACCCAGCCGGTGGGCATAGCTGCTGGATGGGAAACCTTGACGGGGTAAGTGTAGACCCCCGATCCTAGGGGCATTTGTGGGTTCCCTCGTGGGAGCCAGGCATGGTCGAGGTGGTACTCACCTGTCCGTGCAGCCCCTCCGGGCCGTGGATCTTGGCCCAGGCTGGCCCCGGTGGGATTCCCTGGGCTAGTGAGAGTCCTGCACCTCAGGGAAGTCACCACTCACAGGGTCAGTGTGGACCAGGGCCCGTGGATCCCCGGCCGGCTGGGCCTGGGCTCAGGGGTTCCTGCGGATATTGCAGGGATCGAGCCAGCCCTACAGCTGATACCCTGGGTGGGCTGGCTTGCCTCCCCACACCCAGCCGCGGCGACTGCACTCCACCTCGCCCCAGGGTCGCCCGGCCCCAGGCCAAGGGCTTCCAGCTACCAACAGCGGACAACCTCACGCGCGGCCTCGTCGCCCGCGCGCGCCCTCGTCCGCGCGCGCCCGCAATCAAAACATTCCGGCTGCGCGCCCCCGCCCCGCCAGCGGCGCCCCTTCCCCCGTTACCCGCCGCGAGCTCACTTAGGGCTCTGCAGGCACCCCTGGCAAAGCCAGACACGAGCCCTGGGATTCCAATAACCGGTCTCACGTCTCACCTCAGGAACAGTGACCCGGGTGATTCCAGGGCTCCGCCGGCCCGGCTCGGCTCGGCCAGACCCGGAGCGCTAGGCCCGGTGTCTGCCACTCACTGTCACCCGCAGCCAGTCTGGCCAATAAGCACAGGGGGTGGAGACACAACGGCCAATTCTCGGCTTAAGGGGCGGGGC
The DNA here is from genome assembly GCF_001604975.1 of Cebus imitator. Lineage (NCBI taxonomy): Eukaryota > Metazoa > Chordata > Mammalia > Primates > Cebidae > Cebus > Cebus imitator. The sequence goes on from NW_016107406.1 coordinate 3,371,766, forward strand.
TAAAGGCTCGAGGCGGGTCTTAGGCCGTCAGCGGCCCAATAGTGTGCTCTACGTGGGGCGGGGCTCAGGTGCGGACGCCACCGGTTGTCCTCTTTGCTGCTCCGTAGTGACGGGGATTGTTGTGTTGCCGAAATCCGGCTGCAGACTTGTGGACGTGCGTGCGGCTCAACTCCCGGGACTTTTGGTGCGGCTTCTAAGGGCGTGGGCGAGTTGCTGTGGGTCAGTCATTGCCGGTCGCATGGGTAACGAATAAAGTTCGGCTAGGCAACCTCAGTGATTTTTAACTCTGTTGGACTCATTTGAGAGCTGGATGCTCCCCCATATTTAATTATTTTGTGGGCCGAGACGGGGGTTTGAGAAAGCGGACTGGGGTCAAGGTAGTCATCTCACAGCTGATTCCTGGTAGCAGGATGAGGGACGAGAAGCCTTGCGGTGCAGGAGAAACCAAGTCAGGAAGGCAGGCAGGAGACGCGGCAGTAGGATCTCGTTTGGGGAAGCTGTGTTTCTTATCCGCTTTCTGCTCCAGGAGCTGCTGCTAAATAATTTCTGCTCAGCCATGTCGCCGGCTCCAGATGCAGCCTCGGCTCCTGCTTCCATCTTCCTGTTTGACCTCAGCGCGGATGCTCCGGTCCTTCAGGGCCTGAGCCTGGTGAGCCATGCGCCCGGGGAGGCTCTGGCCCGTGCTCCGCGTTCTTCCTGTTCAGGTATCCGGGAAGATTTGGAGTGGACCTATGTGAAACGTGACAAGGCTCCTTAGAGTGTATTGCCCGTTCAGGGAACATATTTTTACTGGTATTTCCGAGCTTAGGAGGCCAAATGATTTATCTTTCTGCTTGATTAAATTCACTTAATCTCTGGGTAATTTCCAGCACAACCCTTGTTATCAAACAAGTCTTTTTGCTATTGCATATGTCTCCTCACTTTAATACCACTAGCTTCAAAAACACTTCAAACTTTCTAGATATATTTTCAAAGTTCTCACATATATTCCAGATTTAACTGGGCACCACTCAAATTATTCCTTTTTGCTGAATATAAAACAATTAATTTGTTTTGTATAGTTTTATTTTTTGAGACAGAGTCTCGCTCTGTTGCCCGGGCTGGAGTGCAGTGGTGTGATCTCCGCTCACTGCAAGCTCTGCCTCCCAGGCTCAAGTGATTCTCCTGCCTCAGTCTCCCAAGTAGCTGGGACTACAGGTCTGCACCACCACGCCCATCTAATTATTGTATTTTTAGTAGCAACGGGGTTTCATCATGTTGGCCAGGCTGGTTTCGAACTCCTGGCCTCAAGTGATCTGCCTGCGTCAGCCTCCCAAAGTGCTGGGATTACAGGCATGAGCTACCGTGCTGGGCCTGTTTTGTGTAACTTTAGTTTGGCTCCATGTTTTCTTGTGCCTTTCTTTAGACAAACTCTACACTAATTGGAAATGTAAACTTTAGAAAGTATTTGGGAAGTGGTCTTTGTACAGTTAGAAATAATTTTAAACTTAACAAAATTATTTTCTATAGGATTTGCCTAAACAATCTGTTTGGCTAATTTAAATACAATATTTTATTTATACTCATTTTACATACATCTTTTCAGAGCCATGTTTATTGCATTAAGTGATTGCCGAACTGTTTATTTCATGACTACTAGAGTGTAAATTCCTTGAAGGCAGTATCATGCTATCTTTTTTGTATCCTCTGCTTTGTATATCACATACTGAATATAATTCTTGTCACTGTGGATTTAGGCTCCCTTTCTACATCCAATTACTGTTTCCTTATTTAGGCTCAGCGGAGAGAGAAAGCCCAGAAAGAAAGCAACTCCAGGGTCCTATGGCTATTTCAGAGAAGTTATTTTGTTCAACATGTGACCAGACCTTCCAGAACCACCAAGAACAGGTAATAGGTCAAGTGCAGAGCTAGATGGTAGTAGCAAAAGCGTAATGGTGGGTGGGGAGAGGTAGACATTTGATTTGTCTTAAGAAAGGTCCATGCAGGCTCACGCCTGTAATACCAGCACTTTGGGAGGCTGAGGCAGGTGGATCACCTGAGGTCAGGAGTTCGAGATGAGCCTGGCCAACATGGTGAAACCTCGTCCCAATCAATCAATCAATCAATCAATAAAGGTCCATGCTTTGATTGAGGTAGCCGGTGTTACCTGATCGTACTTCTAGAATTCTATATGGCCAGTATACAAGGTCAGGCTGGGGCATATTTCCACCTTTATCTCACTCTTTGTCTTTGTACTAGAGGGAGCATTATAAGCTTGACTGGCATCGGTTTAACCTAAAGCAGCGTCTCAAGGACAAGCCTCTCCTGTCTGCCCTGGACTTTGAAAAGCGGAGCTCCACAGGTGATTGGTAGGGCAACCTGTGTAGGAATAGGACATGGAGGTATAAGAAGGCACTAGTTTATAGAGTTTGAGGAAAGAACAAAAACTTGTGTATCTCCTATTGTCTGTCTTCAGGAGATCTTTCCAGCATCTCAGGATCAGAAGACTCAGACTCAGCCAGCGAGGAGGACTTGCAGATGCTGGATCAGGAGAAGGCTAGATTTGAGAAGCCCAACCGAGCCCAAGGCTTTTACCCTCATCGAGTTCTTTTCCAGAATGCCCAGGGCCAGTTTCTTTATGCCTACCGCTGTGTCCTAGGCCCTCATCAGGCAAGTGACAGTACAGGTTGTACGGCTAACCCCAGCCTTTTGTATACCCAGCCTAGATTTCCCTTAGCCTAGTACATTGCTCACTGCTTCTCTTCCTATTGATTGTGGGTATCATGTTTGACAATGCAGTCTTGGATTGAAACTGGCCTGAACTGTAGAAGGGTTAAGTATAATGGAATTAAGTTTGGAAACAAACCAATTTAGGTTAGAATTGTGGTTCTGGACTGCCTCTTCAAGCCTCAAATTTCCTTTTTATCAAATGGAAATAAGCCTCAGTTTGGTCATATTAAATGAGATGATGTTTGTGAAAAATGGCACTTGGTTTCTTGCTGTCAGTGAATGCAACAGATATGTTTCTGATGCTTCTCTGTCATCAAGGATCCCCCAGAAGAGGCAGAACTCCTGCTACAGAACCTGCAAAGTAGAGGTCCCAGAGACTGCGTGGTGCTCATGGCTGCAGCTGGGCACTTTGCTGGTGCTATATTTCAAGGGTGAGAGGGTGCTGCGTGGGGGTAAGGATGGAGTGGATCCTGGTAGCCAGGGAGCACCAGCTGGTTTCCAGTACTGAGTCTGTGCTGTCTACAGAAGAGAAGTGGTGACACACAAAACCTTTCACCGCTACACGGTGCGAGCCAAGCGGGGCACAGCCCAGGGGCTTCGGGATGCCCAGGGTGGGGCATCACGCTCTGCTGGAGCCAACCTGAGGCGCTACAATGAAGCCACACTCTGTAAGGTGAGTTAAGCCTCTTAGAGTAGACCTGGCAGTCCTGATATATTCTTTTTGGCATCTCAGTTCAACTCACTGTTAAGTAGGGAGGTTTTTAACTCATATCCTTCCAATTTTCCATATAGGTAGACAATGGCAGGTTAAGGATTCCCCATGATGATTCCCTTAGTCCTCTAATTTTTTCCTCCATGTTATCCTCTTCTTTCTACTCCTTGCACTTCCGTGGGCCATCTTTTTAGTTGGAGATTTAAAAATAGCAAGTAAAGGTATGCAGGACTGAGTTACTCTCTTTTCTAGGATGTTCGTGACCTGCTGGCAGGGCCAGGCTGGGCTAAGGCACTGGAGGAGGCTGATACAATACTGTTGCATGCTCCCCGCTCTGGCCGGTCCTTGTTCTTTGGAGGCAAGGGGGCACCACTGCAAAGGGGGGATCCCCGACTTTGGGATATCCCCCTCGTCACCCGCAGACCCACCTTTCAAGAGCTACAGCGTGTGCTCCATAAGCTGACTACTTTGTATGTCTATGGTGAGCCTTTGCTCCAGATCCCGATTCCCTAGACCTTCCTGTTCTCTCCAGCCTAAGCCTCCATTCTCATTGGTATATCCAGAGGATTTTCTAAGCCTTGGACTGCAGCACAGCTACATCTTCATTGAGAGAAACCTGCACTAGCTTCTCCTCAGCTAGGGTTGAGAAAGATCTTTTGTTTTATGGCAGAAGAAGATCCTCGGGAAGCGGTCAGACTGCACTCACCTCAGACACATTGGAAGACAGTAAGAGAGGAGAGGAAGGCGGCTACTGAGGAAGCAATAAAGATCTGCAGTGATGAAAAGGAAGCACTTGGGCAGAATGAGGAATCTCCCAAACAGGGTTTGATTACTATCTGGCAACTGTCAGATCTGAGTTTCTGTCCTAGAAATGCAGTGGCAAATTCCCTGCTCTCATAACCGACCCATTTCCTTATTTAAACACACACCCACAGAGTGTCTATATCTTAGCAATTACTGAGGCATGTTTAATGACCTTTCCAAATCTATTATCTTTCTTTTTTTTTCTTTTTTGAGGTGAAGTCTTGCTCTGTTGCCCAGGCTGGGGTGCAATGGCATGATCTCAGCTCACTGCAACCTCCGCCTCCTGCGTTCAAGCTATTCTCCCACCTCAGTCTCCCTAGTAGCTGGGATTACAGATACCCGCCACCACACCTGAGTAATTTTTGTATTTTTAGTTGAGACGGGGTTTCGCCATGTGGAACAGGCTAGTCTCGAACTCCTGACCTCAGGTGATCACTTGTCTTGGCCTCTCAAAGTGCTGGCATTACAGGCATGAGCCGCCGCGCCCTATCAATATTTCTTTTATTATGGATGTTTCCCGAGAGCTTAGAAAAGTCTTTGCATGGAGCAGTTGTGTGGATGTGTTGCGTGGATCTCACGTAGTTGATCTTGCGTTGGATGCTCTGGTTTGGGTTGAGGGCGCTTCTATGCTTTCCTCTATTGTGCAGCATCCTAAGGCTGCTCATGGGGAGAATCCAGGGACTCTTGTCCTTGTCTGGGCTGAGAGCCTGCTTTCTGCATGTGATATAATGGACTCAGCTCTTCATGTGCTACTTTATCTGGGTGACAAAATAAAAACAATTTCATTTCAGGTTTTCATTCTTATGCATTGGAGGCATCTGCTTCCACCCTCTGAGTACTCCCTAGTTGGATTTCACATGTTGGGTTTTTCCCTAGGTTCACAGTCAGAGGGAGAAGATGGCTTCCAGATAGAGTTGGAGCTAGTGGAGTTGACCTTGGGGACTCTGGATCTTTGTGAGTCTGAAGTATTCCCCAAGCGGAGGAGGAGAAAAAGGAATAAGAAGGAGAAAAGCCGGGACCAGGAGGCTGGGGCACATATTACTCTTCTCCAGCAACCTCAAGAGGAGCCTTCTGCACAGTCATCCCAGGCAGTTGCCACCCCCTTGGGCCCTTTGCTGGATGAGGCCAAAGCCCCTGGTCAGCCAGAGCTCTGGGATGTGCTGCTTGCTGCCTGCCGAGCTGGAGATGTTGGAGTGCTGAAGCTCCAGCTGGCTCCCAGCCCTGGAGACCCTGGAGTTCTGTCTCTGCTCAGTGCCCCCTTGGGCTCTGGTGGCTCTACTCTCCTGCATGCAGCAGCTGCAGCTGGAAGAGGCTCAGTGGTTCGTCTGCTGCTGGAAGCAGGTGCCGACCCCACTGTGCAGTGAGTAAGGGTCACTATTCTGAGTCATTTTGGGTATGGGGGGATATTTTGGAGGTTAAAGTTGGCATTAGCTACTTGACAATATTCCCTTGGTCTGGTTAGGTGATGTTGGGAAGACAGGAGGCAAGTTAAACCCATTTTTGGGGTTTTTGCACCTAGGGACTCTCGGGCCCAGCCACCTTATACTGTTGCGGCTGACAAATCAACACGTAATGAGTTCCGAAGGTTCATGGAGAAGAACCCAAATGCCTATGATTACAACAAAGCTCAGGTCAGCTGGAATAGGAAGGAGAAGCAGAGTGGGAAGGCCTCACAGATCCTGGCTAGATCCTTTCTACTTCTTGCAGTTTTACCAAGGATAGCTTATAGATTCTTATATCTGAAACCCTCCAGGTGCCAGGACCATTGACACCAGAAATGGAGGCACGGCAGGCTACAAGGAAAAGGGAGCAGAAGGCAGCCCGGCGGCATCGGGAGGAACAGCAGCGGAGGCAGCAGGAACAGGAGGAGCGGGAACGAGAAGAGCAGCAGCGATTTGCCACCCTCAGTGACCGAGAGAAGGTGAGGCCGGAGGTTCTCTTGTCCACAGCAAGCCTTCCTTAGAGGTCTAATCCCTTCCCCAGCGTGCAGATGTCACCTCTTGGGTGCCCCACTCACCACTGGGGGCTTGTCCTTAACACAACTTCTCTTCCTCAGAGAGCTCTAGCTGCAGAGCACCGACTTGCTGCTCAGTTGGGAGCCCCTACCCCTCCAATCCCTGACTCTGCAATCGTCAATGCTCGGTATGGGGCAGGGGGTTGAGGAATGGGTGGGCTGTAATGTTGCAGGGACCACTGGGGACAAGTAAATTGAGTGCCTGCACAGTATTCAGAAGGGCTGTTGAGGGTATTTGAGATGTTCTGGCAGGAGGAGGGATGGGGAGAGCTTATATTGGAAAGTTTCTGGGGTACCTGTCCAGCCATTTTTCTTCCTCTTGTTCAGACGCTGCTGGAGTTGTGGGGCATCCCTCCAAGGCCTCACTCCCTTTCACTACTTCGACTTCTCTTTCTGCTCCACACATTGCCTCCAAGATCATCGCCGTCAGGCAGGGAGGCCCTCTTCTTGATCTCTTACAGCTCTACTTGGGGCCAACTCAGGGCCCTAAGAGGGCATATTCACAGCAGCCCTAGGTTTTTTCTTCCCCATGAAACCAGAGATTATTTGGAAGATGGGGGTGAAGGACACTCGGGAACCAGGGCAAAGACAGGGCCACAAAGGTATGTGGAGCTGGTATTGTCTCTGGAACTTTAATCACAATAAAGTTTGGCAAGGAATGTGTACTTGTACTTACATTCAGAGGTATTGTGGCCTTTAGTTCCTTATGGTCACCGTGGCCAGCACCAAGGGATCCTGCCCACTGCATGTCCCGGGTCCAAGGGATTTACCTTTCTTTTTTTTTGAGATGGAGTCTTGCTCTGTCACCTAGGCTGGAGTGCAGTGGCATGATCTCCACTCACTGCAACCTCTGCCTCCTGGTTCAAGCAATTCTCCTGCCTCAGTCTCCTGAGTAGCTAGGATTATAGGCACCCACCACCACACCTGGCTGATTTTTGTATTTTTAGTAGACATGGGGTTTCACCATGTTGGCCAGGCTGGTCTCGAACTCCTGACCTCAGGTGATCCGCCCACCTCAGCCTCCCAAAGTGCTGGGATTACAGGCGTGAGCCACCACGCCCGGCTTACTTTTCTTTCAGTGCCCACTTAACTCCATTGGTTCAGAAGCACTCAGTGTATCTGCTGAGAGGGAATCGATACGTAGCCCGTGCAAGGTGCTGTTGAGGATAGGCTTATCCAAAAATTGGACTTGGGGCTGGAGAGGCACATTTTCTAGTTCCAGCAATGTGATTTTGTTGAGGGCTCCCTTAGGAAACAGCAGGAATCTTGGCACGTAGAGGGTCTGTTGTGGCCCTCGTGTTGTCCAGTACCGGCCCAAGTTAAACCCATTGATCCAGACTTGGCCCTGGGGAATAGGGAGCAGGAAAGGGGGGAAAAGAAAGGGTCAGCTCTTCGGGGGTAGAATTGTATCCTTTTGGGTTTCTAATCAAAGGATACTGTCTGTTCCCTTCCTTCTGTGATTTTTCTCTTTTGCCTCCCTGCTACCCAAACCACCACCATTAGCAATTACCTTGGTCCATCCAGGTAGATACAGAAATGTGTCCCCAGCTGAGCCTACAATTGGAAATGTTTTGGAGTAGAATGTGGGGCCAGAAGGAGCTTGAGGATGTGGCCTTTTCAGCAACTGGAGGGGAAACCACCACTTTACAAGGTTATCAATTTTCAGAGGGAACATCATCCACTGGGTAAGGACTGTGTGTCCCAGAATTGGTGGCTCCAACAGGCCCTGTAGGGAAGGCAAATGATAAGTCATCATTCACTAAGCTCTGGGTCCAAGCTATCCTCAATCAAGTCCTGGGATATAACTAGGCAAAGCTAGCTCACCTTGAAGTCACTGCTGTTAGACCCAAAACTCAGCCTCCCCATGTTCTCCAGCAAGATATCCAGTTTGGACCCCAGTTTCCCCATCAGAAAGAGTTTGTCTCTCATATTTCGCTCCAAAACACCCTGGAACACCTGTGGATAGGAGATAGGATAGGTGCAAGGCTCAGCATCTAGCTCTTAGCCACTGCATAGGAAACCACATTAGGACACTTATTTGGAGGACAGAGAGAATGTAGCTGTCTATTCTAGAACTCTATCCTTAATCAAACTCTTCCTCATCCCACCTTATCCCTGGAACCCTCTGCAAATGTGAGCAGGCAGGTGGGAAAGGGTAAATATGGAGAACTTAAGGCTAACACTTCCTGGGGAAGGGAGGAAACTAGAGCTCACAGCCTGGAATTAGGTTCTCACCCCATCCACCATCACATAGGCACGGTCATGGACTCCATTATTTGGCACCCAGAATGGTGTTGGCTCAAAAATGGTATGGGTCAGATAGGTTCGGTACAACATGAAGCCATGGTCCTGGGTATGGAAGAATGAGTACTTCAGACAAATAGTGATACAAAAGGACACTGTGGTTATAGCCAAGGAACTTTTGGCTGTAGCTGCTCAGGGAGGTTGTCATCTCCACCAGATGTGGGTTTATGTCTTACCTGCTTGACAGCCTCAAAGGTCATTGGCAAGATTGAATTAATGGGCCCATGGGGGCATAACAAGTCTAGGAAAGCCAGCAAATGCCCAACCTATTAGAATAAGGGAGAAGAATCAGAATATAAGGGAAGTTTCTGGATAGAGGACAAGAAAGAACAGGCTATTCAGAAAACAAAGGTGTGGTATCAGAGAAAAGATGTGGAGGAACTTACCAGGTGGAGAGTCAAAGGTCCAAGCATCATCTTGGGGCTGGGGGGAGGTAAAGGTCCCAAAGGAACTTCCTGGAACTGAGCCCAAATTCTCTCAGAAGCCATAGGAAACCACAGACAACAATACCTATTCCAAGACTCTAGGGAGTTCTTAACCTGGGGCCCAGGGAAGGGCTTCAGGGGTCATGAAGGCTCTATTTTGCACACCCGTGTTTCTTTGCACATAGTCCCGTTTGGGTGAATGGGAAATGCTTCAGTGAGATGCTGAGCTGTGGCCCAGACAATAACTACCAATTCATGGGATCCCTTTACAATGTGGGCACTCCCCCCACATTAATAAAAGCCTTTGGAGCTTAACGAAGTGGTAGGGTACCTTGCTGATGACATTTCGAAGAGCAAAAAGCTTAGGTGTAGGGTCTCCTGCTTCAGATATAGGTGCATCATAGTCATAGCTGGTAGTAATTGGAAGGAAGCGTCCCTTCTTATCGGCACCTGAAGTTGAGCCAATATAATTAATTCAACATATATTTCAGATGACAGGCACTACTAAGCATGCTTCATGCAGAGGAATTTTGCTATTAGAGGGGGCAGTGGTGGCCATATTCAGCTTCTAGACATGCTAATTCACCTAGCCCTTAGATTCTAATTCTCTGTTACCTCCCTGCTTCTATCCCAGGGACCATTTGGACTCACCATTCCAATATCCAAAGTTGGTACCTCCATGGAACATGTACCTGAAGTGAGGGAGGGTGGGGGAAAAGGTAAAAGCCGACTCACTGAATCTTAACTTTCATCCCCAACTCCCAGCTACAGAGTTATACTGGCCCCGGTGTCTTTAGTTACGTGTTCACACTGGCTCCCAACTCAAGCATGTTCTCTAGTCCTTTGGTTATAGCTGACACAGACCGTGTGGAGTGATTCTGGCCCCAGTAATCCAGCCAGCCTGTGTAGTACTCAGAGTTTACCTAGAGTGTGAAATGAAAGGAGCTGTGAGTGAGATGGAACTGAGCTGGACCCATTCCCATCCCTGATTCTCTGATTCCTCTCCGGTCCCTCACCAATGGCCCATGGGGTTCATACTTCCGAAGCAGGGTAAAGATTTTGGTCATGTTGTCAGCTGTGGAAAAAAGAGAAAAGAAAAAGACAAATATCGTGGAAGAGGCGTCCCTTCCCCAGACCCCACTCCCAGCCCTTGCTTAGGAGACCTGGGCCAAAATCTACAGTGGTATAGAGTCCCTGGAGGGAGCCACACTGGAGTCCTTCAGGCCCATCTGTAGTGAAGAGCAAGATCTTTTCTCCTAGTAATGCACGGAAGAGCCCAGCCAAGTGCCTCATGTAGCTGGAGTCACAGGCTCCATAGCTACCGTATTCATTCTCCACCTGCCAGAGGGAAGGGAAAGTGGAGCCCAGCTATGGGGTGGAGATAAAGAGCCCCTTGCACCTCCTTCCCCTGCCCCAGTCACATCCCCCTTGTACCTGAATGCTAATAATGTTGCCCCCATTGTGGTAAAGCCATGGATATATCTTGGGCAGCAAAACCTTGAACCAGGAGTCCACTGCGGCAAGGAAGTCTAAAGGAAGGAGCAGAACTTCTTTGTTAGGGGCTACCATTACACTTGCTCACCACTAAATATAGGAAGCAATGACTCATCAAGAAATTCCCAACCCTAAGCACCTTGTATATTTGCATGTCAATGAAATTTGAACATAGGAAATCTTAAAGTAGTGTTTCTTTTTTTTTTTTCTTTTTTTTTTTTGGAG
>NW_016107406.1:3383867-3389561 GCF_001604975.1 Cebus imitator
AAAAAAAAAAAAAAAAAATGGTGGTATGGCTCTGCACGGTGGCTCATGTGTGTAATCCCAGCACTTTAGGAGGTTGAGGTGGGTGGATCACCTGAGGTCAAGAGTTCGAGACCAGCTTGGCCAACATGGGGAAACCCTGTCTCTACTAAAAATACCAAAAAATTAGCTGGGGATGGTGGCAGGCACCTGTAATCCCAGCTACTCAGGAGGCTGAGGCAAGAAAATCGCTTGAACCCAAGAGGCGGAGGTTGCAGTGGGCCAAGACCATGCCACTGCACTCCAGCCTGGGCAACAAGTGCGAAACTCTGTATCGTGGGGGGGTGGGGGGGGCAGACAGGGGAGGGTGGTATATGGGGAACAGAGAGGAAGTCCAGGCGCAGTGGCTCACACTTATAATCCCAGCACTTTCAGAGTCCAAGGTGGGTGGATGACCTGAGGTCAGGAGTTCGAGACCCGCCTGGCCAACATGGCAAAACCCTGTCTCTACTAAAAATACAAAAAATTAGCAGGGCGAGGTGGTGAGCGCCTGTAATAACAGCTACTCAGGAGGCTGAGGCAGGAGAATTGCTTGAACCCGGGGGTCGGGGTTGCAATGAGCCGAGATTTCGTGACTGCACTCCAGCCTTGGTGACAAAGCAAGACTCTGTCTCAAAAAAAAAGAAATGTATGTATATATGAGAGAGAGACCAGGAAGGCCTCACCAAGGTGACTTCCTCAGGAAGCTTGTGATGAAGGAACACCATATGAAAAGGCCGCAAAGCCCAATACCTGGTGGGTTTGAAGAACAGCACTGAGGCCACTGTGGCTGGGGCAAAGTGAACATGAGGGAGAAGAGCAATAATGCCCAGGAGGTGACTGGGGCCAATTGTGTAGGATCTACCACTTTAAGGAATCTATGGTTTATATCCTGAATGAGATGAGAACCTACTGGATAGGTTTAAGCAGAGAAATGACAAGATCTGAGATGTATCTTTAAACTTATATTTGAACAGGATCACACTGGCTACTGTACTGAGACAAGACTATATGGGGAGAGGGCAAATGAGGGAAACCAGGTAGGAAGCTATAAAATAAGCCAGCTGAGAGAGATGGTTTGGACCAGAGTGGAGGCAATGGGGGTGATAAAAAATACTTAAATTTAATGTTTGTGAAGAAAAGCTGATAGGAATTTCTTTTTTTTCGAGACAAGGTCTCATTGATCTGTCGTCTAGGCTGGAGTGCAGCTGCACCATCCTGGCTCACTGCAACCTCTGCCTCCCAGGTTCAAGTGATCCTCCTGTCTCAGCCTCCCAAGTAGCTGGGATTACAGGAACCCACCACCTCACCCAGCTAATTTTTTGTATTTTTAGTAGAGACGGGTTTTTGCCATGTTGGCCAGGGTGGTCTTGAACTCCTGACCTTAGGTGATAGGATTTTCTGCCAGATTGAATGTGGGGTAGGGTGGTCAGTAAAGGCTTCTCTGAAAAGGGTCATGTGAAGAGCAAGGCAAGAACATCTCAGTAGAAGGGATGATATATGCTAAGGTCCCCAGAGATTGTAAAGACAGGTGTGAAAGATTATACCGTAGTGCGTAGCTTGCCCCATTGGAAAATGGAGTTGTCATTAGCTGAGAGGGGAAGAAGGGAAGGAACAAGTGATTTGGGAGGCAATGCTAGGAACTTAGTTGTGTCGTTGTGCCTTTTATTTGTCCAAATGGAGAAGTCAAACAGGCTGGATATACGTATTTGAAAAACAAGGGAAAGGTCCTGGCAAAAGATAAGTATTTCAGGGTCATCAGCTATTAAATGGAATTTAAATTCCATCATGCAAATAGATGAGACCACTGAGGAATGAGAATATAGAAAAGAGAAGCATCCAAGGACTGAACCCTGTTACATTGAGTGGAAAGGAAAATAGAGAAAAACCAGTAAGAGACTAAAAAGAAGTGGTCAGAAAGACTGGAGGGCAGGGGCAGGGACCAGATAAGTGAGGTATCATGGAAGGTGAGAGAAGAGTGTATTTCAAAGGACAGTGTGACCAACTGTGCTGAATGCTGCTGATTGGTTAAGGAGGATGAGGCCTGAAAGATCACCAAGGATTTAGCAATGTAGAGGTCACTGGTTTTCTTGAGCAAAACAGAGACTGCATGTTGGTGTACCATGAATACTTTATCGTTTTAAATGTATTTCAGTCAGCTGAGTTTGGGAGATAATACGAGGAACATAAAGCTTTCCGGCTCTCCTAAGAAGAAGTGAAACAGCACCTAGATAGAGCCCCATAGATAAAAGGCATTTTTCCAGGGCGGTATTTTAAAAAGTTATAAATCAGATAAATTTTTTCCCTTGATAGCTGCACCTGAAGTGAAATCTAAACTTGAAATATTGGGCATCCTCAGAGCTTAATCTTGAGTCCTCACCCCTTCTTTCTCTATACTCTTTCCCAGCTGTTGTCTCAGTACCCATGGATTTAAATGCCATCTAAATGACATCCGAATTCATATGTCTAGCTCAGACCACTCCACTAAGCTCCGTATTCATACATTGCTTACTTAATATCGTCACTTGAGTGTGACATGAAAATTTAACATGACCAGGACAAAACTATTTTTTGCCCCTAAAGTTGTTCATCTGCCACCCTTGCCTTGATGCCCTTCTTTCCCAATCATACCTATACCACCTCACCCTCTCCCTTCCAATCAAAATCTATGAACAAGTCCTGGCGATTTTTATCTCCAAACCATCTCTCAGGTCTGCCCTCTTCCTTCTGTTTCTACTGCCATTGCCTTAGTCTAGACACCATCATCTCTGCCCTCAGCGAAAGTGATAGCTCCCAATTAGTTTCTCCACCCCTGCCCTTGCCCCCTGAATACATTTCCCACATCCAGGCTGGAATATTTTAAAACATCATGTCACATATCTGGTTAAATTTTCTCAATGCTTTTCTACTGTACTTGGAATAAAATGCAAGTTGTTTGCAGTGGCGCACAAGGTCCTGCATCGACCGTCTCTATCTCATCTTCGATTTCATGTTATACTGTTGTCTTCCTACCCACAATGCTCCAGCCATGCTGGTCCATTTTCAGTTCCTCAATCATGCCATGTTCTTTCCCATCTCGGAGGACCTCTATCATCCCTTCTACCTGGAATGTTCTTGCCTCACTCTTCATAATGCCAGTGTTTCCCTTCCCTAGAAGTCAACTGAAATGCCACCTTCTCAGAGAAGGCTTTTCTGACCACCCTACCTACAAGAGGCCCACTGGCATTCATATCTCAACTCCTTGTTTACTTTCTTACATAGTATTTTTACAGCTTGCAATAATAGGGTTTTTTTGTTTTTTGTTTTTTTTTAGATGAGTCTCGCTGTCACCAGGCTGGACTGCAGTGGCATGATCTTGGCTCACTGCAACCTTTACCTCCCAGGTTCAAGCAATTCTGCTTCAGCCTCCCAAGTAGCTGGGACTATAGGCGCGCACCAGCACACCCAGCTAATTTTTGTATTTTTAGTACAGATGGGGTTTCACCATGTTGGCCAGGATGGTCTCCATCTCTTTGACCTTGTGATCCACCTGCCTTGGCCTCCCAAAGTGTTGGGATTACAGGGGTGAGCCACTGCGCCCGGCCATTTTTTAAAAAAATAAGCTTCTTCCACTATATTATAAGCTCCACTGCACAAGGATGGGTGTATGTCTGGTCCCCCAGTTTCTAGTATCCTGCTAAGCATGAAGGAAACACTTGGTATATGAATGATGAACTCCAATTTGGGAATGGTCTCTTCTGCTTTTGGCACCCAAATGGCCCATTTTACTTGCTTCTGTGTTAAATCTTTTGTCTCAACTCACCTGGATCTGAGGTTCTTAGATGAATTTCAGGTTTTCGAAGCAACCAGGATGGGAGACCCCCCTGAGACAAACATAAAGACGACAAAGAAGCATGTAGGTTTTGTTTTGGGGTGTGGTGGCGAAAGAAGAAAGGGAAGGAATTGAGTATAGTGCTGGAGATGGCCCTAGAGGGTGGGCAGATGGGAGTGCTCTAGGAACCACACAAGGATAACTCTGGTTCTATCCCTTCTCCAGCTAACTCACCATCTCCCACTCTGCACAGATGTAAGGTCCTGGTCTCAGTATGACCAACAGGTTCGCTAGAGCTGCCTCATTCAGAAAGGCAATGAGGTTCCGGCTGCCATTAAAGTTATAGACCCCAGGCTGTGGCTCATGGTAGTTCCAGGGCACATAACTGAGAAAGGAAGAGGTTAACAGAGCCCAAGGTGGAGAGACACCAGGGGGCCTAAGGGCTCAGGCCTTGCAGGGCATCTCCAGGAAGCGGCTGGAAGGAAGTCCTGCCCTGTCCTTTCCCACCCTTGGCCTAGGAGTCCTGGAGTTCTAAGCCCTGTTCAAACATGCCAGTCTTCCCGTCCCAACCTCCTTTCTAAGTCGGTGGTAGATCCCACCCCTTCGCGGCTCTTGCCAACACTTCTTACAACTGTATGGCGTTGAGGCCGCTCCATCGCATCTTTAAAAGCCGGTCGGCCCAAAGCACTCGCGGTACCCGAAAGTAATGCAGGCTGCCAGATACATAGCGGAACGGGTCCCCGTCTAGGAGAAACCTGTCATGATCCCGATCCACTACGAACGACCGAGTGTCTGCCTACAAAGAGAAAGTGATGCTGCTCAGCAGAGGCCTGGAGGGAGGGTCGAGGGTCAGTGCCTGCCCAAAGCAGAGGAGATGGAAGTAGCCCCGGGGGTAGTTTGGTTGTTACTTTTGACTTTCTCTTATCTGCTGGATCTGGTCCTGCCGTCACCCCCACCCCCACCCCCTGCCCCCCACCAAGTTCAACTGCCTCATCTTACCTGGGGCAGCAGTATCGTCAGAAGCGGCAGCAGCAGGGAGTGAAGGCAGGATAGCTTCTTGGGAGCCATGGCGCTTACAGGGCTCCTCTAGTCGGAGACGGCAGACAGACTGTCACGTGTTGGATTCCTGGGAGGGAACCTCAGCAAGCAAGGGGGCGGAGACCACCTCAAGTTGCCAGGCAGTTAGCCTGGACTTCCTCCTCTCCAGCCTGCAGCCACCCCCTACTCTACTGGTTTGTAAAATCCTCTTTATCATGCTAAAGTACAGTTAACCAATCAGCTTCATCAGCGTCACCTGGGAGCATTGTTAGAAATGCAGAATCTGGGCCGGGTGTGATGGCTCTTGCCTGTAATCCCAGCACTTTGGAAGGCCAAAGCTAGTGGATCACCTGAGATCAGGAGTTCGAAACCAGCCTGGCCAACATGGCGAAACCCTGTCTTTACTAAAAATACAAAAATTAGCTGGGCATGGTGGCGGGCACCTGTAATTCCAGCTGTTCAGGAGGCTGAGGCAGAATCGTTTGAACCCAGGAGGTGAAAGTTGCAGTGAGCCGATATCAGGCCATTGCAGTGTAGCCTGGGCAACAAGAACGAAACAATGTTTCAAAAACAACAACCAAAAAAAAGAAGAAATACAGAATCTGGCCAGTTGCAGTGGCTCACGCCTGTAATCCCAGTAGTTTGGGAGGCTGAGGCAGATGAATCACCTGAGGTCAAGAGTTTGAGATCAGCCTGGCCAATATGGTGAAACCCTGTCTCTACTAAAAATACAAAAATAGGCCGGGCGCGGTGGCTCAAGCCTGTAATCCCAGCACTTTGGGAGGCCGAGGCGGGTGGATCACGAGGTCAAGAGATCGAGACCATCCTGG